>NW_015539920.1:2924-10713 GCF_001515605.1 Sinocyclocheilus anshuiensis
AACTTAACAACTACCTTACTAACTATTAATAAGCAGCAAATTAGGAGTTTGAGGCAAAAGTCGTAGTTAATGGCTTGTTAATAGGGAGAATTGGACCTTAAAATAAAGTGACAAAAAATCCTTTTGGGAAAAATGTTTGGAAAATAATTTCTGAAACCAAGTCCGCTGAAAAAGTGGACAGATGACTATTGCTCTCTATATTGCTAACTAAAATACTTAATTCTGATTGATTAGCATGGCATTCCATTGTCAGCTATTTTTAAATTTTTTATTTATTTATCGGGATCACTCGACATTGAATATTTAATTTTTGGTATTATCTATTTTATTGTTTGTGTGAATTTCCACTTTTTTTGTATTTTGATTAACTTTTCTGTTAAGTCTAATGCTCACTTAAAGTTAATCAGTAAATGGTATAGAAATGTAATGCCAGCCTTTTCTGTAATTAGTCATAACATGAAAATAATCATTGCAGGTCCACTACTTACGTCTTCAATCCCAAGCCAGCCAACCCCAGTATCCTCAGCCACTCTCTAGTGGAACTGCTGAGCCAGATTAGCGCCGCCTTCAAGAAGAACTTCACCGCTCTGCAAAAGAAGAGGTAATACACTATTATTATAAATACAAATTTAGTTCACCTCCCACTTTTGGCTCGTTTCCACTGAGCGGTACGGTTCGGTACAGTACAGTACGGTACGCAATTATGTCCGTTTCCACTGTCAGAAGTTGTGAATGGTACCAAAATAGCAAACCGTACCGTACCACTTTTTTGGTATTTGTTTTTTGTTATTGTGTTATGAAATGTAGCTTTAAGGGTTTTTCAGGCGAGAATGTAATTGTTTAAAACTCAAATCTGTGGTTTATTTATAAAGATAGCGCCTATTTGAAAATTTGCTATGCCGATTTCGGAGCTCCAGGCGATCAGTGGGCGCTCAGTGCTCATGTATCCGCCGAGAGCAGCCTCAACTCGGCTAGTCCTTTCGACATTTGCCGCTGGCTCTGATGTCTCTGTAGTGAATAAACATGAGATACAATTAGTTTTGGGTAGGCTATATTTAACAGGCATTCGTGGTCTCATGAATCTATTATTTATTCCTGGTCATATCATTTTGGCTGAGCACAAAGTTATGTTTAACTTTATATATTTATTTTGAACTTTACCGTAGTACAGCGCTGACTTTGTCAGCATACGCAGGGCCGTCCTTAGGGGGGTGCAACTGGTGCGGTCGAGAGTGCAAAACTTTCAGTGCCTTTAGCCTTCCCTGTTGATTGGTCAGATTCATAACTCCCAACAAATCGGATGGGCGGTGGGCGGAGATTGCTCTAGGCCACAGAGTGGTGAGTTCCGACAGACTGCATCAGAGCCAAATAGCTTGTTTCAAAATTAAATTATTTTATCGGCAAAACGGTTTTGAAAATGACCGATACCGATAATCATAAAAATGCTTAATATATCGGCGCCAATAATCGGTCGACCCCTACTCCACAGGCCTGAAAAATTTACTGTGTCATGTTTATGTCTGGCTGCTGATGGTGACTGGGCCTAATCTCTGAGAGCCGGTCTGATCAAACCCATGTAAAGCACTGTGATGGTGGTGAGATGAGGGATTACAGGAGACACACACACGCATCTATAAACACTCCTCCGGCAAGGCCACGGCTCATGATTGGATTCGTTTTATCATTACATATTAAAGTAAAATGGCTATGATTTAGAAGTCCAACCATAAACCTTTATCAGAATATGAATAAAACATTTACAGCATTAGCCATCATGGTGGATTGCCAAACACACACCCCCAATGATCCTTGATCATACCAATTACGGTACTATACAAAAAAACTTGTTGATCAACAAATCAGAAGATATTTCATGTTTAATGTACTGTAATGAGACAGAACTTTCAACCAATGAGTTTTCACATTGGGTGTGGCAATGCCACAGAAATAACTCACTAGTCACGGCTGGTTAGGACATGAACATGAGTTTTAATTGCTTGTTGATATATCATACCAAGGTTGGTAAAGACGCAGCACAAAGCATGAAAACTTATACTAACATTAAAACTACTATTATCCTATTGTTGATTATCCAAATAATAATAGTACTACTATGTTATTACAACATACATATATAGACTATACTATATTATTGCAGAAAAAAGATACATAGGAGTATGTGTACATAAGACACAGATACACACATTATGCTAGCGGCACTATTCATTATTGCATTAACCTCCAGACTGTGTGAATTAATCATGCTGCTACTCACATGACACAGACCGTGTGTTCCTGCTCACTAACACATGGCAAGAACGAAGAGGCCATGAACATAAAATGGATTACTTCCTTTCCTGCCAGACACTAAAGCAGTAAGCGACAAAAGTCTGCATTACAGTGGTTTTGCCATGGCAAAGGAGTGTTGATATGAACAATGTCAAACAAGATTCAAATGTTCAAAAAAATAATAGCATGTATTAATAATAATTTATTTACTACACACACACACACACACACACACAGACACACAGACAGACAGACAGACAAAGATATCAAAATACAAACTTTTAGAAGGTTAATCAAGCTGTTGACCCATGAGAAACGGTTGTGTGTCGCAAGAACCCTCACGGAAACCTATAGGAACAACCCTACAATAGTCTGCAGTGTCCCTTAAGATGAATTTCTAACAGTGCAGGAATGGCGTGAACCCTTAAAAGCGGAGTACGGGTTGGAAGACGACTGCCTTGTAGATGATAATGGTTTTGATGACCTTCCAGGCGATGATGGACAGAATATGAATGAGGTTTGGAATTGAGGGGCTGGTCTTTGAAGGTTAAAGGCAGGTGATTGGCACAAAGATAATAACTAGCACTGTTTTGTGGCATGCCGAGGAAAAACAAGGGGAAACGAGAGAGCGGATAACAGGAATCTTACCTCCCGTTGCTCATCAAGCCTCCATCAACACGCTGGAACGTCACTGGGGTCAGAAAGAGGGTAGAAAACAAAGAGAGAGAGACTGAGTCATCGTAACAAAATCATAGCAAAATCAACCTCTTATGCATCACTCTCATAATTCACGATTCTTTAAACCTGATTCCAAATTAAACAGCTGGAACTGATTAAGAAATGAAGAAGTCTCCATATATATGTGCCATTGTAATCTTTCACGAGTGACTGAATTGTTTAGAGCACACAGTAAATGAACATGCAATTTATGAAATCGAAGCATCTTTGTCATTTTATCTCCATAACTTCCTATTTTCTCTGGGTTTTGCCTCAATATTCTTGCCAAAAGAAAGTGATTTAAACAAAACGTGTGCAAAGAGGAAGACAGAAGGGATGGATTATTGATGAAAAGAAGACTAAATCAGGTGTCCGTATTTAGTATTCGTTTTGAAAACACTTTCGTCCCAAGTGACTCAAAGTGCCCTGCTTAAATGAACAATTTTGAAGAATGCCTTTGTCCATTTAGAATGTCAATGGGGTATAATCTGAACCCCATTGGCCTTTTTGTATGAAAGAACACTGATGCATTTTTCTAAATATCTTCTTTTGGGTTCCACAGAATTAAAAACTGCATACAGATTTGGAATGACATGAAGGTGAGTAAATGAATAAAGAACATTTCCCTTTAAGAATGTCCAAGCATGCCCACTTATTCAACAAATATGTGACTTTTTATGCCAAAAATCATTAGGATATTAAGTAAAGATCATGTTCCATGAAGATATTTTGTAAACTTCCTACCATAAATATATCAAAATTTAATTTCTGATTAGTAATATGCATAGCTAAGAACTTCATTTGGACAACTTTAAAGGCGATTTTCGAAATATTTTGATTTTTTTTGCACCCTCAGATTCCAGATTTTCAAATAGTTGTATCTCAGCCGAATATTGTCCTATCCTAACAAACCATACATCAATGGAAAGCTTAATTGTTCATCTTTCAGATGATGTATAAATCTCAATTTCATAAAATTGACCCTTATGACTGGTTTTGTGGTCCATGGTCACATATTCCATGAACTAATCCAGAGTGACTCCTGGTCCGTTTACACACCCTGCAGAGAATCAGAATTAGATCAGTGACATTTTCTCTCCACTGTTAACAATCCATCACCTCTTCTGTCAAACAGACAGTCCAAACATTAAACTTGATGAACACTAACCCGTGTCCGTCTATCCTCTGGGCCTGCTGTTTGTTGGGTTTATTTGCATTCGTTGCTAATTCCAGAATCTGGCATTTCAGTAAATTGAGAACAAACACTGAAGGTATTTTCTCTCCCAAAGGGACTCGTTTTATGTGGTGCTATGTGTGTGTGCGGGTCCATTAAGTACCTATCTACAATAGGACACATTGCTGGCACTTTGATGTGGCCCGTAGACTGGCGCTGCTCTCGGCTTTAGGCTGAGCTCCAGATAAGCACTCTCTCCAATTTGAAAACTGATTACTCCTCTTTAATAAGCATTTACTGCGGCATGACAAAATCGCCCGCATAAAAATTCTATCAAATCCTTCCTTCCCATCCAAGCACAACTTGATTTAGCCTCGCGGCGATGACAGGTTTAAAGGAGGAAAGTGGGTGTTTGTGTGAACAGGTATATTCGCTTTTACCTCTTACACTCAACAGCCTCGTATGGAAGCCCGTTTCCTCCACTGAATAAAAAATAAAAAAGGTAATTGCGACTTTTTATCTCACAATTCTGACTTTTTTTCTCATAATTACGATACAAACTTGCGATTCTGACTTTTTTTCTCATAATTGTGATACAAACTCGCAATTCTGACTTTTTTTTTTCTCAGAATTGTGTGATATAAACTCGCAATTGAGAGACAAAGTCGCAATTCTGAGAAATAGTCATAACTGCGAGATATAAACTCACAATTCTGACTTTTTTCTCAGAATTGAGAGTTTATATCTCGCAATTCTGACTTTATAACACGCAATTGTGAGTTATAAACTCGCAATTCTGAGAACATATCAGTCTTCCCCCCCCCTCAAAATTGGACTTTAACTCTCAATTGCATGTTATAAAGTCAGAATTGTGAGAAAAAAAAGTCAGAATTGTGAGATATAAATTCGCAATTGCGAGAAAAGAAGTCAGAATCGTGAGTTTTTATCTCGCAATTGTGACTTTATATCTCGCAATTCTGACTTTATAACTCGCAATTGTGAGTTTATATCATGCAATTCTGAGAAAAAGTCAGAATTGCGAGATTATATCTCGCAATTCTTACTTTTTATCTCACAATTCTGACTTTTTTCTCATAATTGCATGATACAAACTCGCAATTCTGACTTTTTTTCTCATAATTGCGTGATATAAACTTGCAATTCTGAGAACATATTAGTCTTTTTCCCCCCTCAAAATTGGACTTTAACTCTCAATTGCGAGTTTAATATCACGCAATTCTGACTTTATAACTCGCAGTTGCATGTTATAAAGTCAGAATTGCGAGATATAAACTCGCAATTGCGAGAAAAAAAGTCAGAATTGCGAGTTTTTACATCTCGCAATTCTGACTTTATAACTCACAATTGCGAGTTTATATCTCACAATTCTGTGAAAAAAGTCAGAATTGTGAGATAAAAAGTCGCAATAACCTTTTTTTAAAATTTTTTATTCAGTGCCGGAAACAGGCTTCCATAGCCTCGATTAAACATACTGCTTTAGAAAAAAAAAACTGCCTTCATGCAAACATCCAATCGTTTTGGAATCGTCTGTCTTTATTTGTTCTATAAGCCCTGAAACGTTTGCATGATTTGCAGTGAACCGTGATAATGAGACGAAGACAATTTGGCTCCAGGAAACAAGAAAAATCAAAGACTAGCTAGCATGGACCACTGCCTTCGCGAGCGTCACGCATATGGGGTCTGGCATGCCGGTAATGCGTCTGAACGCCACACTTATCTGCTCGGCACATGGGAGCAAGAAACCAAGAAAAATGTGGACCCCTGGGAGCCGGCAACCTTGAAGCCCACTGAAGCAGTGTGTGAGGAGAGACCACTGGAGTGCATTAAAACAAAGTCGAGGGATATCGAGGCCATAAGACTCGGACACCTGACTGTTATGGTCTTATCTTGGGGAAAAGTGGAGTGCAGCAGTGTCAGCCTTTGCAGGGGGACTGATTTCATTGGTAATGAAGTTTGGAGCGAAACTCTCCTACAAGATAAAAGCACACCTCAATCCGCACACAATCCCCGAGAGACGTGGAGGGAACCTGGGCTAGCTGAGTGATTTTTTTTTTCGTTTCGCTTTTTTGTGTTATCAATTCAGAGTGTGATTGTGGCTGACTGTGTGACTGGATCAGGTCATCACTGGTTAACCTCTGGTAGGCCTGTGAATCTCCCATATATCACATAAGTTGCGGACAAACCAACCATTGAATTACAAACAATTCTCTGCTATTGTGAACATAAAGTGGAAAATCAATGGCACTGTGACCATATTTCGGAATGGGATGATATTTGATGGACAGAAAGTCATGAGATTGGTGGCAATATGGCTGTGTTCGGAATGGTATACTACTCTTATGATTTTCTGCAGCATATAGTATGAATACTATATTTACTAAAAGGTGCAACAATGCGTGCTTCACTATGTACAATATTCCACAATGCAATGCACCGAATCATCTAATATCAACCATTTCTTTGTTGTTTACAAATTGATGCCAAATGTTGACAAATAATTAAAAATAATAAAACATTTTAACTTTAAGATATTAATATAAGACATTAATATATATCCTAACAATATATACATACTAATTACATTATTTATTTTTGTATTTTATTTTTATTTATTTAAATCACACATGACAATAATTTAGCATACTAATAATATTTGAAATGCATACTGTCCAGGCATATTATCATTAATTAACCCAAAATAAAATAAATTAAACCTAAACAGTAATATAAAAATAATAATGATAATAAAAATGACAGAAGCACAAAACAAAATTACTAAGAATTCAACAAATTAAAATGCAAACTGAAAATATAAAAACAAAAGTGAATTTAAATTTTAGAAAGACTATAATAGAATATAAATAATCATAAAAAAGTTATTTTTAAAAACAGCCAGTGTACAGTGTATACTAAATATTATTCAGTATTCAATTCCTATTTTTTAAACCCATATCTGTGTCCATAATTTCTATACTGGTTAAATCAGAACATATAGAAGCATATATTACTGGAGGGAAATGAGAAAACCTTTAGAAAACATGCTGACAACCTCGTATGGAGGGAACAATTGATTCCCACATGTAAGTTTGTTCAAGCGGTTAATAACAAAGACAGGAATGAATGAAAGATCGGAGAACTCAAGTAGAGAACGAAAACAATTCACAACACCTGCACAAACAAAAAGAACAGGAAGAAAGAGAGAACGGGAATAAAAGGAGGATAAAGATAAGATGGGAAAACCACATGAGAAGATCAGCACAGGTGACCACCACTGAAAACATGACCTGAAGTAAAGGACAAGGGAAAACAAATGGAGAACTGCAGGATCCTGAAGCCCACAGATCTTCTACCTGACTCTGTTAACATTTATAAAGACATGTAAAATGTTCGCTACTTGCACTTTAGTTTGACTTTGAATGTTATTCTGTATTAAAAAAAAAATATATATATATTAAAGGGGTGCTTTTTTAAAGATCATTATTTTGTTTATTTGGTGTAACAGAATATGTTGACATGCTTTAATGTTAAAAAAACACAATATTTTTCAAATACTGTTCATTATTGTAGGTCCTCTATGCCCCGCATCCC
>NW_015539920.1:10872-47699 GCF_001515605.1 Sinocyclocheilus anshuiensis
AGGAAAACTTGAAATCGCATCATATGACCCCTTTAAATAGAATTATGGATCATCTGTACATAATTTGTGTTTGATACCCTTACAGCCAGATATTAATTTACTCCCCATATTGTGCTGACAAAGTCAGGTGGGAATCATGGGAAGGGATACTTGACTGTGTAAAGGAAAGTAAGGTAAATGCAGGAAGAAGGGATGGGGGTTTCGAAAAGATGGGACAAATGAACAGTACCTGCAGGGGTGAAGGTGAACGACTGAACTGCAAAAACAAGAAGACAGAGAAGAGTGTGTGTTAAAAAGCCTGCAGTGCTCAGTCGGCTTTGGAAGGTTTGTGTGTTTCTGTGCGTGTGCATGTTTATTCGCATGCATACTGGAGTGTGTTCGAAGGTTTGCGTTATGCCATCAGAGTCAAGACAGCAAGACAGCAGCCAAAGAAATGAGACAGTCTCACACAGAAGACACACAAACACACTTAAAATAAAGTGTAAACAACCCAACAAACAAAAAAAAAGACTGTGTTTCAGTGGCAACTGGTGCTTTTCAAGAATGGCGAAGCACAGATATAACTTATAAATGGGAAAATGTGAACTTTCTTTTTTTAATTATTATTATTATTTTTTTTATATCTACAATGTTGTTTCCAAGTACTAATAAACAGTTGAAGTTTTATTATAATTTAGAATTGTGTTTTTTCTTAACCCTCATGTTGTGTTCTGGTCATTTTGACCTGGAAAATGCTAGTTCATTTTATTGCATTGGACTAAAACCTACTGACTTTGCTCACACAGGATATAACAACGTCCCTCCAAATAACTGAATCATTTTTGTACTTTTTTCTCCACCTTGTTAGACTTAGTGTTCCTGGACAAAAATATCTGGCCTACAAAAAAATGCTTATGAATTTCTTGTTATGCTATATCATCAAATATTATCAAAAAATATATAAATAGTCTTTTTATCAACTTGTTTTTATCAACTTTCAATTAGCACATGTTTTGTATTTCATTTTGGAACTGATTGATCGTAGGCCTCACTGATCTATGCTTCTGCGCCTCAGATTTTGAGTGAACATTGCCAAAATGATCCACAAATAATGCTTTTTTCACCAAAAAAAAAAAAAAAAAAACTCAGATCACTGAAGCCTACAAGCAGTCAGTTCCAGAAAGAAATACAAAACCTCTCCTAATTGAAAGAAAACGTGTTGATATAAAGCTTGAATCCAAGATTTGGTGATAATATAGCATAATGAGAGATTTACAAGCACTTTTTTTAAAAAGGGAACAAAACAAATTAGATAAAGGATTTTCAACACAGCAAAAGGGTTAATGTAAATATAAATTTTCCAATTATTGGCCATTTGTGGCAAAGTCCTGTCCATTTGAGAGCTTGAACAAATCATCATATAGCAAAGCTGGGACAAAAACTCATTGATTGAAAGCCGAATACATCCCATTCAAAAGCTTTAATAATACAAATAAGGACTCGGAACGGTACTTTAGAGCCTCTTATCTGATGAACATTAAAGAGCACTGGAATCTGCCATAGATTCCCAGTAAAGCATGGGCTCTATTGGCCATGGTTTAATTTGCTAAAATACTGCCATTATTTGTATTATTTGTTCTAAACACATCATTGACGCATTTTTATTACATTATAGGGGAAGATGTGCTTCCCGTGCCATCTGAAAACATTCGCCACTTTGTGTTTGTGTAGCTGCAAGCAGATCTGGTCTCTACCTGCGTAATTGCTGAGACCCTTTCTCTTCTTTCTCCTCCAGTAGAGCCAGATGCTGAAGCCCATCAGAATGACCCAGCAGGCCCCTCCGATGCCTGCGATGAAGGCCGGCTGCTTCACCACATCCGTGATCTGCTCTGTGATGCTGTTGTTCCTGCTCATGATCACATCCCGGAAGTCTTTACCTACATGAATACACACACATACGCAGGAGAAAACCGCTATTTAGTAAACTGAAAATTGTGGGTGAGTTTCTAAATTAGTTTAATAGCACGAGAAAAACACTTGTGCTCCAGTGAACATCAGCACAGAATTTAATCAACTCAACTAGAGCGTTAAAAGCTCATCACCTTGATCTTTAGCGTTACTTCAGTGAACAGAACAGACAAAACCTTAAATAAACAGTACAAGAAAACAGTATTCACAGCACATTTAATTTCCTTAATGTGATATTATTTCAATATTCATCAGAAATCATGTTAGATTGGATGGAATTATGTTAAATTATGTTAAATATTAATGGTTAATATTACGTAATCCCGTCCCACCTCAGCAAAAAAAAAAATAATAAAATAAACAAAACACAACATGCTGTATAAATAACACAAAACAGTATTTAAAGTACATTTAATTTCCTTAATGATATATTATTTGAATATTCATCAGTAATACTGATACATGGTTAATATTACTTAACCCCACCCACAAACAAAAGGGGGGCGAGAAAGTTGATAAAATGTTATAATAACAAACTTTTTTTTCCTTTTGAAGTCATGAGCACATTAATTATTTACAATAAAACTAGGGATATTTATTAGAGCTAAAAAAAAGATAGCTAAATCAGCCCTTTTTTTTTTTTTTTACTTCAAAAGCTGGTAGGACACACACATACACACAAACTGCAGTCTTGATAAATAGTCTATCAGCCCCTGGCTGTGCGTGAAGATGGATAGTGAGCTTGGCATTTGGGAATAAGGGCATGTCACCGGCCAAATCATCACTTATGGGTCAAACCAGTCACAACCTGCTACAACTCACATAACTCAGTGTAAACACCCAAAGACCTGGAAAAAAAATCTTCAGCCCTGACCGTGAGATTTAATTTTGATTCTGGTGACCCCGCTCAAAACCATTCAATGAATAGTGAGCTTTTATGATATTTCGGACCATCACAGATAAAGGGTAGATGCAGTGTGACAGTAAAGGTTATCGAAACCAAAAGATGTCCCGTACCAATAATGATGGTTTGTGGTTCGCTCTTCACCCCCACCCCTGCGCTGGTGCTGGCGGCCACCTCCACCCGGTACTGGACCCCCGCCTGGAGACCCCCCACCACCACTGAACGGATGGCTGCGTCCACTGTCTTATTTACATGGAAACGGGTCTCGTTCCCTAAACACCAGATCTGAGTGAGAGAGAGAGAGAGAGAGAGAGAGAGAGAAAATAGCAAATTGTCTGTAAAAAGTTATTTTTAATGATTGGGCCTCATTAACGAAAATTTTTTTGTTTAAATTACTCGTAAATCCATTTTTATGTAAATTATTGCATTCAATTCAGTACAGTTATTTATGTATGAATGGATTTACATATAATTGATACAGAAATTGTTCTGCTTGTGTTTCATAAATGAGGCCCATTTTAAACAAAAGTAAATAACGTAAACAGTTATCTAGTATGCGCTTCTATCCAAAACGACTTATCGTACAATTATTATTTATTGAGTTTAGCCACTTGAAACAACTTCAAATGTATTAAAATCTTAGGAAAAATTTACTTAAACCTACAACTTTTTAGTAACTAGTGCAGATTTTACGACATCACCTAACCCAATGTGATATAATACTTACATTATAATTACAACAATTACATTATATATAGAAAATTATAATATAATATTCAATATTCTCAGAATTGAAAGTGCAAGATTATTTGGATTTTTCCTTAATACTGTAAATATTATAATATAATATATGTATGTATGTATGTATGTATGTATATATACTGTATATATATATATATATATATATATATATATAAATACATACATCGTAGCGAACATATATATATACATATATACAGTATATATACACATTTTTTTTCATAACTGAGAGCATAAAATGTATTAAATTTTGTCCTTATACTGTAAATAATACAGTAATAATAATAATTGCACAGATAATTAATAATATAATATATATATATATATATATATATATATATATATAAATACATACATCGTAGCGAACATATATATATACATATATACAGTATATATACACATTTTTTTTCATAACTGAGAGCATAAAATGTATTAAATTTTGTCCTTATACTGTAAATAATACAGTAATAATAATAATTGCACAGATAATTAATAATATAATATAATACAATATTTTTTCCCAGAATTAAGAGTGCAAGTCTATTTTGATTTTTATTGCTCAAGTTGCATGTGATTGTTGGTGTCTCTGATGGAGTCACATGGCATTTACCTTATATTCCTGGATGATGCCGTTCTGATGTTCTGCAGGAGGAGGGTCCCAGGAGATACTGATGGATGTACTGTTCTGATTGCCCACCATGAGGACCGTCACCTGCTGAGGAGGAGCACTGGGTGCTGGGATACAGAGAGAGAAACAGAAACACAGGGTTTTACTTCCATGGCTTCCATGATGTTCTTCTACACTATTGACATTCTGGACTTTCCAGAAAAGATTTGAGGCTACAGCTGCCTCTGATTGTTTGGCAAGGATTTACGTACATCACTCAACACTCATGCCATGACACACTCTCATCTGTTTCCTCTGAAAGAGTCTGTTGTAAGTCACTGCATTAGCATTTAGCAGTCGATGTGTGTGTTGAGCTTTAGAACGTAAGACAGGTGGCCACGGGTGCACAAGTTCATTAGATGGGGATTTTCTTCAGCCTGATACCGACGCTCCTTCACATTTCACTATGATTTCATATCCTGCCTCTGAAAGGAGGGATTTACTCAAAAAAATACATTTACCGAGAGACAATGAGATCCATCCATTGTCAATCCAAACAACTCAGCTTTCTTAGCAAATCGCTCTGACAGGCATGTAGGTCGCTCAGCTCGGGGAGGAATGTGAAGAACGGAGGTATTTTTTTGAGAGCTGGATGAGGAAGAGTAAAGAATGGAGTGCTGGGTAAACATATTGACATAGATACATTGATTGAAGGAGGCCAGTTGCGAATCCAAGACGCTGTTTTGTCCTTGGCTGAGTCTGTAATGTGGAAGTCGAGACCCCGGACCGCTGTTTTATTAACCCCATCAGAGCCACTCTGACAGAGACGAGAAGGGAATGAAATAAATAATAGGGGTCTGTAGTGGAAAATAAAATTTTTATAAAAATGTTTTTCTCATTTCTGTGGCAACCTGAGGTGTGGCGACACAGCAGAATACTGACAGCTCAATTACGGTAAACTCTGCTCACTCGCTCTCTTTCATTTCCCTACACTCTGACCCCCAAGTAAATGGCACATATCCCAAAGCTACACTCATCCCTCACACGGGGTGGCCCATTTTAACCCCCAAAAGGCCTGACGGGACAAACGGCAGCTCGCCTTCATCAAACATCTGCAGCTGAACGAAAAAGAAAAAAAACAAAAAACAAAAAGAAAAAAAACGGAGCAATCGGCCGCTGAATGAACTCAGCACATCGCAGGTGACTAAATCACTCCTATAACAATGCAGCCAATGTCATTCAAGGTTAAAGCTTATTATTATGAACATATGAAAATTCACATTTTTCTTCTTTAATACTGAATAACATGTGTATGTATGTATCTTTTTTTTCTTAGAATTTAGAGTGCAATTTGATTTGAATTTTTACCATAACACTGTAAATATTGCAGTAATCATCACACAGAAAATTCAATTTTTTTCTTTAATACTGACAAATATTAATATAATATAATATAATATAATATAATATAATATAATATATGTATTTTTCTCAGAATTACGAGTGCAATTTGTTTTGGATTTTTACCATAAAACTGTAAATTTTACAGCAATAATCACACAGAAAATTTACATTTTTAATATAATTAAATATTAATATATTTAAATGTAATATAATATAAAAATTGTAATATAATTGTCACGGTGTGCCTACTGTGTCGGAGCAAGGAGACGTGGAAGAATCCAGAACAATGACAGACTTTATTGACACCAGGGAACACACACGTAGCACACGGAATCGACGTTTAAGACAGGACGCAGGACTCATGAAAACACAGGGCTAAATACTAGAACTAAACGAGGGAATTAACAAGACCCACCTGACATCAATAACCAATCAACATGAGGGAGAAACTAGGTCACAGGAGTGAACATGGAACAAGTGGGGGAGGAAAACAAACACCAAAACAGTCCATGGGCGTGACAATAATACAATATATAATATGATATGATATTATATATGATATAATATAATAATATTCTCAGAATTAAGTGAGCAAGTTGATTTGGATTTTTTCTTAATACTGTAAGTATCTCAGTAATTAAGTAATAATAGAACAGAAAATTCTAATTTTTCTTGTTTATTACTAAATAATAATAATAATAAATTAAACAATAAATAAAAATAATAATAATAAATAAATTAGCTAAATCTCTCCTATTTACCTCCTTAATGAGGTAAATATATGTATGTTCTCAGTGCAATTTGATTTTGATTTTTACTGAAAAATATAATATAATGTAGTATAATATTTTTTTTTCAGAATGAAGTTGATTTACGTTTCCTTAACACTGTAAATTGTACAGTAATTGATCAAGAAATAATTACACAGAATATTCACATTTTTCTTCTTTAATACTGAAAAACAATATCAGTGTAACTCAGCACGTTGCAGGTGACGAAATCCCTCCTATTACAATGCAGCAATGTCATTCAAAGTTAATGCCGCAAATCATTTAGAAGCTTATCATTATGCACATTTGAGCCAAACAATACATATTTCTCATTTGGGGAGCGATGGCGCAGGCGATGCTAATAGCGCCATTAGCGGTGTGATGTATAGCCAGCGAGGATGTGACCTCTGTTTCACTGCCGCTACAGTAGCCTGCAGGCGAAAGCTGATGAAAAAACACTGTGAAGTTAAACCAAGCTAATACTGAGACCCCGGGGCGAGTGGCAGGACTTTCGCTTATAGAATGTGAAGAAATGCGACATTGCTTTACTATGCCACTAATCAATGTGTGATAATGACCCTCAGGAAAAAACTCCCATTGAGAAGCTGTTTATTAACCATAAAATGGATTAAAAACACAGAGGAGTTTCTGAAAGGGCCTGTTTCACCTATTCAACCTCTATCTTCAAAAAATATTACTATTGCAGCTAATACTAAAGGACGTTTTCAAAGAAAGAGCGTCTTGCATGGCTAATCAAATCCATCAGTGCTGATATTATATAAGAGTAAGTAAAATATATACATATATAAACATGCATGCATACATATGTATGTATGTTTATATATGTATATATTTTACTTGACAAAAGCTCTCTCTCTCTCTCTCTCTCTATATATATATGTGTGTGTGTGTGTGTGTGTGTGTGTGTTTTTAGTTGCATATATAAATAAAGTATTATGTTGATATATGGTTGCTACATATAAAAAAATCATTATCAAAATATGTACAAATTTGGGACAAACTATGGGATTTTATATGTATAAATATGCTATAAACGTATAGCTTCATCTACCATCATCAAGAGAACGTACATATGTGAAAATTATATATTGCCTTATAGGTAATATACAGTATATGGCAATATTACTCTTGATATAGGGCAATAAATGTCATATATTACATTTACGTATGGGTAATAACCTTTTTGGATGACAGTAGTCACTAATACCAATTTACCAGTTTTATTGTGGTAACAATAATCAAAATAATAAAAAAAGATTAAATTATGTATTATATAATAGATTATTACATTAATAATTTCAATAAAAGTAAACAATTTATTTTTAATTTAAAATGGTAAATTATTACTTAATTATTAAAAAATTATTTAATTAAAATAATTAAGTTAATTATTTAAAAATAATAAAAGTATAAATAAATAAATACATTTTAATTTACAATTAAAAATAAATAATTGTTTTATTTATATTTACAATTTATCACAGTTTCATTTATTAACAATAATTGCAGCAACTATGGTAAGTTGGAAGAGGCTATGTTGGTAAGCATGTTCAATTTGAATGAGAGAATTCCCTGCAAAATTTGTCACTTCAGTAGAAGGTCTAAATGAAAGCAAAAACACTTTCACTTTTTGGGAAAGACAAAGTAGGAGAGAAATGGGAAAACAGAAAAGAAATGGATGTGGCGAGCTCTAGAGAGAAGCTATAATTGTCTAACCAGACAATGGCCAATAAATCATCCTCTTCTGTGACTCTGACAAACCTTCTCAACTACCACACAGTGGAAAACAAGAAACAAAAGGGGGCTATCGCAGCCGTGGGCCCCGTGACGCTCTTCTGCCAGGGGACCCGATGTTTTGTCTTGCTCTGGTGATGGCGATGACATGCAGGTGTAGGGTGTGAAGGAAGTGCAGCGGGGCTTCAGGAGACAGAGCTGGTGTGTGTAGAGGAGATACGGCTCTCCGCGGACACTCTGGGTAACAAATGAGCCTGTCATTGCGCACAGACTTTAATCAGCAAACCTTCTGTGCTCGTGTGAGTGTGTGTGAATTTATGTCTTGAGAGTTCCATATGCCGTTTAAACTATTCTCAAAATGTTTTTATTAATTTTTTTATTTTTTTACAAGATTTATGTGTGGTAGCAGCCATCGCTCACACCTGGGAAAACATGGTATATGCACGATCTGTCCTGGGTTCAGTTTTGGCAGGGTCCAAAAATTAAAACTGACCAAACACCAAACTGAGAGCAAAATGTAGCTTTCATGAGTGAAATGAATGAATGAATTAATAATGACATTAAATAATTACGTTACTTTTACCTTACAAATGGAAATTGTAAAATTAATTTTACATAAAAAATACAAATAAAATTGTAAATATCTAAAAAAATAAATAAATTAAAATTTGAATAACAATTCGTTAATTTATATAATTAGGGTTGGGAACCGATAACCGGTTATGTTTTTTTAAAAGAACCGGAACCGTGAGCAATTTCTAAGTTTCGGTTCCGAAAACGGTTCTGGTGCGACACGTGACCAAGCGCTGTGAGCAGCCTTGTGCCGGCGTTTCCTGTAAAGGATGTCACAAACCAAATAACAGAAACGCCGCCCTGCCTCTTTAATTACTGAGCACATTGATTCCCATGACGCGCACTCCACAGACGCGCCGTGTCTTTAACTGCCGAACACATTGTTTTCCACGACTGTACGCGCACTCGCGTCTTTGATAAATGTGCACGTTGTTTTGTCTGACTGTACATGTACCGGCAGCACGCAGCTCCTGCCGCCACTAAATTACATTATATTTGTCCCATATTGTCATTAATATATATACTGACTTCAACTTGGACCACTAAATAATAGACTGCTATTGTTATGTAAGTATGAGGGTTAGATTATTTAGTGTACAGGTCATTTCAAGAGTGATAAACAAAGTGATAGAAAATATTTATTTTCATGCATTTTAAATGTTTAAAAATGTGGAAACCACTCATTGCATCACACCATCTC
Source organism: Sinocyclocheilus anshuiensis (assembly GCF_001515605.1). NCBI lineage: Eukaryota > Metazoa > Chordata > Actinopteri > Cypriniformes > Cyprinidae > Sinocyclocheilus > Sinocyclocheilus anshuiensis. The sequence continues at coordinate 20,292 of NW_015539920.1, forward strand.
CTGACTGCATTATTATTTGTAAAACAGGGGCTTTATGCAGTGTGTGTATACATGGTTATAAGTATAATATTTCATTAATTTAGGGAAATTAACAAGTGTCCTAGCCCTCAAGGGACTATTTGGCCAACCAGCTTATTCTTGCTTGAAAAGCAAAATGTTATTGATAGTGTAAAAAACATCAATTTTGAAGCACATGCATTACTCAACATTACTTACTACCTTCCAGCAACACTACATTCGATTAAGGTAAAATAGTAAAAAAAATAATAACAGTTCATTTAAATGGAACCGGAATCGGAACCGGAATCGTTAGGCAAAACTGGAACCGGAATCGGAACCGGAAAATTTCTAACGATACCCAACCCTATATATAATATTAATCTATATAATTTTCTACATACATGATTAAATAATTGCATACATTATATCTACTTAGGTTCTTTATGTTTAAAATTTTTCATTGTGGTAAATTTTCTATATGCAAAATGTTCATTTTGAACGCTAGGCAAAGACTGGCGGTTGTCTAATGGAAATACAGAAAATAGAAAGAGAAACCATTCTATATAATTTTATTATTTAATTTTAATTGTATATTAAATGTAATTATACATTACATAATACATACATATTTTAAAATGTAAATCAAAATAATGTATTATATGATAGATAATACATTTAGTATAAAAAAAAATATTAAAATAATTTATTTAATGTTTTTTACATTTAAAAATTGTATTAATACAAATTATTAATAATATTGATATTTTTATTAATAATTATTAAAAAATATAATTAAAAATAAATGTATTAAAATATTTTGAAAAATTATTAAAAATAAAAACAATAATATATAATTAATACATATTATATAATAAAGGATTATATTTAATTTACAATTAAAAATAAATCTAAAGTTATAATTTTCTAGATTGCATAAATCATATTTATTTATGTATTCAATTATGTTTTTTTCATTTAAAAAAATGTTTTCTCTTGGTAAATATTCTCTACGCAGAAAGTTCATTTTGAATGCTAGGTATGGACTGGTGCTTGTCTAAAGGAAATACAGAAACCAATGAGTTAGTATAAATCTGGCTCTATGGCTGACAGAGTATTTTTTGGTCAGCTGCGAATGATGGGGACGAGTACAGGGGAAGCATTCAGTGAAACCCATGCTTATTTTAGTGTCCCGTCAGCCATACACACACACTACTCACAACAAAGAAAAGGTCAATTCCTTTGCCAAAACGATAGCGTCTTTCCTCTGAGTCCCGTCAGGGATAGAGACAAGCTTACTGCAGTGCTGTGGAAAGCAGGCCAGTTTTGCTTACTACAGTATTTGTTACGACATTGGCCTAAGGGTGGATTATGTATCACTGGCCCAAATTGCTGTGGACTTAGAGCAAGCTGGAAAGAATCAGCAAGAGATCCAACTCTTGGGCTTATGTCTGCATTTGTGTCTCTTAGTATCTGTGACCTGTACGTTTCAGAAGCATAAGACATCGACAAATCGATTACAAACTCTTGGAATTCGCAAGCACATTTTACTTCCATAATGTGAGTTGAAACAGAATAATCTTTAAGAATATAATAAGCTAATTTATGCATCAGGCTATTGATTATATTTTGAAAAAGAAAAAAAAAAAACTGAATAAACTACAAAAGTAGTCCAAAACAATGCCTAAAAAGCTGTTTTACCAACCTGTAGGAGTCATGTCTATGCGCATCACAAAAGTGATGATATTTTATTTTAAATGAAAGGTTACAGAGATAAATTATTTATTTAATAAGAAATTAAATGTGGTCCATTTTGATTTCATGTTGACTTCAAACATCACAGATCTCCTGTATCACTTCAAAGAATCAAACGCTGTACCTTCCTCTGTTGTTCTTGCTGTTCGGGACTCGCTGTCCATGCCCTGGAACTCGTTGAAGTACGGACGGACTTTGATCTCGTAGACGATGCCTTTCTTCAGAGCCGAGAGCACCATGCTCCTCTCAGAGGGGACCTTCACATCCTGACTCTGCCACGCTCCAGGGGAGGACAGCCCTGACATCTGCCTGTACAAAACCCTGTAGCCCTGGATGAACTGAGACTGGCGGTCAACCTGAAGGGGAAAGGTTTGAAAGATGGTTCAAACTTAAAGTGCAAAAGACTGAGTAAAATAATTGAAAAAGGAGAAACTCTGCTAAAAAGGCCTAGCTTTGGGTGCTGGTTCCCATTAGGTGTCTTAACTAGCTTAACCAGCAGTGCTTTCTTGGTCAAACAACTTAAACAGAAAAGCTAGTTGACGAGTTTCTACAGATATGTTGGTCCACCAACTAGACAAAAGTCTGAAAGACCAAGGAATATCTCCTCTTTTTCACCTTAACTAGTATTTACATATAACAAGAAGTTCAGCCAATCAAATCCCTTTGATAAAAATGCTCTACAAGAGTCATACATACGTACAACCTTGACAAACTCTAAATAAAACATCAATAACAGCAATCATGCAAGATGTAGCCGCTTCGAACAAACATGTTGTGAAAAAAAGCTCAGCTGCGAAGAAATAAACACATATGTACAAGTATATACATACGCACACCAAAAAAAAAAAAAAAAAACTCAACACTGACCGTGTCAACATAAGGATCAAAGAAAAAATGCAATCTCAAATCAACAAAAAGGTAAACAAGACACTTCATTCGCTGAAAGCCTCATCCTGTTTTTAGTTTGCCGAAGAAAAGTTGTATTTACAGAGAGGAGTAGCGTGTATAACTCACATTAATGTCTTTCTAACAGCCTTCGGAGTGAGATATTAAACATCTGCTTTTCCTCCCTACACATGGAGTAAATCAGCCCAATGGCCATCCTTCCTACGCTTTTTTAACTTTCATTAATTGAATGATTCAGAGTCGTAATAGCTTTCTTGACACCACCTACGTTTACCGCGAGAGTGCTGCTGTATTCAGGGGCCGTGTAGGCCGATGACTTATGGATTATTCATATGAGAAAAATACCTCTGAAACAGTCTATACCCCATTTAGGCTGAACAGACAGATGCTTATATTTGTCTCTGTAATGATTGTTGATGGCAATCATTAATATACCACAGGAGAGTGCTTACAAACTAATGTGACAAAGCCAAAGCTGTAAAATCTCCATTTTAATGCAATTCAACAAACAGTAAACACTTTTAGAGTGTTTATCAATGCGGGAAGACTGCAGTGGGAAACGGAAACAACAACCAAGACGAGTAACAGAGTTAACTTTGTTGGATATCGAATAATATACAGTACATACTGTATAAGTTTAAATAATATACAGCCAATAATCTGTGCCAAATAGCCTAATTCTGTATAGAGATGATGTTTATTCAAATATATGAAGTAAATTTAGTTCAAAATCATCAAATTAGTATACTATAAAATAGCTCACGTCATTCCAAACCTTTCAAAATAAATGTAAATATTTTCTGAGGTACACAAAAAATTATATTGTAAAAAAGGAATAAATTAATTAATCATTACATACATAGTATTTTATTTTAATTTTTAATTTTTAATTAAAGTCAGTGGTGTCCAGTGATGTTTAGGACCATTCTATAGATTAAAACATTCTTCAAAATATCTTCTTTTGTGTTCCACATAATAAAGAACAGTTTGGAACAATATGAGGTTTAATAAATGATGACAGAATTTGTATTTCTGGGTGAAATATCCCTTTACTACTGCATCATGTTCTAGAACCTCAGTCCAATCACAGTTTAGATGCTAAAGTCACAGTCCAATCATGGTACCTGTACAATAACCTCTGTCCAACAGCAAGTCATGTTCTATAGCCATTGTCTAATCATAGTTCATGTGTCAAAATGTCTGTCCAATCTCAGCACAATTTACAGACTACAATATCTCTCCAAACACAATTAACATGCTAAAAGCTCTGTCCAATCATAGAGCGCCTTACCGTCCATGTGACCTGTATGGTGGTGGGGCTGAGGACCACAGGGTTGTGTAGCCGCACAATAACCTCACCCAACTCCTTCTGCACGTGTCTGTGATCCACTCCCTGAGCTGGAGGACTTATATCTGTAAAGAGAAACACAGAGGCCAATGCCATTACCTCTTATAGTGCAAATTACTAAATTACTGGTCGGAACAGCATAATCCCTTAAATACAATTGAATTCCCTAAAAGAGTGATGAGGAGTCATTTTCACTGACTCCAGCCGCAGACAGCACAGCTTCAACCCTACCTGTGAGGTTACATCCGCCCAAGGTCTCAGAATCAGTCACCCCTAATGAACATACGGAAGACTCCGTGGCACCTTAATCGAATCTTTTTCCAGTCGAAGTTGGTCCTTTTTTCTCCTCGTAATGATCATTAAGGTACCAGCCAGGTCACTAACTCAATTATACACTCTAAAAGTAGATGATGTTTGTTCTACATTATACATTAGTCTCTGAAACTAATGAGCATATGGGACCCTGTTAGACCCTGTGGTATCTAGACTAGATCTCGTTCTCTGTGAGCAACAGCTAGGATTTAATTGGAAGTTGTTGACACAGACACTATTCACTTGGGTTTCTTACCCAAACTATATACACAATTACAGACAGAGTTTCTGTGAAATACCTTGAGTGCGGACAGGTTCGGACATGGGGCTCGGGTCACTCAGGCCTTGGACGTTGACTGCTCGCACCATGAACAAGTAGATGGTGTTGGGGCGAAGACCCTTGATGGTGTACTGCGTGGTCTTGACATGATCGGCCACAGTCTGCCAGCTTTTGCTCACCGATTGGCTGCATGCAAATGAGGCAGAGTGATGTCAGAGTCTGAAATGTCTTAAAACATTTTAGTCAGAGCGGATGCAATATACAAGGACAGTCCATTCAAAATGTTGTACCAGCTTGAGATTGAAGGTCGCAATATATTTTTTGAGGACTTTGTATGTTAGAAATGTGTATAAAGACATATTTCGGTCTGACTTGAGTACTTGACAAGAAAATGAACAAATTTAAGGTACAATTCAAAAACAGAAAAGCCACTTAAAGGCTAAATAAACTAAATTCATACCTGAAAGCCTCAATAACATATGATGAGATGGGTGATACTCCAGGAAGGCCAGGCTGCCAGGACAACGACACACTGTTTTTAGTGACGTCGGTGACCTGAGGTTTGGAAGGAGGACCTGGGAGCTCGTTCTCATCCTGGTCTTTAACTATAACAAGACTTCCAGACTCTAAAGAGAGGAAAGACATAAGAACACTGAGAACTTGAAAATCACATACACTCTTAAAAATAAAGGTTCTTTAAAGGTTCTTATCTATGGTTCCATGAAGAACCTTTAAAGGGTTATTTCACCCAAAAATGAAAATTCTGTCATTGATTACTCACTCTCGTGTTGTTCCAAACCCATAAGACCTACGTTCATCTTCGGAACACAATTTAAGATATTTTAGTGTGGCAGCGCTGACCCAGATCCGGCGTGATGACACACGGACTACTTTGTCGATCATCTTGGTACTTTTCTGGGAGGGTCAGAGAGCCCTCATATTTCATCAAAAATATCTTAAATTGTGTTCCGAAGATGAACGAAGGTCTTACGGGTTTCGAACAACACGAGGGTGAGTAATTAATGACAGAATTTTCATTTTTGGGTGAACTAACCCTTTAAAATCTATGGAACCTTGTCACTGAACAAAAGAAGGTTCTTTTATAACAAGATGGGTTCACTAAAAGGTTCTTTGGGGATCCCAAAATGGTTCTTCTATGGCATTGCTATGAAAACACCATATTAACTTAACACCAACTTAAAGGTTCTTTATTCGCATACATGGCTCCTTGAAGAATCTTTAACATCCATGGAAACTTTTCATAACAAAATGATTTTTTCTTAAACAACTTTTAAGAACTGTTCACTCAAAAGTTCATTGGGGAACTCAAAACGGTTCTTCTATGGTATTCCTGCAAAACCTCCCCTTTTATTTTTAAGAGTATTGTTTGTGAAGTTGCGCATAAGTACCTTTGACTTCCAAGAAAGCACTCCAAGATGTTTCCCCACTAGAACTTGCTGCCACACAAGTATAGATACCAGAATCAGAGAGCTGAAAAACAGAAAATAAAAACATGCATTGATCTTTATATCTTCAAGTACTGTGAATTCACTAAACGGCTAATCAATTCGACTCATGGAAAGTCCAAGCTTTCGATCCTAAAGAGATGTAACCTCGGGCAAGTCCAGTTCGGCTAAAGCGCTGACACTAATACGGTAGATATATTCTATTTTCTGCACCCTTCAGCCAGCTTTTATCCTTGCTGGCAAATTCACAAACCCACCTACTAACTGCAACGAGAGTTAGACTAATTCATTTAAAGGGGTAGTCGCTGAAACCCTCTGGACCGTTCACAGCTGGCGCATGTTCCCCCCTCTCTACCTTTCTGGGACGATCTCCTTGTTGTTTGTTGCCTTTCATCAGGGTGCCTCGCCTCCATTTATTAGATAAAATGTCAGAGGTGGGCAGCACTGTCAGGCATAATAGCTATTCCATCCCGAGCCGACGGGGAGGGCTTGAGGACTTTAAATTCAATATGGCCCTAAAAGTGTGTTTGTTTGTGTGTGCGTGTGCAAATGTGTGTGCAGCTGGAGCCCGTCCAGCCTTCCGTAAATTATTCTTGGGAGAGCTGTCGTATCCCTAAGTGATAGTATCAAACAATTTACCAAAATCAATATTTCCCATTCATCCCCATAATGCAATATGATTCTCTCTGCCCATCTCTGTTATGTCTTACTGATATCTGATTGAATTCTGCTAAGCTTATACATCACACTTAGATGAAGACGTTTCTGACAGATGGTAGTCACACAAACGGTCTTAGAAATACACAATAACAGATACACATCTGGACATTCAGCGATGTATTGGTGACTATATCAGTGCTGGCTAATATAAAAACCAGTCTAATTTGGTCCATGTTGAAAGTTGATGATATATGATGGATGCTCCTTTTCTATGCCAATTCAACGTCTAAGTTAACTGAATCGCATTAAATAAATAAGCATTCATTCATTCATCCATTCATCCATCCCAAATGTATACATTCATTACAAAGGAAAAATAGAAATAAATAAATAATAGTGTTTAGGCTCACCCGCAAAACCTTGATCTGCAGGCTGCCGAGGTCCTGTAGGGACATACGAGCGTCTTTGCCCAGCAGACTGACCCCATCCTTGAGCCAGCTGATGGTTGGGACCGGTTCTCCAGATGCATGGCACCTCAGAAGAGCCACACTGTCTACACCCAGAGTCTGGTTAGCTGGACCCTGCCGGATGATGGGGGGAGGACGATCAGTCAACACTAAACAAGAGAGAGAAAGAGAACAGGAATTAAGCCTACATGTAGTTCTTACTGTTTTAGAAGGGAGGCATCCCAATTTGTATCCTTTGCTGGTGATGTACGGTACAAAAATAAGCTTCAGTTTCAGCTTCACATTTATCAACATTTTTCAACTGATGAATGAAAAAGAGAACTGTCACAAGCACTTCTTCCATTGCACAAGAGAAATATGAGCGTGAATACACACTACGAAAAGTACACCACCAACTTTGAATGTACTATGATTTGAATCACACTAATCACACTATTTATCGGATAGCAACTACAGACAACAGAGAGGAGGCAGGAAAAAAATTAGGATAAGAGAGCGAGAAAGTGTCCGGAAAACAACACAGGCCAGATCTGAAACATTTCCTGTGTGAGTGCAGTGACTCAACATGTCTGGAGTCCATGTGCTAATAACTAGGCCATGGCTCTGAATTAGTTCCTGCTTTTACTACTGAAATGGAAACATTGGAAATTGGTAGCAATTAGCATGCTTGTCCATCAAAAATAATATATTCTCCTCAGATGATGACATCATGACATGAACAGGCCTTCTTCTTACATCATTTGTTGCTTTAGCACAGGACAGCGAATATGTTCGTCATTAAAAGTGTCTGAAAACATTAAGATCGTGGCCTTGTCCCGTGTGGCACAGGAAGCAGGATGAAGCCATGATTGCCTTATTCCTGGACGTATCAGGGTTATATGCACATTTTGTGGTCGCACCACAGGGCAGCGTCTACCCCCCAAGCATTCTGGAAAAAACTGGGAGAAACGCTGAGTCTTGGTTTCTAGCTCACTGATGTGGCAGCGAGGTGGTTTTGTAGCTTCCAGTTAGTGCCTGAGATCCTTCATTCAGGAACCAGACTCTGAGTAAAATTTCATGTATTACTATATATCCGACTATCAGAGGCAGTGTGGTCGCTTAAATATCTCATGCTGGTTAAGAGAACATCCCCTCATGAAACTGCTTCTCCCACCGTCCTAGAGCGCACAGATTGTTTCATTTTTTGTTTTGCGACGTTTATAATGAAGGGTGTTCATGAAAAGATTTCCATCTATTTTCCATCTCATTGTTTAGATGCTTTTTTACTGCTTACAGTAGAGGAAAATCTGTGAAATTTTATGGAGCAAATATAATTATGGTAAAATTGTAAGTAAAAACACTGCATTGTCATTGGCAACAGAAAGCCTTATCAAACCACGTGGATTGTGGAATAAATAAATAAATAAATCACACAGCACATAGGCATTCTGTTTGTCTTGCAGTTCTCGATTGTCGGCCATAGATATTAAAAAAACGTGTAATTGTTTTTTGTAAGTGTTTTTGTTCTTTGGTCATCTGATCCCCTGTTATTTATTTTGTGTTGGTAAAATCTGAAAACCTGAAGTATATTATTGAAGTATATTATTAAAACAAAATTTTTAAAATGATTAAAAATATGAATAAATAAAATGCATATTAAAAATAAAAAAATAAGGAATTATAATATATTTATGTAATAAAAAGTATATAAAATAAATTAAGTGAGATTACATCTCACACAGGCCTATTGACAGGGCCTAAAATTAACGAGTCCATGTAACAGTGTCAGTCGCCAGTTGACGGGTACAACTTTTACGAATTATAACAATGCAATGAAGTAAAAACAACAGACAGTTTTTAGTTGCATTTAAAATAATTTTTGGGACGTGTGCAGACCTTCTCTTTTGCATGTGCAACGTTTCACTAGCTTGCTCATTGTTTCACATCCAATCTTTGTTTCCAAATGCAATTACTTCAGTTTTTTCCTTATTTAACTGAAGGAAGTTCTGGCACATCCAACTGTTAATTTCATCAATGCATTGGCAGAGGGAGTCAATGGGGCTGTATTCATTTGGCGATAAGGCTAGGTAAACCTGGGTATCATCAGCATAGCTGTGATAGGCAATTTGATTCTTTCTCATTATTTGACTTAGTGGGAGCATATACAGGCTAAACAAGAGCGCTCAGTTCGCGCGCGTGCAAAACGCACTTTTTTTTTTTTGAAAAATTGAGAATTGTGGCAGAATTGTAATCCCATAAGAATGAGGCGACACATACCTGGGGTTACGCCACAGAAACGGTGCAGTGAAGTATAGTTTGAAAGGCTGCGCGTTCGGCTGTACACATACGCTGAGCCGCTTCAGACAGCTCACCAGTAGCGCTTCAACGCACGAAAACACACACAATTATGTCAAAATGCGCGGTTTTGCCGAGTTACCTTGTAAACGGAGTCTTAAATGAGTTATAAATGATCGTAAAGAGTTGGGAGAAAATCAGATATGTGTCAGATCCGCGTCATATGCATCAGGTTTTAAAGAGACAGCGCTGATTTTAAAGTGAAACCTGCTGAAGTCTGTCATTGATGTATATCAAAGAACAAAAGAAAAAGAGAAATCCTTGGACTGTTCTAGTTCCTGATTAAATTTTATAGCTTGAATAAAGATTAATATATATAGTTTATGCATATATAATATAGTTTATGTGAATATTGTTTTAAAATCGCTTAAATTAAAAGTTGTTATATATTTCAGAGCCTATTAAATGTTAAAAATAATGGCTTTCAATTATACTGTAATGTTGAATGGCTATAGTTAATAGGGAAAATTGAGGGAAAATGCACCAGCAGGACAAATTAAAAACATTTTAAATATGTTTAGTTATTGTAGTAGTAATAACTGCCTGTTTTTGCAAAAAGAGTTTCATGGCCGGTAAATTTTATCATGTCACCGGCCATTGGCAGGTGTGGCAAAAAGTTAGTTTTAGGCCCTGCCTATTGACGTTTATGGTGATGTCAAGTCACATATATTTATATTGCGCTTTATACAATACAGACTGTTTTAAAGCCGTTTCACTGTAATAAACAAGAAAATAATAGTATTAAGTTCTTCAGTTATGAAACAAATCAAATTTCAGCTGCAAAGTAGCTCTAAAAAGACAATAGTGTCATTATTCTGCACAGTTTAGTTCTATGATGATTCAATTTAGTTCAATAACAGTATGAATGTTGCAAAGTTCATTAGTTATGACACAAACTTGATTCAAATAAAGCAGCTCTTCAGAAGATAGTCAATAGTAGTGCAAAGCTAATCAAATTATGAAACAAGCTTCATTCAGCTATAGAAAGTGGCAATAGTGTCATTATTCAGCTCAATTCTGTTGATTCAATTCAGTTCAATAACAGTATTGATGTTGCAGGGTTCATAATTTTGGAACCAAATTTGATTCAGCTATAAAGCAGCAACAACTGATGTACAAATGTACATCAAATGCCCCTTGAGAAGCGCCAACCATTTATTTCTCAGACTAATAATAATACAATAATCACAGCCGTGTCCTGTCCCCTGCCCCTCTGAGGACACACTAATTAGCAGGTGTGAATTAATGACCAAAAAGCTGGTGGGTGCTAATTACAGACTGCACCTCTAACCCTTAAATACAGCTTTAGATGCAGTCTTCTTCCATTCTTGGCTGCGTTACTATTTGTCTCACTCTGAATAAAGGATGGTATTTATATTGTCCAAATCTCCATCGGAATGCCTCATTTGGGCTCAGGGATGAAGAGTTGCCATCCTAATTCATCAATGTGGATTACTCCGCTTCGAGGTTAAACCCCAGAGTGCTTTGCAGGCACATCCATCAGGCCGGTATAAACCCCAGAGATGCATGCGCGGATAGATAGAGACTGATGAGGCATAATGGCTGTATTTGGATTAAAGTGGCATCCTCTGTACTGAATGAGTCTTTAGTGTTGCACTGTTGCACTTGAACTCGACTAGACTGCAGTTGTTTCCAATCAGCCCAATCTCATCCCTGCTGAAAGGACACATTATATTCATGATCGTTTTCTAAAGAACTGCAGAATAAATAAATAAATAAATATTTTTTGCAAAACTTTTCGTAAAGTAAATTTGTCTTTATATCTGCAAGTGCTCTGCAACATAAAAATAAATAAATGAAATCCATATAAATGTGAGTAACTAACTGACTAACTAATCAACTAAATAAATTTGCTAGCTAACTGACTAGATATTAACAGAAAAAAGTGCATTGACTTTCCTCCTTTTGCAGTGTCTGCTAAGATTAGGTAGTTTGGTTCATGTGTGAGTGTAATAAGACTAAGTCATATGTGTGTTGACGTGACATGATGGAGTGCTGATCATCTGACGGGACAGTTTTAGACAGCGTGAAGGCCTTGGTGCCGTCTGGCAGCAGCCATTTTTCATCAAATCTCTCCTTGAACCTGTCCAGCTCTCTCCGCCACCTCAACAGCCACTAAATCACACTCTTCCTCCAGCGCAGGTGTGGCCGTGACCCTCTTCCTCTTTCGTTCCTGTCATCCCTCTTTGCTGTCATCCTCCACAACATCTCACACACACACACACGCATTTCTGAGTAAAAGCCGCTTATGGCAGTTTAGGTCATATGTGGTTTCTAAGACAAAATCGCTTAATTGATATGCTTTGCAGTCAACCGTAACAGAAATCAACTTAAAAGAATTACATTTTACTGTTAGACTGAAGATGTAGTTGAAAAGTTCATACAAACTGACTTGTTGCTACTTTTTCCTTTGTAAAAAAAAAAAAATCTCTCTTACACAACCCAAAACACGCTTTGTTGCCAAAGCAATTTTTCCATGATCAGTATCTGAAGTTTTCAAGGACGGCTGTTTTCACTCCCTTCTCGAGCTGAAATGAAGTTTTCCTCCTGTCAAGAGAAGTTCACAGAGATGTGCTCCTGTAATATTCAAACGTGAGCGGAATTCAGGGTTGTCAGGCTTGCTATTCATTTCACATAGAGAGGCAGAATCAATGCAGAGCTCAAGGCCACATCCCAATTCAGCTCTTAATGTGGATCCAGCGGCAACATAAGTGGTTTTCATATGACATTTATCTTTCTGCCAGTACTTTTGTATGGGATACTGAGGCCTCCGTTTGTGTCGGGTGTGAAAAGTGTAGGCTGACATATGACTTTGGCCAGGATGCTGCCCGCCACCGTCAGGGCCTGGCAGATATAATATCCCGCGTCTGCCCGCTGGACCACTGTGATGGTCAGATCTCCACTAGGCGACACCAAGAAACGACTGTTGGGCTGCTGCGGTTGATTTGGAAACAGGAGGTTCTACACAAACAAAGAAAAGTGAACAAACAAGAAAAGTGTGAAGAGGATTTCCAGGGAAAATTTGCTACCTGAAACCCACCGTTCTTCGAACAGAAACACATGAGGAAAGACATTTTTGCATTAGAGGGGGTAAATTATTATCTGTATTATCAAATATTAAAATTCTGAAAGGAATTACGGTGGTGTGACTTTAAATTGCGCAACACAATGGCTCACAGTAAATAAAGCTTTTGCTAACACATGCTAACCCAGACTGTGTATATCTCTCACTGTGTGTATCCATTGTGTCCAAATGACTCCAGTAATTGCTTTGGGCTGCATTGTGTACTCACTCTGTCTGACATGGATGTTGTATTTGAAATGAAATCTGTTGGAAAGGGAGGAGGCCAGGTGATTCGAAGCTAATTCACCACCAGCGGCCGGTTTAGACTGTTCGCTAATTACGGCAGATAACAAGCTGGGTTCATTAATGGCCGTCATTGACCGAACCCTCATATTTACCTCAGATTTTATATCCTTGAGATCCCTCCACTCTTCCTTTCATTTTCTCTCTCTCTTTAGATTTCTGAGTCCTCATAGCTGACCGTCAGAAACCGAAAGGCATTAGCCGGATTCAATTACACCTAATGACTTTAATGCTCCAAATTATACTCCAAATTATGTTTTTTCTTTCACTCTTTTTTTTAATTAGCCTCTCACACATGATAGATGTTGGGTCCATTATCCTCAAGTGTGACTGAGAGGCTTCTCTCAACGTTATTGACTCAATAACTGCTTTAATTTTGCCTTTTAACAAATACCTTCATATCTTACTTAAGAGAGGAATGGCAGGACAGAAAATGTAATAGAAAGTTTTATATTGCATTTAATATTGGGATTAAGAATCAAATCCTCCAGTATTTCAAATTTTTTATTACTTTTATATGAATTTTTAACTAGCCTGCCATGCTAAAGCTCACTGCTACAATGCTAGCATGTTCTGGGTGGTTGCCAGTTTTGCTATCACTAAGGTCCTTTGGGTGGATGCTAGGTGACCCATTCCTAGATATAACTTGTATCCCTTCTTCAATATAAGTCTAAGGGATTTGTTCAACCGTTTTATTGTCAATACGCCTGGAGCATGTATGCTAACCACTAGCCCAATGCTTTCACAAAAATAAAAGTAGGTTAAAAAGAGAAAATTGTTCTCTCTCTTACCTGACTTCCTTCTTTCTGCCAGAAGACTGCCGGCTGTGGGTTCCCTTTGGTCTCACAGGGGAAACTGGCGGTCCGTCCCTGCGCCACAATCTGATCCCGCGGCCTGATCACGAACTGCGGTGCGGCTGAGTCAAGAACCAAAGACATTACCATTACACCCTACCCGTAGACACAAACACACACTGACACATACACGCTGATCGCTGGCAGTCAGTGGGAATGTCAGGCATCCACAGGCATTGACTGCCAAGGTCACTGAAACAGAGCTTCCATGCATCAGCCCGTTTCCAACACCATTCAGCCTCTTGGATTATCTGTTTGCTTTAACCACAAACAGCAAGGACAGCGACAGCAACCACAGGAAGCCATTCATCCAGGTGGGGCCGCGGATGGCGGTTCTGAATGAATGACGGCAGCTTTCAGGCACAGCCGTGCTGCAGTCACAACACCAGAGGGAGGGGTGGGTCATTCCGGTCAGGACACACGGAGAGGAGAAGCTAAGTGTGGACGCCACACCATGAACTTGAGTGGACAGTTCTTTTGTAAGGGGGTTTAAATGCTCGACTCTATTTACTCTAGCTACACAAAACAGTTTCTATTCCTGTATCGAAGACAAGCAGAGGTCACAAGCTGGACAAGCTTGGAAAACATTGAATTGCTGTTGGACATCATTCTCTATTCTAACTGCCAACTTGGGTCAAGTTCTCACAAAACAAGATTTTTTTCCTGCCTTATGCGTCACACTTAGCAAAGTATTTTTAACCTCTCAACTCACCCGGCACAGAAACTCAGCCAACATTCCTGCAGAGCACATTCAAATAAACCAATTAAAAGTACCATCTTCCCTGCTTTCCCGGTCTACACACACACACACACACACACACACACACACACACACACACACACACACACCCCAAGTCTATCTGTTCCAGAGGGGATTTTAAAGAGTAGAACAAAGCTAGTCATAAATAAACTGTGACTGCATCCCTGGAACATTCTTTAATGCATGTGTGCTGGCCTCTTTTCATTGGGAAGTGTCTGCTGGGAGAATGAGGCCCTGTAAGAGCAGAATAGCTGATCGGCTCCCATATTTAATTCATGACGGAGCACATCTGCTTCGTACTGGAGAGAGTTCATGAGTAAACACACTTCTGAGAGCTGTAAATAAACACACATGAGAACAACAGGAAAAAAGCATGCACACTCTCTCCGAAATGCACACACAGACAGAAAAATAAACAGAAACTGACATGACTAATCGAACAACTTCGCAGGATGCTAGAACATGTTGTTTTAAAGTATTTCAACTCAGCCAAATGTACACCCAGATGGTTGTGTGTGTTAGGAAGACTGCTGAATTATATTCATTAAGCAGAAGCCACAAGTTTTAAGCAATTAACACACTCATAAGCTTTTTTAGCAGAGTACTATCATAACCTATAATCCTATAATAAAGGTAGTTAGTACAGCCACAGGTTAGTATGGGATAAAACTCTACTTTGTTACTTTGCTATCAAGTTCATCAGGATGGGAAGGGGAAGTAGTGAAGCGGAAACAGGAAGTACTGAACCTCTACAGAGTTAGTTGAAGAGTTGAGCCAGCACACTGTATGCGTGCGTGTGTGTAGCAGGAGAGGAGGAAGGAGCACAGAAGGCACACATGCAGTATGAAGGAGTGACTGGGATGGGTACTTACCGACAGGGCGAGCTGAAGACACAACAATGGAGGAGTGAAGACAACAAAAAATGACAAAAGACAGACACAAACAGAAAGGACGAACAAAGAAGTGAAAATAATTAAGAACAAAAGAAACCAAATTCAGAATGAACAATGGCAATGTGTGTTTTTTAATATATATTTTATTTATATATATATATATATATATATATATATATATAATTATTATATTTTTTTTCATTTCAGCACAGTGTTGGTCGGTGGAAACAGATTCCACAGCAGAGATGCAAGGAGGAGAGAGAAAATGCAATGCATTTTATTCAATTTTATTTTTCAACTTCATTTGTTGACCGGAACCTTCAAATAATCATCACAAAAATGCTCATCTGGACTAGCACCACCCGGTGGCAGACACATTTAATGTTTATTTTTATTGTGTGAGAACGTGGACAGCTAAGAAAATCAAAATCAGCACTCCTGTCTCTCCTCCATAACTGACAGGTATCTCTATTCATATGAAGTCATTAAAATTGGGGGCTCGTCCGGGATAAAATTCAAGCTATGAAATCTGCTTCACCTGCAATAACGAGGTCTATATACACAGCTATCTGTGAAGAAGCTGAACCGGCAAGACAGAATATGGGCAAAATAGATGGAATGGCCAAGAGAAACTAGCTGACAAAAAAGCAGTTATTATTATTTAATGCAGTAGTGGAGCTGTCAAAGAGGCTGATGCCATATTGACATTAAGATGGAGCAATCACGCTCAGAGTGCTGTCCTCTCCTTCCTTCCCTCCTCTGTCTCTCTCTCTCTCTCTCTTTCTCTGGAAAGTGAGCTTGTGTAAAAACCCTCCACTCTGCATCCCCACACATCCCTTCATGGCTGAACTCTGTCTGCTTGTAAATCCCGCTTTCAAAAGGGCTGAAAATTGACGGCTGTCCCCATTGGCAGCTCCAGACCCCTCCTGAAGGCCACTGACCAACCCCCACCCACATGAGGAGCCCTCCACAGTGCATCTAAGCAGGTTGTTTTAATGTGGTGAGAAGAGAAGGGAGACTGAGAAGAGGTGGAAGGGGAGAGAGGGAGATTATGGCGAAAAGAAAAAAAAATGATTAACCTTGCCCACCCGAGCTGGGCTTTTCGAGGTCGGTCTGCACCAGTAAACTGTGAAATGGTTTCGCTGGTTTGGGCCGGAGTGCCACAGTGGAACTGAGGAGATAGCATGTTTATGTGTGTGCAGAGGGGGGGTTGGTGGCCTCCATTCTAGGGGGTGTAAATAATAAAAAAGGATTGGTGCCTAGGGCAAGATCCCCCGCCCCCCACCTACCTAAATTACACTTCAGGAGTTCATTTGAGACCCGTCAGGAGGTTATCTCACTCTTTTAGACTGAGACTACACCAAAAATACCTTACACTGCTATTGATTTCCAGTAAAGGGAAACCTTACGATAAAGTCAAATAACCAAGATCAGCACAAATGCACTGTTGGGTCTCTGAGATGCTCTAATATTTGGTTTTGTTTGTCAAATAAAAAAATGAATTAAAAAAATTATCCAATCTGTTTTTTTATTTTTTCTCTCTAATTTATCCCTTTAATGTATTTAATCTCTTTAAACCCTTAAACAGGTGGTGCAATTTAGGAATCCAGCAATCAATAATTATAATCAAGTAATCAAAAACAGTAATTAGTAATCAATGATGCAATCAAAAGCATTCGACTAAGCTGATTGCATGAGTTGCTTTGAAACACTTGAATGAAATGCACATTTCTGAAGGCAACCAACCACCCTGTGAGGCTGGAAAGTTGTAAGCAGTGTCATTTAACTTTTGTGGTAGACTTGGATACTCAACTGACCTCTGACCATGAGGGTGGTGGACGCCTCCGTTTTTCCAACTCTGTTCTCAGCTACACAGGTGAAGGTTCCTTCATCGCTCGCTGTTGCCTTCTTTATCCTCAGCACATAGTCGTCTTTATCATATTTAATATCATACCTGAAACACATATGAACAGAAGATGAGTATAGCAATTAGAAACAACTTCTGATTATGTGATAAACATATGTAAGCACAGTATACACTACTGGGTTCAGTAAGACTTGATTTATTAGATATAAACTAGATATAAAATACTTTTATTGAGCAAGGATGCATTGAATTGATCAAAAGTGCTATATTTCAAATAAATGCTGCACTTTTGAACTTTCTATTTTTTTCTGTTTCTTTTTTCTTTTCTTTTTTTTTTTTAAATCAAATAAATGCAACCTCAGTAAGCATAAGAGACTTATTTTTAAAACATAAAAAAAATCTTACCAACCAACCCACACTTTTGAACGGTAGTGTATAATACATAAGATATATTAAAATTATCATTAAATTTGATAACACATCATAGCAGACGCTATTTAGAACACCACATTAGGAAAATCTGGTACAGGTGCATCTCAATAAATTAGAATGTCGTGGAAAAGTTGTGTCAACTCAAATTGTGAAACTTGTGTATTAAATAAATTCAATGCACACAGACTGAAGTAGTTTAAGTCTTTGGTTCTTTTAATTGTGATGATTTTGGCTCACATTTAACAAAAACCCACCAATTCACTATCTCAACAAATTAGAATATGGTGACATGCCAATCAGCTAATCAACCTTTTCCACGACATTCTAATTTATTGAGATGCACCTGTATATTCAAAGAAAGAGCACTGTATAGAAACACTGCATTTTGTTATCACTGACAGAGAAAGATCAATTATTCAACAATGACACACACTCTACAGACAAGGAGGAGGCTTTCTACTGGAACCTCAGATGCTTCCAATATTTATGAGGCATCCGATGTGTGTGTGTGAGAGAGAGAAATGGGCGTATCTGGGAGCTAATCATAAAAACAGGCCGATTCCAGGCCAGACTGTACAGAAAGGGATTTGAGATGTAGAATCCAGCCTTATTGATCTGCACCTCTCTGGCAGCTCCTATGTACTTCAGCAGCACTATGTCCTGGAAACTGACAGCCAAAGGTGATGAGATGTGTGTGAGTGTGTGTGTGTGTGTGTGTGTGTGCGTGAGGTGAAAGTGTGGTTGACAGGCCTTGCAAGTTGGTCCTCTTTGTAGTATTTTGCTATAATTGGGATTTCTGGAGAGTGTATGCATGTCTGTGAGCAAGTGTGAGAGGGTGTTGTGCATAGCGGTTTTTGTCTGACAGTTAGAAAACACTCTGTCTGCTGTCTGTCACTCCAGATCCGCCCTTCCACAGGAAGCAGGGCTCAGAGAGCACGCCATGTGGCGCAGGAGACAGGCTGATCCCTGACATGAGGACCAATAAGACCAGAATTATTCTTCTAAAGACTGTTGTTTATGAAGACAATATACAGTCAAACCACAGAATGTATGTTGCTTCATTAAAAAAAAGGGGAACCAGATGAAAAAAAGGGGGGACCAGAATAAGGACCAAGAAGAATATTTCACCGTAGTGATATATATACAAATATATACAGTAGATAGAAATATATACAGTAGAAAGAAAATTCAGTTTATTTGTGTTGTTTTTCTTTTTGTTTTTGTTTTAGAATTCGCTTTAAATTATATATAATGTAAAACGGTATAATTTAATTTAATTTATATATATATATTATTATATATAATATTCTATATATGTATGTAAAAATATACAATTTAATATATATTCGCATTACAGTAATAATACAGTTTTATTTATTTAATTATTTATTTATTTATGTATCATCAAAATAAAAGTATAAATATATATTATAAAATTATAAAATTACATATATATTTGATTTTGGAATTGAAATATAACCTGGCTATTCTCAGCTTTCTAGAGAATCACTCATAATGGGAACGAAAGAAAGAAATAAATAAAAAGAAAGAAAGAAAGAAAGAAAGAAAGAAAGAAAGAAACTTAGCACTATTTCAGCTATAGTCAGATTGCTTTCCTTGGTTACGACTGCTAACTTCACCATACTACTATGTGACATATTGCATGCGTTGATCATATATGTAAGGTCACAAAGTCCAGGGTCACTTCAGGTTTAGGAGAATAAAGCTGATACTGTTTGAATGAAAACAGAAGGAGAATGTCACTGCACAGAAGCTAAAGATTCCGATGTATCAAGTGTCTTTCTGACAGAGCCTGAGGCAAAGTCTGATGTGATTGGATGTAGAGAGAGAGAGAGAGAGAGAGAGAGACGGAGGTTAAAGAAACAACATAAACAGATGCAAATCAGATGTTCAACCACTAAGACTAAATATTGTATGAAACAAGCCTGGTAAAACGAAACACTGAAACAGTAGCGCTCTGTATGTGCTTCCTCTCTGAGCTGGATCTGGTCTCTATTAGGAGAGGAATGCAATTACACATGAAACAGGGCAATGCTGAGGATACACTACACTCCATCGGCTCTCCAAACAACACACACACACATATTACGAAGCATGCACTGCTGACAGATTTGGGGTGTAAACATTTGCAGACACAGCTTTTGAGTGTCTTTTCCTTGTTAAATTGTACTTGGAACTCAGAGTTGCTGTGTGCGCCAAATGGCCTGGTGTTACTTTGACAAGCTAATAACTTCATATCTCATCTCTGTATGAACAGCACAGGCATCCTGACAGCAGCAGAAGTTTGTGAAATTCTGTAAGAGAATTCCACATTGACAAGAAAAGGATTTGGTGCTCCAATCAAACGCCTTTTCCAAAGGTTTTCACCTATTAAATGTGACTAAAACGTTGTGTTTTGTGAATGTGGGTGTCTGTGCGATTGCATAACCTGAAGGTCAACTGGTTTCCAACCCGTTATCTACCACATACGCGAGCTCTTTAAAGTCAGACATCTACATAATCAGAAGAGAGAGAGAGACGATGAGGAAAATACAAGTGACTCTGCACGATGGGCGACGGCTGAGAATGTCAAAATTAATATAATCTGCCGCTTCAGAGACAGGAAATAAAATAAGACGACGAGACACGCGTTTTGTCTAGGCTGGGTCTTGTAGTAATTACGTGCTGTGAGACTGAGTTATTTAATTATTAGATTGCCATTGTTTCTTTCTAAAAACCTAATTAATTTCTCGATATGCTTCTTGGAAAGGAAAGAGAAGAAGCATGTTGAATTATTACCTGACAGATACACTGATTGTAGCACTCGCTGAATTAATTACCATGTGTGTTTTAGCTGACAGCTGAATAATGCAGATTAATTTAATTGTTTCTTACAAAACTAATAAACCAAGAAAAGTCTTTATAGAAATGCACAGAAGGACATTTGTGATCTGATGAAAGGAACATGGTAAAGTACAGTAATTATATCTTAATCTTTATGAATTTATTACGTTTAGCAATTGGACACTATAGGACAGAATATAACTATGACGAATGACGTCAATGGACTAACAATAAACCAGTGTTACTTTAGTATCATTGAAATAATACAGTTTTCATTAATAGTTTGAATCCATTTTTAAATACTATATTATATTATATTATTACAATATTTTTCATATTACAAAATGGATAATAAATGGATAAAAATTCAACCACACTAGGTCTAGAGCCCATATTACAGTACATATTCTGACATCATTATTAAAATATTAAAATATGCCATGAAATATCATTACAATCTAATATGCTTTTTTTCCCCAGGATTCTTTGATGAATAGAAAGTTCAAAAGAATAGCATTGAAATATAAATATTTTGACAGAGTATACAGGTGCATCTCAATAAATTAGAATGTCGTGGAAAAGTTCATTTATTTCAGTAATTCAACTCAAATTTACTGTCGATTTTGCTCAATTTAATGGATCCTTGCTAAATAAAAGTATTAATTTATTTTTTTCCAAAAAAGTAGTGTATAATAATAATTCAGATAAAAAAAAAAATAAAAAAACATAGGACTTTTTTGTAAGAGTTAACAAGAGTAAAATGAGTAAAATATTAACTCAGTAAAAAGAGTAATAGGACAATTTGCATCCTTTCTCAGCCCTATGATCATTTCCCATTTTTCATGTGTTTTTTATGAATTCAATCCCAGATTTATTGCTTTAGACACAACGTATCTGGTCTGTGACTAAATCTTTTTTTATATGTCCTGAAGGATGATCTTTGTCAAAAGCATTCTCATCCTCTCTCTCTCACTATCACAGTTTGAATGAAGAGGCCTGAGGGATCGTAACGTCTCTTTTGCTGTTCCAGAGCCTCACCTGCACCGGTCCACCTGCAGCCTCACCTGTCTTTACCTTAGGGCCTCAGCACAGAGCAAAAAGAACACCAACCACTGAGGCCCATGACGCAGCTCTGGCTTATATTATCTGCACGGGGCCTCACGACAGATCTGGTGTGTTTCTGAAAATGGGCCTCAGCATGGAGCTCAACACCTACATCACAGACTGTGCGAGTAGAAGTTTGAAATAATGCTTTAGATTGGCAGACGTCTCTGCCAGCGTGTCCCTGTCTCACCTCCCGCGGGGGACATCAATTTCGTCTTTTTTCCAGCGGACGGTAGGCTGCGGGTCTCCCTGCACCTGACAGCGAAATTCCACCGCCTCCTCCTCCAGAACCACCTGGTTAATGGGCCGTCGTAGGAACGTGGGCCTCTCTGAAAGACACACAGTGGAGAAAAGGACATAAGGGACGCAGAGACATGATTCACTCGCTGTGACTCAGCATCCAGTCACAGACCCCGAACAGAAGCTCTTGCAGAGATTTGTGGTATTATGTAAGAGTATCAAATGCTTTTGTGTTCCAGCATGTTTTATGACTAACGTGAAGACACAGGCATAACAGAGTAATTAAACATGACACATTCTCTCACGCTGGAAAAATCGGAATCGTTCAAACTTGCTTGTTTACAAAAGCATCAACTATGAGCTGAGATGTTAAACATTTTCAGAGCATGACTAAAATATTTTTTGGATATTTTAAGGCTTTTTTGTAGTTTGGAAATGTCAGACAAGAGTTGGCACGTACCGAACACAGTGACCTGGGCCGTCTCACTGTCTCTCTCACCGACCATATTGGTGCCCACGCAGATGTACATGCCAGCGTCGCTCTTCCTCGTGTTGGAGATCATCAGTTTCCCTCCACGGATCTGAAGGGGAAGACAGGAACGTTACAGTCTCTGCGACAACTCATGCGATAAGTTACTGCAACACTCTCTGTGATGTTACTTGAAGTTAGATGCCTTGCTCAAGGGCAAAATAGATGTAGTTTATGATTCACCTTTTGATGGTTTTGAAACTGTAATGTTTTTGACTCAAGGCCGGATCATTAACCACCATTCCACACCTCAAATAAAGTTTTCTTTGTTGCAAAAAATGTGTCAGTTAGTTTAGAAACATTCATATTTGAATTATACATGTTTGTAGTATATTGGAAACATGACCAGACAGTTTTTGCCAAGTCTCAGAATGATTTTGCCCTAAAACAAAAAATGTTTTGGTTTTGAAAGTTGTTGTTTTTTTTTGGTCTTGCAAAACGTTTTAGCAAATGAATGTAGATGACTTTTTTGATGTTGTGATAATGATTTGTTTTCTTTAAGGGTTTTAGAGAACAAAGCAAAGCAAACGAAACAAACAACAAAACAAACAAAGCAAAGCAAAGCAAAGTTTTTTTTTTCTTGCAAAAACAAGCAAGTGAATTTAAAGTTTTAATTTTAGATTTTGTTTTATATTTACCCAGGGTTTGGGTAACAAAACAAAACAAAATTAAATTTAAAAATAATTATAATATATTTTTTATAATTTATAAAATATTAATAATATTTTTTAAATAATAAAAAATCAGATCAAATAAAAAAAAAATCCATACAAACAAACTGAATATGAATAGGGTTGCAAAGAGGCAGAACATTTCTGGTAAACATTCCAGAATTTTTGGACACTTTCCAGGATTTTTTGGAAACTTTGGGGAAAATTGTGAACATTTTTGGGAAATTTTTCACCCCTTTGCAACCCTAAATATGAATAGATCCTGACTCTCATTCTCACCTTTATCCTGTTATCCTTCTCATCAAATTGGAATGAATGAACGAATGAACGAACGAATTAATTAATGAATGAATGAATTAATGAATGAATGAATAAATAAATAAATAAATAAATAGTTCCTGTCTCTCCTGTTCTCACCTTGATCCTGTCATCCTTCTCATCGATTCGTACTTTGTCTTTCTTCCAGTAGATGGTAGGCTCCGGGTGTCCACGAGGGGGAACGCACTCCAAGATGGCCGGCTCTCCAGCAGCCACCACCACATCCGTAGGGTTCTGTCTGAAATCATCACGTAACACTGAGAGAGAGAGAGAGAGAGAGAGAGAGAGAGAGAGAGAGAGAGAGAGAGAGAGAGAGATTAGCTCATTATTTAACCATTTGCAAATTTAGTCATGCTTACAATCCCAGAGGCACAAATAAATGTTCTTTTGTTGCTGAAACAGATGTCATTTCATTAAGTCCTCTAAAATGCTAACACACTCCAGCAGTGTTCAAATGTTAGCTCCCATTCAACAGGGTGCAGAGAGACACCTGTTTGAAAGTTCTGTTAAGTATTTTGAGGTCACGGGAACGACAGACGCAGTAAATACAGTTAACCTCATTATAATTTACTAATTTAAATTCTATAATTTATTAATTTAATTTATAATAATTTTATAATTTTAAATTCTAAATTTCAAGGTGTAAATTATTAACTTGAATATAATATAATTTTACATTAAAAAATAAAGGAATCATTTAAAAATATATAATAAATGTTAACAATATAATATGATATGATATATGAGATATGATATGATATGATATATGATATGATATAATTTTACATACCAGACATACAGAAATACAATACTAATCAAATTATGTCAAGATAATTGGCAAGACCACACACACAAACCTGTGGAGTGGATAATATGGTAATGTGCACATATAAATCAGTTTGTTTTTACCATCGTGCAATGCAGTGCTGGTAGCTTGTGTCAGCATCAGAGCCGGCAAAGGTCAGAACGCAGTGGGATTACAGCACAGAACTGGCCTAGAGCAATATCACACTCCTACTGCACTTTATAACAACAACATACTGATCGAGAGAGAGAGAGAGTTGTCTTCATCAACATCATCATCTTCACCCTCCTCCTCCCTAGCATACTAGCATTAACAGCTGCACAAACATTGCTGCCTCTATCCCACAGCCACTCACACGTTATTCTCGCTAGTACAAAATCTACTGAGAATCTCGGTCACAGCACATTTTAACTGTCCATTCATGTACAAACATGTTTTATATGTGAGCAGGGACAAAAAGAGAGTCTCTGTGTCAGGTTTTGTGTTTTTAAAGGGATAGTTCACCTAAATATGATGGTTCAGTCATTGTTTACGCAACCCTAATGTCACTGCAAACCTGTTTGACTTTCTTTCTTTAGGAAAATAAGAACCACTTTACTTTTATAGTCCTTTGTGCACCATTTGAAGCTGCAGTATTGTTTGTGAAATTTAAATGTCGCTACAAACATGTATGATTTTCTTCCTTTAAGAAAGTAAAAGCAACTTTTAGGATGCTTTTATAGTGTTTTGCATAATTTTTTGAATCTTTAAAGCTCCAGTTTCATTGCAATTGCATGTAAAAGAGTGACAGTTTCTTGTATTTTGTTTGATGGAATATAAATACTGACAGACTGTTAAATACACAGACACACACACACACACACACACACACACACACACACACACACACACACACACACACAATATTCAAAGTTGTAAATAAAAACAATTATGAGTATGTTTTACTTTCTATATAAACATTTCATGCATAATTCAATGTTACTTGCATTTCTTTGTAAATATTTGTGAAATTTACTAGCATTTTCTAAGTGAAAATTGTTTCAAATTAAATCAACACCTTTGTTTTTTGTTCAGTGCAGAATTTACATTTTTGGGTAAACTATTCATTAGAAAAAAAAAAAAAAGGACAATTGGAAACACTGTAAAAAATATATATTAATGAGAATATTAGTGTTTTACAAGAAAATACTACTTCAGTTTTTTTTACTTCAAAATTTAATTCAACTTGCGTTTCTCTGTAATTGTTTGTGAAATTTACTAGCAATTTCTGAGTGAAAATAGTTTCTACACCAAATTGGTTTTAGTGCACATATAACAATATCAGGGCTACAATGTAGCAATTACTGTATAAGTAGCTTAATTTTACAAAAACAGAAGGTCAAATGGAGGTGTATGTACTGGCAACCAAACACCTCTCACCTTCAAAAGCCGCACTTCCACCGTTAGCCTAACAAGACTGTCGCTAGCCAACCCGCTAATGACTTCCGCCCCATGCTAACGCCTCCGACTGGACCCTTGGCTCCGGAACACAAGCTCATCACAAACAATATAATTAACTCTTAATGAACCTCTCTGCTCGTTGTTCTGTCCTCTATGTGCACTTCCCAAATTCAATTTAGCCTAATCCCGGGCTTTATGGTAATGTATAGCTCATTAAAATGTTAGCTAAAAACTCATTAAAATTCACTCAAAGTAATAGCTTCATTACTGTGATATTGCTGAAAAGCAAAGACAAAATGAGGAAGATGGGGAGAAGGAGAGTGGAATGATGAGAGAACAGGATAAAAAAAGAGAATGGCGGCTTTCTAATCACTTAATTGTGACTGAAAACAGCATTCATTTGCATAATACACACAGACACTAGGTGGCTAATTTTCACTGTGACTTGGTAATTAAACACCTCTCATAACTAAGGACACAATTAAGGAGGCACTTCTGGGTCTGTAAGAGATGCCAAATGTCTCCATCTTCCTGTGTTAAAATGACACCCTGACCAGCTGCAGAGTGTGGAGACCCGGTGGATGCTGATACCATGGTGTGTATGTATGTATTAGGGGTGGAACGGTTCGCGGAAAAAAATCGAACCGTACAATTCTCCACACACTGTTCGGCACGCGCTAGGACCGCGGTTCAACTTAAATCTGACAACGCATCTGTAATATGGTTTGCTATAAATAGCTGGAATATGAGCATTTATTCCGTCATCACCCGGGTGCTGAGGCGTGCGCACACACAGGTGAGATATTTTAAGCTCAAATATTAAGCTCTCTCTGAAGTATTGTGTTTAAATGGACAAATTCACACAAAAATTGTGTCAAAATGCCGACATAGCCAGCTGAATGTACTGTATCAGCGCACTGGATCAGTGCATTCTCTTAAAGTGACAGCACTTTCTTAATATTAATCAAACAGCAACAACAAAGAAATCACTCACTGCTCTTGACTGAATAGACTTTGTAACTTTAATAAAGATTCATCTTTAATTTATACAGTCAAATATGCAATGCTGTTTTACATTTCATTACTTTATTCAATTTCTGTACCTAAAAACTAATGTTAGACCTACCTAAAAAAAAACTGAAAATCACTGTTTATTTTATTTGTAATCTATTGTATCTATTTGTGCTGTTGCTTGTAGTTAGATAGATTATTCTTATTTATTAATTTATTCATCATTTATTTGACAGTATAGTTTTTCCCTAAACATAGCACATACCGAACTGTACCGAAACTGTGACTCTAAAACCGTGACACAAACAGAACCGTAAGTTGAACCGTTCCACCCCTAGTATGTATCTGTCTGTCTGTCTCTGTCTGTCTGTCTATCTATCTATCTATCTATCTATCTATCTATCTATCTGTCTATCTATCTATCTATCTATCTATCTATCTATCTATCTATCTATCTATATATCGTCGATCTGTCCATCCATTCATCCATCCATCCATCCATCCATCCATCCATCGATAATAAAAAATTAAATAAAATAAATAAAAAGTCTTCTGTTGCCATGCAATAGCTTTGTTTGAGCAACAGATTGAAATTGAAAGTTTTTCAGTGAAAATGTGAAAAAGAGCAGTGTCATCATTTCACACAATTTGTGTTCCACAGAACAAACAAAATCATACAGTTTTGAGAGGAGGAAAAAAAAAAAAAAAAAAAACCGTTCAAGAGAAA
>NW_015539920.1:48211-60450 GCF_001515605.1 Sinocyclocheilus anshuiensis
GTAGGAAAAAAAAAAAAAAAAAAAAAAAAACGTGTCAAGAGGAAATAATCACAGAAAATGACATGCTTTACTGGTGAGCAGCAGACTTATGCTAGCTGGACCAGCACTAATCACCATAAACCAGCCTGGCCAACATGGAAACTTATACTGGACTAAACTGGTTTTCCAGCTGGGAACAGTGTGATCCCCACACACACACACACACACACACACACACACACCACAGATCGTCAGGCACTTCAAAAGCCATCCATGTGTTCCAAAGGAAGTTCCAGCAGCTGTACAGAGAGCCTGATCCACTGTAATGAACAACTCTTGAGTTTTGAAGCCTCGGCGGCACAGTGAGAAGCCTGCTTCAGCAAACGCCTGATCAAAAGCCAAACCTTCTCCCTCCTCCGAAGCTCATCTATTTCTACATGCTTCGGATTCGCACGAACTTCCAAAGGAGAGAGCGAGCGAGAAAGAGAGAAAGATTAATAAAATGAAGGCTGCTCCTAATTCCACAGATATCAAAGATCTCGATCGCTTGATGAAGGTGCTGAACTTTTCGTTTGGTCTATTTTTATGTGACTGAGAAGATGGCTTTCCTGAGATCTCCCTCTGCTCCATCTTTTCTCCTGCTCTTTAATTAGTTTGTCAAGATGGGAAAACGTCATGAGAAATGTCCTTGGGGAACTCTTTCGTAGAATCAGAGCTGTGGTCAATTTATACTCTCTCTCTTGCTCTATATATATATATATATATATATATATATTTCATTGTGGGTCAGAGGTAATTTTAGCATGGCTGCCTTTTGGATTTTCCCTCTGCCTGCATGGTCTTATCAGAGATGTGTCACTTCAGCTGAGCGGGGTTTAGACTGGAAATGGGCTGAAATCAATCTCTTTCTCCCTTTTAAAGCTTCTCTCCATCCCTAAAGGAACAGTTGCCAGAAGATGAGGAATCGCTTAAGGTAAAAATATGACCTATTAGCTATGTTTGCATCATGTTTGGATTGTTTTCAAGTGATGTGTTTTGGTGGGATTCATTCATGCGGAAGTGATGCACTGTGACGCAAACCCTAATGGGTTTGGCAGAAGCCAGCTGCATGGTGAAAACACGTTCACACAAGCAAACATATTTCAAGACAGTAACAGCAGGTTAGCGCTACATTCTGTAAGAGATAAATTGAATATGATACTGTCATTTTTTAATGCTAAAAATAATTAAAGGAATAATTCACCCAAAAATTAAAATATGCTGAACATTTATTCCCCCTCAGGCCATGCTAGATGTAGATAAGTTTGTTTCTTCATATGAACAGAGTTGGAGAAATTTAGCATTACATCACTTGCTAACCAATGGATCCTCTGCAGTGAATGGGT
Organism: Sinocyclocheilus anshuiensis; assembly: GCF_001515605.1. Lineage (NCBI taxonomy): Eukaryota > Metazoa > Chordata > Actinopteri > Cypriniformes > Cyprinidae > Sinocyclocheilus > Sinocyclocheilus anshuiensis. The sequence continues at coordinate 49,576 of NW_015539920.1, forward strand.
GTCGTCAGAATGAGAGTTTGAGAAAAGCATCACAATAATCCACACCACTCCAGTCCATCAATTAATGTCTTGTGAAGTGAAAAGCTGCATGTTTGTAAGAAACTAATCCATCCATAAGGTGTTTTAACTTTAAACAATTGCTTCCAGCCAAAATATGAGTCCCTAATCCATAATGGTTTATTGTAATGCTTTTATCAGCTTTTTGGACACTCATTCTGACGGCCCATTCACTGCAGAGGAGCCATTGGTGAGCAAGTGATGTAATGCTACATTTTTTCAAATTTGTTCTGATGAAGAAACATGGCCTGATGACGAGTATATTTTGAAGTGATTTTTATTTTTGGGCGAACTATTCCATTAAGAAACAGATCCTGGTGCTTCAGGATTTGACATTGTAGGCTGAGCTTAGAAAGGTAACGTGAGGCCCACGGTGGAGCTCTGTGAAGAGGCCTACTGCTGACATTCAATAGAACATCACTCAGGCTAACAGTTTCACTTACGTGCAACACGCACATCCATACGCACAGACACAATGAGGCTGAAAGGGAATCTGTGTTGTTTGCACTGATTGCAGTCTTCTGCTTTAATGCTTTGCTGCAGTTAATTGAACTAGATGGTGGTTTGTGAAAAGGTGTCTCATATCAACTGCGTCCCTCGTTTAATTAAACTCTCTGCTGGAGACGCTGCATTAATGAACCAGCACTGAGTCTCTGAGTGAGGGTGTGTGTGTGTGTGTGTGTGTGTGTGTGTGCTTATTACAATACTACTACTAAAATTACATTACATATCCACTTTGTGTTTGTCTAACAAAACAAAGATGGAAAATCAGCATATCTATCTATCCATCCATCCATCCTCTTTTTCTTTTAAGACTGCTACATCCATATTCATATTAATAAAATAACCTTTGCATTGGCCGGTCACACTTTGCGTGCGCATATCTGTGTGTGTGTGTGTGAGAGAGAGAGAGAGAGAGAGAGAGAGAGCACTAACAGGGGTCTGGTGTTAAATCTAAGTCAGCTCTCAGCTCGCAAACTGACGTTAAAAATGATTTATTGATGGTTTTATGGATCTTAACAGGAGAGGAAGAGTGAAAATTACACTGGATATGCTGATGACCTTTACAGCAGTCTGTGCCATGATTAGATGGAAAGACACTGGTGTGTGTTCCTGAAAAAAGTGAGTTAGATGGGGAAATGCGAAATGTGAACATTCTGAGCATCTTTCTGCAGTCATTTGTGGTTGAGTTGCGTGTGTGTGTTGCATCGGAGGATGAAATTAATGGACCTTCAGCTTAAATGAACCAAACCAAAAGAGAGAAAGAAAACAGACAGTGTGCTGCTAACCCTTAACAGCTAAACACTTGAAATAAATTCATTGGTATGTTTGCAAACTCAGTATCTTTTCAACATTAGCCACAGCTCATCACATGCACACACACACACACACACACGCACACACACACGCACACACACACACACACAGCGAGTTGAGAAAACAGAAGAACATTATTCCAGCACCAGTGGCAGAGCTGTATCTCTTGTTTTGCATCACATCCAACAAAAGACTGAAGTCTTATTGTCAGAACAGTTTATATAATCCAGCACATCATTGTACGTCACACACCTGCACATCAAAACACATCTGGTGCCTCCTTAACAGATGTTTCTTTCTGTCTGCAAAGGTTTCTCACAATCCTTAAAGAGATTTGGCCTGCTTTCTGTACAATTAGCTTGGGTCTGAACTGCTCAACAAAGTAGAGATAAACATGCATGATGAGACAAAGCCACATACGACCCTTTCCACACCACACGGAGTCATTTGTATGATCCTCTTGCTGTTAATTGCATCACAGACTGCGGGAGGTAATTGTGTTTGTCTGGCTGTAATTGGCTGGCTGCTGCAATGCAGTGGGAACGGATCTTTTATCGCTCTTTGTATACAGCAGCGGATCTTGTTCCAAAACATGGCTTAGAGAGAACCATCAGTTAGATCTGACAGAATGGTCTGATTCAGAGTTTAGCTGTGAAACGGCTCCCCTGTGGTGCCGAAATGTGTGTGCCTGGCGGTACGTCTACTTATATTGTCATGCAAATGCAGGAGGGTGCGCTCCACAAACTTGCAAGTGTCCGTCTCTGGAAAAGGCTCCACTACATAGCAGACACTGGTACCTGATGGAGACTATTTACATTCTTAAAGTGATAGTTCACCCAAAAATGAAAATTCTGTCATTCTATCATTTACTCAACCTCATGTTGTTGCAAACCTGTATGAAGTTCTTTCTTCTGCTGAACAAAAAAGAAGATGTTTTGAAGAATGTAGGTAACCAAAGAGCTGCTGGTTCCCACTGACTTCCACAGTGTGGAAAAAAAAATACTATGAAAATCAATGGGGACCAGAAACTGTTAGAAAAAACTCATACAAGTTTGGAACAACTTGAGGGTGAGTAAATAGTGACAATTTTCATTTTGGGGTAAAAAACTATCCCTTTAATCTACTTTACTGGTAATATTGCAAACAATTCATCAGTGCACATTATTTGGAGGAAAAAAATATGTATGCTTAATAAAACTTGTTCTGCATCTGAAATTCTGACTTTTCTACCTCACTAACCACCTGACTCCATTCTAGCTTATAATGCCCACTTTTTATGCCCATGACCGATAAAATCAGGTGCTACCTTAAATTTTTTATTCAATGAATATCTTGCTTCACTTTGAAATTCAAGACATTACAGAATAAAATGTGACCTTTGAACATAAAAGCACCACTTTAATTTCTGCAAGGACAAAAAAAAAAAAAGGTCAAATATGTACTACATAAACACATACATAAAGACACATATAAATTAAACATTAACAATATAAAATTAAATTAAGCATTAAATATTCACTGGGTTGTGATGCCAGATTAGTGCAGTTAAATCTTAAAAAAACAAACAAACAAAACTTTTAGATTAAATAGTCCATACATATTTTCTACTATATTGTTTTCTGTATAATCAAATATAGAGGCGGCTGAAACATTATTTGTATTATTAAAAAAAAAAAAACACTTTAAACAGCAAGCAAACAAACAAACAAACAAATAAACAAACAAACAAATAAATAAAATAAAGTGTTTGATCACACTATATGTCAGTCAGACTGCCTTAAAGGGTAGTTCAAGCTAAACTGTGAACCAGACTTTGTCATTTAGTCAAATGTGAGACTAAATTCTGGATGACCTACAGATATAATGCTTATTCATGCCATATTATGTTATTATTGTAGCTGGAGATGGAAAACAATCTGAGCAATTCTACCAGATCAGCACATTTTCAACTACAACCCACTGAGAACTTCCTGCTGAGTCGCGTACCAGAGCACTTCTGAATTCACACAGCTTTCCCTCGTTTTCAGATTCCACATTCTAATTAAATGGCAGAGCCAATTTAGTCAGTGACCTCCTATAGAACACTATTAACATCAGCCACTAAAAAAAACACCACATCAATACTAATCTACCCACTGTTAGCAATAATTCAATAACGCCAGACTACCGCTCGAGTCTGAAAACTGACGACGATATGAAGTGTGTGCATGTTTTCTGCTTGGATAGTAAATATCTCTGTGAAGAGAGGAGAATAAACATCAACACTTGAGCTGTAGAGGTTACCGCAGCCACAGCGAGACAGATCGAGTAATCTTTGGTTATCTGCTGACGAGGGCCTGCTATTTAGCATCATTACTTTTCATCATCATCTCATTCTCTTCCAGCGCTAATGACCTCCATGACTGCGGCTGACAGATTGAGCGTCCACTGATAAGAAGGGGAGATGGGGTGAGAAAAATCGAAGAGTCTTTCTGTGGTTAATGTGAAAAGTTCACAATCGCAATTTGAAATGTTTCCATTTTCCGTAAATTTATAATACATAATTTGTAATAAAATGTAACTTGTTACAATAATATAACAAAATATATAAAAAATAACAGCACTACCTAAAAAGTTACTTTTATTTATGTTATAAAATGTATAAAAATGTGTAACAATTTAGTTTTTAGAATTTTGGTATTTTACAAAATTAAAAAAATTCAAATTCAAATAAAATATTACATAAAATGATATATTATATGTGTTTGTGTGTGTGTGTGAGAGAGAGTGTATATAAAATTGTTAAAACATAATAACTTGTACTCATATCTATATATTTGACTGTATCTCTTATATCCATATTAAATTTTCATATATTTATTTATATATTATTACTATGCATACATATATATATATTTTATCTCTTATTGCTATATTACATTTTTATAATTTTTAAATATATTATTACTATACATACATATACACACATACATAAGAATATTAAATAATTGTATAATTATTAAAATAATTGTATAATAATTATAATTATTAAACATATTAATAATGACAATATACAATAATTATAACATGTTAAAAACTATATACAATGATATATGAAATTATATATAAAAAATATGGGTAAAAGTTCTTAAATATGAAAAAAATTAGAAATTAAATGAACACTATACTGACAAAGATATGAGATAGCCAAGGCTTATAACATATTGAATATGAAGACCAAAGGTTAGAGTATGACCCAGAGTATGTGATTGCTTCCAGGTCATTGAAAGGCCAGCATGATGTAATGACATTTTAAATTGTCCGTTTCAACATCAGAAAGCAGGGCACTGGGGTGACGTCTAGCAGGGCGATGTTAGAATAAAATAATTTCATGAGAACGCAAAGAAACAACCACATGACTGTTCTGGCTTGCCTCCTCGGGACTTTTTGAAGACTTAAGAGTTTGAGCTGCGCGGTGGGAAAGTTAAATAAGAGACAAAAGACACAAACACTAAAAAAGGAGGAGGAATTGTGCGCGAGCGGTGGGCAACTGGGCCTCTGGTTCCCCATGGTAATGAATCTCCATTGCTGGACTGCAGGCCGCTGTAAAACCCAATTAGTGTCAGTGTGTTATCTGCTACTTGCAGATATCCAGATAACCCTCAATACAGGGCACCAGAGCGAGAACCAAGTGTTTCTGCAGACAGAGCGACAAGGATAAAAACAGCCACTGTTCCACCTCTGACTTCTCATTTCTGAGCATGTCCTTTCTACAGTTAAGTGGACCTCTCACCACGGCAGATTCATCAGTCAGTGCTGAAATCTTGAAAAAAAAAAGATTGGCAGAGAAACTCTAAAGCGCTTAATCATATTGAGAAAATGGTCTCTTTTTATTAAGGTTTGGTCAAAGTCAGCAGAATTTTGAATGCTTCAATCAGATGCATCCCGAGATGGTCGGAAAGCAGTCTTGCACTGCTTCCACTTCAAATGCCTCGGTTTCTGATGGAAACATGAATGAGCGCAGGGCGGATGAGTGGCAACCGTTCTCCCTCTCCATTCATCGCTTCATCTCTCAGCAGAAGTGAACATAGAACATAGGGAGAGAAAGATTTAAAAAAAGAAGGTAGAGCTTTTTTCATATAGTTAGTTACCAGTGTTGGGATGAGCATATATATATTTCTTGAAGTGTCTTGGAGATTTTGCCACAGTTCTTCTGGGTTTAGTCTGTCTGAGTTTTTTTCTGTTTCTTCATGTAATCCCAGACGGACTGGATGATGTTCATATTTTCTGGAACTTACATGTTTTATATGCATATTATAAATTCTGCTGAATATATAAAAATATATATAATTTCAATGTATTTTTAAAATATTTTCTGGAACTTATATGTCTTATATGCATATATAATTTCAATGTTTTTTTTTTTTTGTATATTTTCTGGAACTTATACGTCTTATATGCATATTAGAAATTATGCTGAATATATAAAAATATATATAAAACATAAAAAACTAATTTTAGATTATTATTATATATGATATATCTAAAAGTTTATATAAATATACAAATAAGTTAAAAGTTATTAACATATTAATATATTAATAAGTATCTAATATTATTTTCTCACATTTCTTCTATTTAATTATTATTTCTCTCTCTCTCTCTCTGTATATTTAAATTATATGTAATATGTCAGTAAATATGTTAATATATTTGAACCATACTTAGTATGAAATATATGTATTTTAATTATATTGCTTTTTTACTAGGGTTACTTTACATACAATATTTTCTATTTTCTGCATACTTGTTATACACACATACACACTTATTTATTTATTTTTTTTTAGTTTTACTAAATTGAAAACTATTATTATGTCTTTTTTTCACTTTCATTGTGAGAGTTACTGATTATAAAAAAAATGTTTGTGCTAAAAATTTAATGGAAAAACAATGCAGTGTTTAAAACATCCCATCAGAAACAAAAACATGCAACACAAAACAACAAATAAATATATAACTAAAAAAATACACGACTTCAAATCTGATAGCTAGTCTTTGCTGCCTGAGGGGGGAACTGAACACTGAGTTGCAGTGAAGGGTGGAAGTTGAGATCTATTGTGTTGGCGGAAAAGTCATTTTTCCTGCCATGCAATTTCCCAGAACCATTTTCTTGCATTTGCAAGCCTGTCTAATTTATTGAATGACTGCACTCAGAGAAAAAGGGGGATATGACGTTTGATTTTTCATAACAACCATTTGACTGCAGTAGAAGCGGAACCAACAGCAAAAAATCCATCTTGGAAAACTGAAGGGTGAAGGAAGGGGGCTTTCGTTAAATTTGGAGATTGCCTCAACCCACCCCTGACTCTTTTACATGGCCCTGCCTCAGTGTGGGCTCCCTGATCAGGGGAAAAAACAAAAAACAAAAAAACGCAGCAGAAATTTAACACGACTTGAAAAAAAAAAAAGCCGCCAGCATTGCGCCGTCAATGAAGCGATGAAGCAAGTTTAATCAATCTTCAAAGATGGCTATTATTACTGAATATATAAAAATATATATAAAACATAAAAAACTAATTTTAGATTATTATTATATATGATATATCTAAAAGTTTATATAAATATACAAATAAGTTAAAAGTTATTAACATATTAATATATTAATAAGTATCTAATATTATTTTCTCACATTTCTTCTATTTAATTATTATTTCTCTCTCTCTCTCTCTGTATATTTAAATTATATGTAATATGTCAGTAAATATGTTAATATATTTGAACCATACTTAGTATGAAATATATGTATTTTAATTATATTGCTTTTTTACTAGGGTTACTTTACATACAATATTTTCTATTTTCTGCATACTTGTTATACACACATACACACTTATTTATTTATTTTTTTTTAGTTTTACTAAATTGAAAACTATTATTATGTCTTTTTTTCACTTTCATTGTGAGAGTTACTGATTATAAAAAAAATGTTTGTGCTAAAAATTTAATGGAAAAACAATGCAGTGTTTAAAACATCCCATCAGAAACAAAAACATGCAACACAAAACAACAAATAAATATATAACTAAAAAAATACACGACTTCAAATCTGATAGCTAGTCTTTGCTGCCTGAGGGGGGAACTGAACACTGAGTTGCAGTGAAGGGTGGAAGTTGAGATCTATTGTGTTGGCGGAAAAGTCATTTTTCCTGCCATGCAATTTCCCAGAACCATTTTCTTGCATTTGCAAGCCTGTCTAATTTATTGAATGACTGCACTCAGAGAAAAAGGGGGATATGACGTTTGATTTTTCATAACAACCATTTGACTGCAGTAGAAGCGGAACCAACAGCAAAAAATCCATCTTGGAAAACTGAAGGGTGAAGGAAGGGGGCTTTCGTTAAATTTGGAGATTGCCTCAACCCACCCCTGACTCTTTTACATGGCCCTGCCTCAGTGTGGGCTCCCTGATCAGGGGAAAAAACAAAAAACAAAAAAACGCAGCAGAAATTTAACACGACTTGAAAAAAAAAAAAGCCGCCAGCATTGCGCCGTCAATGAAGCGATGAAGCAAGTTTAATCAATCTTCAAAGATGGCTATTATTATTTAGGCTCGATTTAGACTGAACAGAGGCGAAACAGAGGCCTTACGGTTTTCAGAGCCGAGGCTCCTTTGATAGCCGCTGACCCGGACAAGCCCCCGGTTTTTCCGCTGAATAATTCATGGGGAAAAAACGGGTCCGGTCTCGCAAAGGACAGCGGTGACATTCTCCAACTGGTGGGGGGAATGAGTGAAGGAGATGAAAAGGAGTCCCAGAAACCTGTGACGGCTTCCTGACAGCATCCCTGTTAGTATTCTCGGCAGGGGCGGCCACAGAGGCAGGTAATTGTGACATGTTTTACATCAATACATCCCAGAAGTGCTGTTGTTTGCCTGGGATGTTCTGTTTTAGCCTGTCCCACTAAACAACAAACCGTTACACCGGCTAATTCCGACTTTGAATTCCAATTCCGTTTGAAGTCGTTCAAGTCGTCCAAAAGAATCCGTGGTTGAAGGTAGCTTTTGGGGGGTTTCAAACGCACAGAGATTACCATAATCAGTTCATGGCTGAGGATGTTTTGTAAACACGGGTGTGATTAATGCCGGCAATTACCTCGGATAAATGCAAATAGGCTGCCGTGCCGCAGTGCCGGACACGAGAGAGAGACAGACATCGATCCGGATTACAGAGCGGGAGTTTTTCAGCTAGATTCCACAGCTTCTGTAATGGAATATATCCGCGTGCATTCACAATCCTCATTTATATAGACATCTCTACATCAATCTCATTTTTGGGATTATAGGAGCAGAAAGACTATTTCAGAAATTTTTTATCCCTGCTGAAATTAAATATTCCAGATGCGCACACACTCCGTCAATGCCACAGCCTCTTCTGCCCGATCACTCAGCAGTAGGTCTGCAATTTATTGTTAGGCCAACACGATTCACCCTCCATTAACAGAATCCACTCAGGCCTGCCTTCAATTAACATGAGGCAATCAATTAGCTGGGGAGCCACAGAAGATGTGTGTGTGTGTGTGTGTGTGTGTGTGTGTTCGGAAAGAAAAGACAGTGACGTTGTCTTAACAGATCATAACTCTCAGTTAGTTCCTCCTACATGCACTTTTGAGTTTCTGAAGTGTGCCATTCCTGCCTATAAAGCCAATCAATTGAGGAACATTCATAGATGAGCATACGGCCTGCCAAACTTCCTGTAGAACTGCACTCTTTATGTATTAGCCCTCTCACTTTGTCTCTATTTATCTCTTTCTCACTTCCTGTTAAGTGTGAGTAATAGTCCTTATGCTCCCGGAGAACGATCCAATCAGGATGGCGATTCGTCTCTGGATCATCAGTGATATGGAGAGTTTAAGGATGTGATTGATTAACAACACATTATTTTCTAAAGATCTTCGTGCCTAGAGTTTTATTCTCTGCCTCCTTCCATATATTTATATTTCTTATGAAAACATACTCTGATTTAACCGTGGTACAGTGATGGTATCATATTGTAATGCTATGGAGCTCTATGGTAACATCGCATTTATCTTATTTTTAGGGTGCTCTGATATATGTCAGAGAATACCGTGGTAACATCATGTTACTTGTCAAAAAACAAACAAACAAAACATGGCACTTCATGTTCTAGCTATTTTCTTCTAATTTTGTCTATTTTTTCCACTTGTCCATCAACAATGCAGTCAAAGCTTTGGACACACCTGCTCATGATAGATAAATAATGTATTTTAAAAGGTTAGAATAATATGGAATTAAAACTAAATATGAATGCACAAATGAAATTTCATTTGCACTTGCAAAAAATAACAACTTTTCATTCATTTGTAGTGCCTAAATTACAATTTTTATTTTTATTTATACATTATTTATTATTATTATTATTATTATTATTATTATTATTATTAAATTAATATTAATTCGTATTTGGTTTAATTAATTTAAATTGTCCAGGAAAAATATCAAGGAAAAAAGCAGAAAAAAGATACAATTACACTGTATTTGCATAAAATATTAAGATCAGTTTTCATATATTGTACCTTTAATACAAGTGTACTTTTTCTTATTGGATGGGCAGATTATTTTTCAATGGTAAATACAAAATACACATTCAAAAACATTTTCTATCATCTTTTGCAGTGCTGCCTCTCAAGTACATTCATATTGTTTTAAGGCTTTTCAGACATTTTAAGTGGAAAACAAGTTAACAACATAACCATTAACATAACATAAACAAGCCTAATTAGCAGTGTACTAAGCAAAAATGTGCAACAAATCAAAACTATAAACTTACATTTGAGCTGCTTCTTTTAGATTCCAGCTCTGATCACTCTGGACATTCATCAAATAACAACTTAAAGTGCTTCATGGGATGTTTTTAAGTGTCCAATGCATATTGGACACTTGCTGGCTGCTTTTCCTTCACTATATTCTCAATCAATTTCTAATTATTTTGACATTTTGTAAAGAAAAGCATATGTAAGAACAATTGTCCACATGCAGTATTTGTCTACAAAACCAAAATCATTCCAAGCCTCTAGATCAAAATTTTTAAAGCTCATAAGCATAGGCGGAGGGTGAACCAACTCCAGGGTAAGGCTAAAAGCAGCCAAATGTATTAAACATCATCCTCTCAAAAAAAAAAAAAAAAACGATCGTTATAATCACTGAAGCTGTATACACTGTGAAATGAATCTCTTACTTATATTGTACGTACATCTGCGCTTTGTTGTTTATTATGAGAGAATTCGCAAGAGTCCGGAATTCAGTCAGCAAACGCGCATGCACTCAACAAAACTGATGAGTTTGAACGATGACTCATCTGAACTCCTCTGATTGGCCATTGCATTCCTAAGCTCAACAGATTTGTGTGTGATTGGTTTAAATGCGCAACACCGTAAAAACGCCTAAAATGAAATACGGTGCAACATGAGCAGATCTTAATTTAATGCCGCAATCGACACTGT
>NW_015539920.1:61055-71401 GCF_001515605.1 Sinocyclocheilus anshuiensis
ACAAAAAAAAAAAAAAAAACGATCGTTATAATCACTGAAGCTGTATACACTGTGAAATGAATCTCTTACTTATATTGTACGTACATCTGCGCTTTGTTGTTTATTATGAGAGAATTCGCAAGAGTCCGGAATTCAGTCAGCAAACGCGCATGCACTCAACAAAACTGATGAGTTTGAACGATGACTCATCTGAACTCCTCTGATTGGCCATTGCATTCCTAAGCTCAACAGAATTGTGTGTGATTGGTTAAAATGCGCAACACTGTAAAAACGCCTAAAATGAAATACGGTGCAACATGAGCAGATCTTAATTTAATGCCACAATCGACACTGTCTATTCATATTAATTTTGTTAGCAACAGACATAATAGATTTTATTTGTTTGTACAGGGGCATTTTTGCCCAATTTAGTGGCATTTGTGCCCCAAATCCCCAGGCCAGGGGAAGGCTAAATGTACAGTATCGGTCCAAAAAAACAACAACAACATTGTCATACCTGGCCTGGTTGTTGCAGAGACCCTTGTGACCTGCACATTCTCCAACACAACCTCCGTCCCACACGCGCACACATGCAAACGGTCGATGCGTTCTGCGCCAGCCTGTCAGACGTGATCAATACATCATTCCTCCTGTAACGAGCCCGCGCCTCTCCACCTCTTCCTCTCCTTTTTCCATCTCATGATTATTCCTCCTCTCTTACTTCTCCTTCCCGATCGATTCCTTGTTCCATCCCAAGCCCGGTGTAAGGCACACCGCAATTAGAGCGCCTTCTAATCTTCCCCGCTGTCTGTCTCTCGCTCACTGCCTTCCATTATGTATGACATAAAACCCTCCTCACCAACGCTAATAAAATCAAACAGGATTCAGAGGTATTAAGTCACTTAAACACTCGACAGCGGGGCTGAGAGCAGATATCCGTCAGCGGTCCACACATGGTGAACGGTGACTCAAATACCTAGATTTTCTGACCATGCAAACACTCAGCTGTGGCCTTTCGCAATCATTTTATGCTGAATACACTCTCCACTGCCTTAAAGGTTCAGGAAATGACGCATGCCGGACTCAAACTCAGATTTCTAGCATAAGCACCATGTCTCAGCGTGTCAACACAGCTATGACTCATTTACTTTCCAGTAAAACTATATAAATATCCTTAAAACAAGATAAAAGTACTTGTTTTCAGAGCCTATATATTGAATAAGATGTATTTTAGGCATTAACGTTAAGAAAATATTAAATTTATTGGTTAAGAAGTTTTATATTACACATATCTTGTAAATATGTTTTGATATTTTTTAAAGATGCTAATTAAGAAAATGTATTTTACAGTGTATGCTGTGTGGTTTACATTAATACTGCAGTATATACTAGAGAAGGGATCTTGTGCTTTGAATGATGCATTAACGTATGAATATTAATCTACAAATAACACGCCTCTTTCGTAGATGTTTCCCGCTACAAATGCTTACAATTCCCAGATGCCTTCAACATCTGCTGCACCTTTCAGAGGGAAAGTATGACAGGGTACTAAATAAAGTTACATTCTTTAATGAAATCTCAATCAGAAGAAAAACCAAAGTGTCCAAGGAGAGATTTATTAATACATTATATAAAATAACTGGAAGAGCTAGACAAGCTGTTGCTAATGAAGCCAACTCGGCGATGAGCTTCAGTTGTAATTGGATCATATTTGACTTATTAGCACTTCCAACATTGGACCTATCAGCTATTTTCAACACCCATTTGATGAAATCATATTTTGTCAAAAATCCATAAAAATTCCAATAACCAAAGTCACGACGGATATGATGAAGGCCCAAAATTGATTAATTGTGACCCTGGACCACAAAACCAGTCACAAGGGTCAATTTTGTTTTTATTGAGATTTATACATCATCTGAAAGCTGAATAAATAAGCTTTGTTAGGATAGGACAATATTTGGCCGAGATACAACTATTTGAAAATCTGGAATCTGAGGGTGCAAAAAAATCAAAATACTGAGAAAATAGCCTTTAAAGTTGTCCAAATGAAGTTCTTAGCAATGCATATTACTAATCAAAAATTATGTTTTGATATATTTACGGTAGGAAATGTACAAAATATCTTCATGGAACATGATCTTTACTTAATATCCTAATGATTTTTGGCATAAAAGAAAAATCGATAATTTTGACCAATACAATGTTTTTTTGGCTATTGCTAAAAATATACCCCAGCGACTTAAGACTGGTTTTGTGGTCCAGGGTCACAATTTACCTCTGTAATTTCTCATTTTCAAACTAAGCAATTTTTGACACTTAAAGAAGAGTAGAATAGCACACTCACATAAGATAAAGGCTCCAGTCATATTAGTGACCTAGAAAAGGCACGTTTCGTTCCATAAACAGCAGGTCGCCCCCTCCTGGTAGCCTCCATATGTTAACAGCCAGAGCTGGGTAGATTACTTACAAACTGTTATGAATGATTTACTGCCATTGTGTGAATAATATGTAATCATGTAATCTATAAATATGTAACTGTAATCTGATTATGAGCTTTTCAAAATGTAATATACTCTAATTACAAGTACTTAATTTTTGGAATCTGTTTAAGTAATCCAGATTATATGTTATCAGTTACTACCCAGCACTGTTGACAGCAAATTTACAGCAAATGAAACACACAAAACATTAGAAAGACATAATTTACTATAACGGTACTATAGTAAATTCACTAAATCATCCAAAGGGAACTCAAAAGACTAGAAATTTCCCTCTATCTCAGTCAGTTTTGTTTGGCTCATTTAGCATCTACACACTTCCTCTTCATTTCTGATAGCGATTACAGAAAAGCGGACAGTGACTATTTATCGAGCAATAACCGTTTCAATGTGTTTTTGAGATTATTTAGCACTAAATAAGATTGATGTCACTGTCTTTTGTTATTATTGGATAGCATCCATGACTCCCTGTGCGATGCTGCTCTCTGCTGAAAGTCTGAAAATCAAGGTTGCCAGTAAAATAAAAATATATAAACAAACAGACAGTAAAAGTGTGTGTGTGTGTGTGGGGGGGCTTTTAAATGTTTAAGCATGGTGGCAGGGAAGCTGTAGATGCTAACCTTTAATGTGTCTGAGAGGAAGAGAGAGACCGAAAAAGCATCATAAACATCTCTCTCCTGCTTCTGAGTCGGATTCAGAGACGTTTTATGGTTCATATGAAAAAGCTGGCAGTTAAAAACATAATCGTGATCCAAGACTAAAACAGGGCTATATAAAACATGAATTAAATCTATAATTTATGCCCAAAGTTATAGTAAAGACTATAGTGAAATGCACTGGTAATATTTACTACAACTACATATAGCGGCACCGAGTATTGATAATACTCAAAAAGATCTAAATGTCATTGCATTAGAGATGTTTGTTAGATTATAAACTAACTAATATGAAACAATAGATTTACTGTTCAAAAAGTACTCATGAACATGTCGTGGTTGTGACATTCACCTATTTTTAAGGGTGGCAGAAAAGTCCAAATACTTTTTGGGGGGCCAATATAGTAAAGCTGCTTCAGTCACATATTTGCATGATTCTCATTTCATGCTACAGCTACCAAAACAATAAAAGACAAGGAAAGATGAATTAGTTTGACCAGTGGAGGGCTATATTGTGTGTGTGTGTGTGTGTGTGTGTGTGTTTGAAGGACTAGTTGATCACAGACTCACAGACAGGCTGCCATGTCACGCTGGGTAATCCTTGCAATAACGTCTGTGCTGAGTGAGATGGCACAGCGGGGTCTTATAGACGGATCTGCAGCATGGTGTCTGCACATAAAGAACCCTGGGGCCTCAGGGGCCCGACCTCTCTCAGAACACGTGCACACACACACATACACACACACACACTCATTTGAAACGTCCATCATAGACATTTTGTCTTGTGCAGATCATTATATATAAAGGATCTACTGTGATGACAAACAGAATTTAATTTAGTTAATTGCGGAATTAGTTTTTTTTTAAATACTAATTCAAACACATAAGGGTATTTGGTGAAATGAAATGAAATGAACTGATGAATAGAATAGAATAGAATAGAATAGAATAGAATAGAATAGAATAGAATAGAATAGAATAGAATAGAATAGAATAGAATAGAATAGAATAGAATAGAATAGAATAGAATAGAATAGAATAGAATAGAATAGAATAGAATAGAATAGAATAGAATAGAATAGAAATTAAATGAAATGAAATGAACAAATAAAAAATAAAAACAAAATAAATATTAGAATAACATTAAAATATTAGATTTATATGATTTTTTTATTATATATTTTTTATGATTCATAGTTATATCTTAATAAACAGGGTCCAGTGATTTAATTTTGCTTTTAAATAAACAGTTAACAGGCAGTATGACGACTGATAACTTCATCATCAGTACAAATAATGCCACAAATGCCACAGATCAATCGTGACTCACTTCAGATGAATAAACCTCTGGGATCTGCCAAGCTATTGTTCTGATTGTTCTGAGAATCAATAGATTTACTGCAACCAAGCACACTAAACAATCTGAACCCGGGCCAGAGAAACATTCAGATGAAGCACAAAGGCAAGTCGACTTTCTTTTGTGTGTGTGTGTGTGTATGTGTGTGTGTCTGCATGTTCGCAACGTCACTGCCCCTGTGGGTCGAGCTCAGGCCATTTTTCAAAGAACAAGTCTGTGTTTTATAGGTCATCGTGTTTTGACAGTGCGAGATGAACTTGAAATGCTTTTGAACGTAAGAGAGGGGGTTAACATTACCTCACTCGTGCTGACAGACTTATACGACAGGACGATACACTTATTCTACTGTTTCACCAGCAGTCATTTCACTGACGGACTGATGAGAGAGACAGGCCTGTCCTGTAATACGACACACATACAAAATCTCTCAAGAGAGGACAAAAGTACTGGAACACACTCTCACACAGACATACGCCGGACTGAAGTGTTGACAGACCCATTAACGGGGCCTCTCTCTGTTATTTCATAACCTAAAACTGATGTGAAATATACTGTTCCTCAGAGTCAGGAGCTCCTTGAATGGATTTCACACCATCTGTCATCATCATATACATTCATACAAGCCATTGCGAACTAATCTTGGGTCTAAATCTTTGTCTAGGACATCTCTCTATGAGGAAGCAGCAGAGCAATGTTTTCAGGAGGGGTGACTGAAGGGCCATCAGGCTCAGAAAGGTCAGTCGTGCATTTACTCTGGCTAAACTCGACACAGATGAAGACAAATAGAATTCACAGATGTAGCCAAAGGACGTCGAATGGGGTTCAGGCGCATTTTAAACGATGACATGTTCCCCCCTAACGATGGACTGTCTACAAAGTCAATCCATCCTGACCTAAAGGTCAAAGGTTGTGCCACCAGCCAGTGGACGGGACGGGGATGCTATCTCAAACACATCTGCTTATCAGGACAGACTGTCCTGTCCACACAGACACAGAGACACAAAAGGGACAGAGGTCAAAGCTAATGGCCGTCAATTAGCAGCACTTAAAGCTTCAGTGCTCATGCAGAAAGACATTACAACAGCAGAAGAGGGAGACAGAGCAAACAGACAAACAACAAGGAGACGCTGAGGAGCTTCAAATGAGCCGGACAGTGATTAGATGGCAAAGTGCTTCAGCGGTGACAGAGAAACGCAAACAGTCATTAGCGAGAAGCTATGTCAATGAGGATGGCGACCTCTCAACCTGAAATTTAACAGCCATGTGTTGATTCTTTTTGTGTGACACCAATGAAATTGCATTATGCTGTAGAATTGTTTGTATATATTGAAAATTAATGTTAGACAGATGTAGTTAATATGCATTTCCACACTTTAAAATGTGTTTTACTGTAATTAGACAATAATTGTAAACAAGCTTCCTATATAGGCAGCATTTTAAGGAAGACAGTATAAAGGCAATAAAAGATCATAAATTTAATAAAAAATGAAATATAATAAATGTACACAGGCGCGCACACACACACACACACACACACACACACACACACACCGTATGAATATTAATCTACAAATAACACGCCTCTTTCGTAGATGTTTCCCGCTACAAATGCTTACAATTCCCAGATGCCTTCAACATCTGCTGCACCTTTCAGAGGGAAAGTATGACAGGGTACTAAATAAAGTTACATTCTTTAATGAAATCTCAATCAGAAGAAAAACCAAAGTGTCCAAGGAGAGATTTATTAATACATTATATAAAATAACTGGAAGAGCTAGACAAGCTGTTGCTAATGAAGCCAACTCGGCGATGAGCTTCAGTTGTAATTGGATCATATTTGACTTATTAGCACTTCCAACATTGGACCTATCAGCTATTTTCAACACCCATTTGATGAAATCATATTTTGTCAAAAATCCATAAAAATTCCAATAACCAAAGTCACGACGGATATGATGAAGGCCCAAAATTGATTAATTGTGACCCTGGACCACAAAACCAGTCACAAGGGTCAATTTTGTTTTTATTGAGATTTATACATCATCTGAAAGCTGAATAAATAAGCTTTGTTAGGATAGGACAATATTTGGCCGAGATACAACTATTTGAAAATCTGGAATCTGAGGGTGCAAAAAAATCAAAATACTGAGAAAATAGCCTTTAAAGTTGTCCAAATGAAGTTCTTAGCAATGCATATTACTAATCAAAAATTATGTTTTGATATATTTACGGTAGGAAATGTACAAAATATCTTCATGGAACATGATCTTTACTTAATATCCTAATGATTTTTGGCATAAAAGAAAAATCGATAATTTTGACCAATACAATGTTTTTTTGGCTATTGCTAAAAATATACCCCAGCGACTTAAGACTGGTTTTGTGGTCCAGGGTCACAATTTACCTCTGTAATTTCTCATTTTCAAACTAAGCAATTTTTGACACTTAAAGAAGAGTAGAATAGCACACTCACATAAGATAAAGGCTCCAGTCATATTAGTGACCTAGAAAAGGCACGTTTCGTTCCATAAACAGCAGGTCGCCCCCTCCTGGTAGCCTCCATATGTTAACAGCCAGAGCTGGGTAGATTACTTACAAACTGTTATGAATGATTTACTGCCATTGTGTGAATAATATGTAATCATGTAATCTATAAATATGTAACTGTAATCTGATTATGAGCTTTTCAAAATGTAATATACTCTAATTACAAGTACTTAATTTTTGGAATCTGTTTAAGTAATCCAGATTATATGTTATCAGTTACTACCCAGCACTGTTGACAGCAAATTTACAGCAAATGAAACACACAAAACATTAGAAAGACATAATTTACTATAACGGTACTATAGTAAATTCACTAAATCATCCAAAGGGAACTCAAAAGACTAGAAATTTCCCTCTATCTCAGTCAGTTTTGTTTGGCTCATTTAGCATCTACACACTTCCTCTTCATTTCTGATAGCGATTACAGAAAAGCGGACAGTGACTATTTATCGAGCAATAACCGTTTCAATGTGTTTTTGAGATTATTTAGCACTAAATAAGATTGATGTCACTGTCTTTTGTTATTATTGGATAGCATCCATGACTCCCTGTGCGATGCTGCTCTCTGCTGAAAGTCTGAAAATCAAGGTTGCCAGTAAAATAAAAATATATAAACAAACAGACAGTAAAAGTGTGTGTGTGTGTGTGGGGGGGCTTTTAAATGTTTAAGCATGGTGGCAGGGAAGCTGTAGATGCTAACCTTTAATGTGTCTGAGAGGAAGAGAGAGACCGAAAAAGCATCATAAACATCTCTCTCCTGCTTCTGAGTCGGATTCAGAGACGTTTTATGGTTCATATGAAAAAGCTGGCAGTTAAAAACATAATCGTGATCCAAGACTAAAACAGGGCTATATAAAACATGAATTAAATCTATAATTTATGCCCAAAGTTATAGTAAAGACTATAGTGAAATGCACTGGTAATATTTACTACAACTACATATAGCGGCACCGAGTATTGATAATACTCAAAAAGATCTAAATGTCATTGCATTAGAGATGTTTGTTAGATTATAAACTAACTAATATGAAACAATAGATTTACTGTTCAAAAAGTACTCATGAACATGTCGTGGTTGTGACATTCACCTATTTTTAAGGGTGGCAGAAAAGTCCAAATACTTTTTGGGGGGCCAATATAGTAAAGCTGCTTCAGTCACATATTTGCATGATTCTCATTTCATGCTACAGCTACCAAAACAATAAAAGACAAGGAAAGATGAATTAGTTTGACCAGTGGAGGGCTATATTGTGTGTGTGTGTGTGTGTGTGTGTGTGTTTGAAGGACTAGTTGATCACAGACTCACAGACAGGCTGCCATGTCACGCTGGGTAATCCTTGCAATAACGTCTGTGCTGAGTGAGATGGCACAGCGGGGTCTTATAGACGGATCTGCAGCATGGTGTCTGCACATAAAGAACCCTGGGGCCTCAGGGGCCCGACCTCTCTCAGAACACGTGCACACACACACATACACACACACACACTCATTTGAAACGTCCATCATAGACATTTTGTCTTGTGCAGATCATTATATATAAAGGATCTACTGTGATGACAAACAGAATTTAATTTAGTTAATTGCGGAATTAGTTTTTTTTTAAATACTAATTCAAACACATAAGGGTATTTGGTGAAATGAAATGAAATGAACTGATGAATAGAATAGAATAGAATAGAATAGAATAGAATAGAATAGAATAGAATAGAATAGAATAGAATAGAATAGAATAGAATAGAATAGAATAGAATAGAATAGAATAGAATAGAATAGAATAGAATAGAATAGAATAGAATAGAATAGAATAGAATAGAATAGAATAGAATAGAATAGAATAGAATAGAATAGAATAGAATAGAATAGAATAGAATAGAAATTAAATGAAATGAAATGAACAAATAAAAAATAAAAACAAAATAAATATTAGAATAACATTAAAATATTAGATTTATATGATTTTTTTATTATATATTTTTTATGATTCATAGTTATATCTTAATAAACAGGGTCCAGTGATTTAATTTTGCTTTTAAATAAACAGTTAACAGGCAGTATGACGACTGATAACTTCATCATCAGTACAAATAATGCCACAGATACTTCACATCAATCGTGACTCACTTCAGATGAATAAACCTCTGGGATCTGCCAAGCTATTGTTCTGAGAGGCCTTACAATCAATAGATTTACTGCAACCAAGCACACTAAACAATCTGAACCCGGGCCAGAGAAACATTCAGATGAAGCACAAAGGCAAGTCGACTTTCTTTTGTGTGTGTGTGTGTGTATGTGTGTGTGTCTGCATGTTCGCAACGTCACTGCCCCTGTGGGTCGAGCTCAGGCCATTTTTCAAAGAACAAGTCTGTGTTTTATAGGTCATCGTGTTTTGACAGTGCGAGATGAACTTGAAATGCTTTTGAACGTAAGAGAGGGGGTTAACATTACCTCACTCGTGCTGACAGACTTATACGACAGGACGATACACTTATTCTACTGTTTCACCAGCAGTCATTTCACTGACGGACTGATGAGAGAGACAGGCCTGTCCTGTAATACGACACACATACAAAATCTCTCAAGAGAGGACAAAAGTACTGGAACACACTCTCACACAGACATACGCCGGACTGAAGTGTTGACAGACCCATTAACGGGGCCTCTCTCTGTTATTTCATAACCTAAAACTGATGTGAAATATACTGTTCCTCAGAGTCAGGAGCTCCTTGAATGGAGACGCATAAACAGATTTCACACAGTGAAAACAATACGCACATTTCCTTGTTTCTATGTAATCATCATGTACATTCATACAAGCAGGGCTGGACTGAGACAAAAAACTGGCCTTGGCATTTTTTGGTCCAGGCGGCCCACCACCACTTCGATATATATATATATATATATATATATATATATATATACACACACACTATACCAGTCAAAAGTTTTCGAACAGTAAGATTTTTAATGGTTTTTTTTTAAGAATTCTCTTCTGCTCACCAAGCCTGCATTTATTTGATCCAAAATACAGCAAAAGCAGTAATATTGTGAAATATTTTTTATATTTAAAATTAGTGTTTTCTGTTTGAATAAATTTTAAAATGTAATTTATTCCTGCGATTTCAAAGCTGAATTTTTAGCATCATTACTCCAGTTACATGATCCTTCAGAAATCATTCAAATATTCAGATTTGCTGCTCAAAAAACATTTTTTATTATTATTATTATGTTGAAAACAGCAGAGTAGAATTTTTTTCAGGTTTCTTTGATGAATAGAAAGTTCAGAAGAACAGCATTTATCTGAAATAT
>NW_015539920.1:71479-91680 GCF_001515605.1 Sinocyclocheilus anshuiensis
TTTTTTAATATATTTTACATTTTATTTTATATTTTAATTTATTTTACATGCATTTTTTATATTTATATTTTTAAATATATTTCTACCTCACTAAATACAAATGACATTATTTATAATTAATATAAAATTTAAACAAACAAACAAACAAATAAATAAGTGCTGTACCTCAGAAGATCACAAGATAGCAAATTATGTTTCATAGCAGAGCCTAACACCCAAATACATTAAAAAAAAACTAAATACTACACTGAAAAAGTTGCATATTGTTTCTATCATTTCCCCCCCAAAAAAATAAAAAATAAAAAATTATACTGACTCCAAGATTTTGAATGGTATATCTATAATGTTACAAAAGCTTTTTATTTTCAGATAAATGCTGATCTTTGGATCTTTCTTACTGTTCAAAACATTTTGACTGGTAGTGTATGTATGTAGCCTATGTATCACACTCATATCACATCTTGTTTTGGATAAGAATAAAACGTCAAAGATAGCAAATTATGTTTCATAGCAGAGCCTAACACCCAAATACATTAAAAAAAAACTAAATACTACACTGAAAAAGTTGCATATTGCATGACCCTTTGTCCAACATTATGCATCATATGCTCTGGGAAAAAGGAGAGAGAAAGGAGAAAAAACAAGAAAGTGAAGAGAAAAATGTGGTTTGGAAGAATAATCCCTGGAAGGATTTGAGAGGGCAGTCCGGGTCAGCGCTGTGCTCTCTGGCCCGTGGAACAGCTGAGGAGAGATCGTTTGGGAAGTCAGGTGAATATCTAATCAGGGAGAGGGTTTACTTTTGCGCCGTGTCCCAGAGCCAGGCCTAGGCATCAGGACAACACATTAGAGACGGAATTATTCAACAGTTTTACCTCTTTAACATTTCAATGACTGTGGAAAGTCATTATTTTGAGAGAATGGGAGGTGACGAATTTACGTTTTATTAAAAAGTGTTTATGTATTCTACACTCGTGGAGTGCGCAAACATTAGGATAGGTCAGATGCCTGCCTTCGCTGCGAGTCCCTATCAAGCACTTTACCGATTCCACTACTCTCTTCTTCTTCTCCTCCTGCCTGGCCCTTTGGCCCGCTTCACTCACCTCAGTGCAAGCCTGTTCTTGATAATGCTGCTGTGAAAACGTGGGAAAAGCCGACAAGGAAGAAGTTGGGGTGAAGCGATCTTTATATAGGCGGAGCAAAATACTTCAGTGCTCTGTCTATAGCGCATTGTGATTGGATGTTTACGCTGTTAATACAGGAGACAAACCAATGGGCCACTGGCTGCTCGCTTTCCTTGCGTGATGGTTTTCGGCAGGGGTGATGCGATCTTTATATAGGCGGAGCAAAATACTTCATCGCTCCATCTATAGCGCATTGTGATTGGATGTTTACGCTGTCAATACAGGAGACAAATCAATGGGCCACTGGCTGCTCCCTGTCCCTGCGTGATGGTCCTCGGCAAAAAAAAACAACAACCTGTCGGCCCCTTAAGTGCGCCAGCCCACCGGGAAAATGCCCGGTATGCCCGATTACCAATCCAGCACTGTGGAAAGTCATTATTTTGAGAGAATGGGAGGTCTAAAAACAAAATCAGAGCAGCGGAACGATTCCAGCTATTATCCATGACCTTTAAAAACACTCTACTTAATGCAGGCCGCTGATGTTTATTTAAGCTTATTTCAATATTTACTCGAGTTATTAAAAACAAGAATGCATTAATTCAACTCCGGACCTTGACAAATCAGATTCCGTCTCCATCAGTATTGTGGGCATGATGAAATTTGCCGAGGAAGCCTCGTGATGCAATCAAGTCAAAATAACAAATAAGAACCTGAGGCTCGAGGCTGTTGCTACACGAGGACCGAACCGCCTGTAGCGCACAGACTGAGGTGGTAAGTGATGGCACTGTCTGATTGGCCCATATAAAGGGGGACTGAACCTTTTGGGGGGGAACACGAAATTCTCCACTGCCAACCCTGTCATTTGCTACCTTGGCAACAGACGGAGAGAGAAATATTATTCTTTGTGTGTGTCTGTGTGTGCGATATGAACGCGCCAGCCCACCGGGAAAATGCCCGGTATGCCCGATTACCAATCCAGCCCTGCATACAAGTCATTGCTAACTAATCTAGGATCTGAATCTACCTCTAGGATGTCTCTCTATGACTATATTGTAAGGAAGCGGCAGAGCAATGTTTTCAGAAGAGGTGACTGAAGGGCCATCAGGTTCAGAAAGGTCAGCTGTGCATTTACTCGGACTAAACTCAAAACAGATGAAGACAAATAGAAATCACAGATGTAGCCAGAGGACATCGGACGGGGTGTAGGCGCATTTTAAACGATGACATGTTCCCCCTTGATGATGGACTGTCTACAAAGTCAATCCATCCTGACCTAAAGGTCAAAGGTTGTGCCATCAGCCAGTAGACGGGACGGGGATGCTATCTCAAACACATCTGCTTATCAGGACAGACTGTCCTGTCCACACAGACACAGAGACACAAAAGGGACAGAGGTCAAAGCTAATGGCCGTCAATTAGCAGCACTTAAAGCTTCAGTGCTCATGCAGAAAGACATTACAACAGCAGAAGAGGGAGACGGAGCAAACAGAGACAGAACAAGGAGACGCTGAGGAGCTTCAAATGAGCCGAACGGTGATTAGACGGCAAAGTGCTTCAGCGGTGACAGAGAAATGCAAACAGTCATTAGCGAGAAGCTACATCAGTGAGGATGGTGACCTCTCAACCTGAAATTTAACAGTGTTGTGTTGATTCTTTTTGTGTGACACCAATGAAATTGCATTATGCTGTTGAACTGTTTGTATATATTGACAAAGTTATTATGGGGTATGACAGAATTCATGTCAAACAGATGTAGTTAATATGCATTTCCACACTTTGAAATGCGTTTTACTGTATTTTAGACAATGAAACAGTAAAACTGTAAGCATACTTCCTATATAGGAAGCATTTTAAGGAAGACAGTGTTAAGGCAATAAAATATAACACAAATAAATACAAATATAATAAATGTATAGAGTGTATAAACATTTATATATTTTGGATATAGTGGCAATTTATATATATATTTATTTTACCCGTGTCTGTGTGTGCGATATGAACATATGGGTTTGAAACATAAATATAAGAGTGTACAGTCCTTTTAATAGCGTACACTGAGAATGAACAAAGCACAACAAATCAAAACACAGTTGTTAATAAGGCATGAATGTGTATTATTACCCTTGCATCACCTCTAATTAGCCGTTAATCCAGTAAACGACCAAAACAGCATATTTGTCCTTGTCGTTCTCTCTCTTCCTTCATCAATTGTGCCTTGAGTTCAAGCTATCCGTCCTTTTGCTTTGAAAATCTGGGTGAAATAAAGCGGACGGCACAAAGGACTCTGTTTCAAAAGGCAGAAAGACGGTTTATCTAACGCTCCCATGAGGGAATGGTGAAGATGATCTAGTTTGAGCAAAAAGACACTGATTCATCTTAACTGAATGTAATCCCACCTAACACCCGCTGCTACAGGACCAACAGCTTCAAACTGACACCGTAAGGCTGCCATTTACTTCAAAATGAAGCACTTTGTATGTTCTTTGCTCAGATCTACAGTAACCTCCATCATCCATCCATAAATTGAGTGAAAGAAAAAAAAACAGAATCATTGCTTGTGGAATACTTTTTAATAATAATGTATATAATAGTATAAATATATTAGCATTTTATTAAAATTAGAAAATTATTAATATATATAATATATAAAGCTAAATGATAGTGTTTTTAATAAATTAAATGTAAATAAAATTATTAATTATATTTAAAACAAAACAATAAAACAAAATAATTAAAATTTAAGTACAACATCTGTATTTATTTATTAATTAAATAAATTATATGTATTTATTAAAATAAATATTCGTTTTTTAATCTATCTATACTGAAAATGGTTTAAAATTTAATTACAAAATTTTCATTCAGAAACTGCTAGTAAATTTCACAGATAATTACAAAGAAATGACAAGTAACACTATCTACGTATGTGTCTGTCTGTCTGTCCATCCAATTCTCTTCATCATCTATCATCCATTCTCTCTATCCACACTGTCCTTTAGTCAGTCTAATTCGTTCGCCCCAGGGTGAACCTGTCTCTTTTTCTTCCCCAAACACCTTCTATCCATCATGATAGGAATTCTGGGCCAAACCTCTCCATGAGCAGGAGCCAACTCACCCACCCTTCCTACGCCCAAATCACCAGTCATCAGAATGAAAGATGGTGGAGTTTAGGTGGGTCCATTTGGGCAACTCTCTCTCTCTCTCTCTCTCTCTCTCTCTCTCTCTCTCTCTCTCTCTCTCTTGTTTGCGCTTTATCTCTCTCGGCCCCAGGTGACAGTGCTAAATACTGTTGTCTCCAGAGGAAGTGAATCACATCTCCATTTATTTCATAAATGAGTTCTGCCAGCCTGTTTGATCTATCAAAGACCAAGCGTTTTCAGTGTGCACGTCTCCACTGCAAACGCAAACTGAGAAATGGTGAGCTTTTCACAAAGTGTCATCATCAATCGCACAGTGGGGGAACAATGTTTTGGCTAGTTTTGAGACTGAATTTGTTTTAGGGTGTCTACGCATTAGAGATTGTTGCATTATTATTAGAATGGTACATTGAAGGATGTAGATGATAAATGCATAATGGTTCAGATGTCCTTCCACAAACACATTTCTATCCGTCCAAAACTCTCACAACGTTATCTAAGCACTCGACAATGAGTATTTACTCATTGTTCACAAAACTGTTTTAATTAAACCAATGAAAACTCTCATTAGAAAAACATCAGGCAAAAAACATCTTTAAATGCCACCACATAACAGAAAATGCTACTTTTTTTGTATTTGGCAGCTAAAACAAAGTAACAATGGATCCAAGTGACTCACTGGAAATAGAGACTGTGATATTTTGCCCCAGGAAAAGCCACCAGTTCGCGTCCTTTGAGATTGGCCTAATTATCATTTGGAGAGCCGTGACGAGGGGGTCCACGAGACGAGAAGGGTGGAGCTGTTACCAGGGGGAGTGATCAGTCCCGTTTCGCACCTGATGCTTCATGCATCTACATCGACTTCCACAAACCAGAGGAAAAACTCAAAAAAAGAAGCACAAGAGCACTTTTTTCTCTTCACTGCAGCCTGTTGGCTCTAGTCTCCCTTCTGTAAGTCCCTCCATCTGCCAAAACACACAGCACACTCTCTCAAACCTTGTGCTCCAACCCCCAAAGCCTGGTCAAACAAACACAGCGTGCCACAGAGAAACAGACAGAGAAAGAGGAAAAAACGGACAGGAAGGGCACATCAGGATAATTCAGGCCTCTCCACACATTATTAGGCAATATGTTCTAATTAATTGAACTGTAGTCCTGTTGGTACACCCGGCTCGGCTGCAGCACATTTCTCATTAGCGCAGGAGCTCCACCTCCTTCAACTAACGAACAATAACAGCACTCTCCAACACAAACACCATCAGGGACTCACCGCTTGATGGCCCCGCGCTGTAATTGGCTGGCTGGCTCTCATTAAAGGTGGGGTAAGCGATTTCTGGTAGCCAATGTTGACATTTGAAACCAGCAAAACAAACACGCCCCCACCCCAAAAGGGTCTCGCCCCTATTTTGATAGCTCTGCCCCACACATACGTAC
Organism: Sinocyclocheilus anshuiensis; assembly: GCF_001515605.1. Taxonomy (NCBI): domain Eukaryota; kingdom Metazoa; phylum Chordata; class Actinopteri; order Cypriniformes; family Cyprinidae; genus Sinocyclocheilus; species Sinocyclocheilus anshuiensis. The sequence goes on from NW_015539920.1 coordinate 77,172, forward strand.
GCAACCCAGGCAACGATTAGTTCTGTGAAACAAAGCAAAACCAATGTTACACCATGTCTACACTTGACGCGAGTGGCGTGGTGCGACAAAATACTATAGAACTCATAATCAGTAATGCTGTCTACACTGGATGTGGAGCGGCACGGACGTTTTCCTCTTTTGTTTTTTATCCGCCATCTCTATCTTTCTGTCGCTCAGCTCGGCTAATGTCCGTCCCATGCACTGAAAGCTCTCTCCTCCACATCACGACTAAAGCGTTTTTTAAAAATTGCTTACCCCACCTTTAAGGAGGGGCGGTGGTTGTCATAAAAAGCCAATAAAGAAGCATTAGGCTAGTGTTCCAGCAAAGTTCGACAGGGAAAAGTCAACATGCCAGAATCTGAGCGAAGGAAATGGGAAGTGGATATTTATTTTTTGCGCAAGTTCATTTTGTTAACGCGCCGTCACACACAACAGATCTTCACAGGAATCGAATGGAAAGCAGAAAGGCTTCCATTAAGGTGAGGTGAGAGAGTGTCAGAGCTCTATCGGCGTGTGAAAGACACGTCTTGAAGCTCGGCCAAACGCCGTGCGGAGGGATTTTCCTCCTCATTTACCAGCCTCTCTCTCTTTCTCTCTCTGGTTACTGCTGTTTGCACAGCCAACAATCTAAACTGTGAATCTGTCGAGGGCCAACATATTACAATGAACAATTACCTTCTCTTACCGTGAGGCAGATTATTTACGGCTAGGCACAGCATGTCTCCACATTGTACTGCGGAGAAAAGCAAAGCTGCCGAACGTAAAATGAGCACAACGTTTCATAAAAAGTCACAGCATGCTGTCTGAAGGGTCAACTGTGGGTGTCTCGCATCTTGACACCTGAACGCAGAAGCTTACAGCAGTTCATGTGAAGTTATAATGAAAATACCGTAATAGTAAATAAAAGGTGAGCAGATTTGTGGCTGTTTAGATTGTCACTGTGTCTGCATTATTTATTACACAGTTCAACAGAATACTTGATTCTAATTGGTCGAGCACTGCACCCTGTGGTGAAATATTTCAATGTATTAATACAGCAATTTTAATTCCCATTCATTCACTTATTTGATAAGCAGCCATGTGATACATAAGAAAATGTACAGCTATCAAGTTAATATTGCAAAATAAACCATTTTAGATCAGGTTTTAGAATTAAATGCAATAAAATCTGCCATAGTCCCAGCATGCACCTCTGAAACCACTCAGATGTTTGCTGACTGAGTCTTTATTAAGAAAACAAGTCCATTTAACTTTGTTCTGCGTTTAAATGGACTACTGGGAATACAGTATACTTCCACTGGCCTCATATTCACCGGCTGAAAACAAGAGAGAGGTATTACATAGCATTCGCTAAGTCCACATCTAAAACACTGAGGGGAGGAGATCAGCGTAAATGTCAATTCCAGACACGTTCAGTAATTTAACAATATCCAGGGTGGATATTATGAGGTTAGTGTGCTCTGTTGAACTCCTTAGTTAGTGCACTTCAAAGCGCCCTCAAAACTCGGCAAGCATGCAGACCGCAGGTGCAAACAAAAACACGGCCTGACCCGCTTGACAATAATTAGCACTCTGCTTTAAAAAGGCTTCCTCCAGTCACGCATGCATTTTCACACTTTCAGCATCTTTCTCTGCGGTAATGCAAACATTCAAGCACAATTTCCAGACACACGCACATACAACACAGCTTCTGGCCTGAAATATTTGTCACAACATTATCCAACAGAGTAAATGAGAGTGACTTCCCTGTGCAAAGTTGCCTGAATTCACATTGTAAACACAAAGTGTAACATTCTTGGAGAACTACTACTACTACAAAAAAAAAGTTTCATAGATGCCTCTTACTGGGGTGGTGTCATTAGGGCTGTCAATTGAATCAAATTTAATTGAATTAATTAAATGATGTGCCAAATAATTAATCAAATTTTGTCAAAGCTGTGGCACAGGGGGCGTTGCAAATGCACATGACATAAGAGCTTTTGCCACTTTGAGGTTTGAATCTGACCAATAAAGTCAAAAATCCTTAAAAATAAATAAATAAATAAAACAAAATGCAAAAGCTCCCTAACATAAACAAAATTAGCAAAAGGCCCTCATAAATAATAATAATAATAATAAAACCAAATATCAATTGCACTTAATCACATATCAATATTTAATGAGAAAAGCACTCAAATGAAAACAATGTACATATGCAAACTGACATTTTTGGCAGTTGTGTCATGTCAACGAGTGTTGTATATTTTACGACCACAAGTAGATAAGCATTGAAAAACGCATCATGAGACCCCTGAATTTGCTTCCATTCTGTTGTACTGCATCTAAACTTTTGAACTGCACCCATTATCCATCTAAACAACAAAATGACTTTGACCCACCTGTTGTTATGGTTAACCCATCAAAACACACATGTCAGAAGGAAACGAGTCTAGCTAACTGAATGTCACACTTAGGTACAGAAGAGGAACATACAATAAATCAGAGTCAGTCTTTGCTGAATGCACACTCACACACAAAAAAACAGACTCCGTATGGACTGAGGCTCTGCTGAGAGATTTACACACTGAACACTGAGCAGTCTTTGTGTACCAGTGGACACAGACCCTCTGATGGCACTTTCAACGGCAGATAAACGCAGTGTGTGTGTGTGTGTGTGTGTGTGTGTGTGTTGAGAACAAAGAGGGCCCTCAGCAACTGCTATCAGACTGCTGGATAAACGCTAAAGAGTGTGTCTCAATAATCTCTGGTAACCTGTAGCAACGACCCTGGAGAGAGATAAGTCTGTGAGCGTGGAGGAGGGTTTGTCGAGAGAAAGAAGGAGGAAAAGAGGATAGAGACAGAAGAGGACTTGACCTCGATATAATGTAGTTTTGTTACTGAGAGTTAAGCATATTGTGAGCTTTCAGAAATGAGTTAAAACAACCAAATTAATTTAAATGCAGTCCAATTATCGTTCTGTCACATCAGCACAATGAAATATGGGAATGTGGAGAGAATCAATCACTGTCATCTTTACAGCGCCATAAATTACAGGCTGTTAATGGCCGTTCCTCACTGAGACATTTGTTTGACAGCAGGTCAAACTGTGAGATCTGTGAGATTCAAATTTATATAGCGATGTCACGTACAGTAACAGCAGCCAAAGGATGGAGGTAATGTAGCTGTGCTATTAGTCAGTCAGACAGACAGAGAAAGCAAAATACAGGCAGAAGAAGAGATCGAGAAAGAAGCAAGGGCAGAGGAAGAGATCAAGACAGAAAGGAAAGACAAATATATCAAGGGAGAAGCAAAGTCAAAGTTAAAAGAGGAGGAAGAAACCAAGACTTTGACAAGGAAGACATTAAGGCAGAGGAAGCAGAGGAAAAAGAAAGGGAAGCAGCCAAGAGGAAGCAGAGGAAGAGGTGGAGATTAAGAAGAAGAGTGAAAAAGAAAAGGAAGAGGAGATTGTGACAGATGGGAGAGAGGAAGAGGAGCAAGGTGAGATTGAGACAAAAGGCAAGGCAGAGGAAGCAGGGGAAGAGTAGGAGGCAGAGAGCGAGACAGCGACGGGATAGAGGAAATGGAGGAGGAAGAGGAAATGACTGAGACAGACACAGGGCAGAGGAAGAGGAAGAGATTAAGACAGAAACAGAGAGAGAAATTGAGACAGAGCAGAGGATGGAGAAGAGGAAGAGATTGAGACAGAGGTAGAGTCAGAAGCAGAAGAAAAGTCAGAGGAGGAAATTGAGACAGTCACAGAGGAAGAGGAAGTGGAGGAGGAAGAGACTGAGACAGTGGCGGGGCAGATGACAAAGGACGAGATCGAGACGGAAGCAGAGAGAGAAACTGAGACAGACAGGACAGAGGAAGGGGAACAGGAAGAGATTGAGACAGATTCAGAGGAGAAGTCAGAGGAAGCGGAAGAGGAAGAAATTGAGACAGTTACAGGGGAAGAGGAAGAGGGAGAGACTGGGACATTGGCAGGAGCAGAGGAAGAAACTGAAACTGACAGGGAAGCGACAGAGACTGCAGAAGAGATGAAGAGTGAAGTGACCAAGAGGAAGCAGAGGATGAGGTGGAGACGAGGAGGAAGAGACTGAGACAGTGATGGGGCAGAGGACGAGGTAGAGGAAAAAGAAAGCGAAGTGATCAAGTGGAAGCAGGGGAAATGTAGAATGCAGAGGCCGAGACAGCAACAGGGTAGAGGAGGAAGAGGAAGAGATTGAGACTAAAGAAGAGGAACAAGCAGAGATAGAAATAGACAGGGAAGAGGAAGACATCAAGACAGAGGCGGAATCAGAGAAAGAGGAAAAGATCGAGACAGTGACTGGGAAGAGGAAGAGAACAAGAAAGGAAGAGGCTAAGATTGCAGAGAAAGAGGAGGAAGAAAGGGAAGCAATCAAGAGGAAGAGGCAGAGATTAAGACAAAAGAAGAGGAAAAAGAAGATAAAGAGGTGGAGGAACAAGATAATAAGACAGTGACGGGGTAGAGTCAGAGGAAGAGAATGAGAGTGGGACAAAGACAGAGACAGAAAACTGAGGAAACTCAGAGGAGAGGGAAAGAAAGAATTTGACACTGAAATTGAGAAGAGGACAGTTACAGAAAATTGGACATGACACTCAAGAATCCACAGCGAAAATAAGTGACTATAAGGCAATCTAAAGCTCAGCAAAGTGCTTGCTAGGTCTAAACGTGTTAGCGTTTGTGGAAACATATGTGCAGGTCACAATGTCAAACAAAACATTCATCTATTTCCTTTCTGTCAGTCGCCCTTCTCCTCTGAGCTGAGACGGGTCCATTTAAGCCAATTAGACCCACTTCTCCTCCCTTATCCATCCTCCCATCTCTCTCCACTTTTCAGTCATCCCAGCAGGCCTTAAACACACACACCAGGCCTCCCCGAACAAATATTAACTCCACACACTCACAGGACGGCCTACATTTATCCAGCCAGGGACTGGGCACTTTTTCAGAGAGTTTGAACACATTTAGGAAATCCTGTTAAGAGCTTTGGACAAGAATGCACATGTTTATTTATATCTCGCGCTCTTGGTTTAGTCTCGCAGTCTTACTTTATTTTCATTGAACTTGCCTTAACTGACAAACTGAAACGTGTCGCGGCGAGGATACTGTTGTTTTGGTGTTAAGAACCATCTGTTGCTTTTAAGGACGTGAGTGCTGGACATTTTATCAGGATTATGAAAGCCAATATGTTAATATTTGAGAAAATTACATTTAAAACCACAGTAATCTCATTAGTGCTTGTAGTCAACTTAAGCTCAGCCTACGAGATGCTAATCGATGTGAAAATTATAATTTAAAGCACATTATAATTTAAGTGTTGTTTACGGTCCTCATGAGTCAGTTTATCAAACATAATTAACGCTGACACTTTTCACATATAAAATATTTGAATTTTAAATGTCTAGTGGGCGTCTTTAACAGCTCAGCAAGGAATATGAACATAATTTGTGGATACACAATGTTCTGAATGAAGCCTAGCAGAAGAAAAGCTGCTTTTGTTGTGTGTGAGACAATGGCTACAGTAGGTTTTGGAATAGAATACTAGTTACTTACTGCACAGCATATACTAGTGCAGTGTGTTAATGTTTAAAATGTTTATGGTTAAATTTTTTCTTTAAATATAGCATACAGTGTCAGATGGCATCATGTTCAGTACAACACTCCATTTTGAAACTTTTTAAATCCAGTTTTATATGAAAAAAGTGATTGCAATCCCATCAAATAATCAACAAAAGTGTGTAAAATAAATACTTTACACTGGAAATGGAAGGCCAATTTGAGACCATTGTTTTTTGGGATACATTCACCCACATAGTGTGCTCTGTTGTATACTGCTAATTTAGCATGCTATTCCAAACAGTGTGTGAGAGAGTGGTATTTATAAAACTTACCTATAGATGTGGACAAGAGGAAGAAATCAGAACACACACAGGAACAGCAGAGATCCAGGAAGACAGAGAAAAGAGAAATAAAAAGCTATTATTAGATTTGATTATGAATAATATATAAATATGTAAAATAAAATAATAAAATATAATCTTAACATTGGAACTACCCATTTGCCAGTATTTTTTTTTTCCTTTGGAGGCAATTCAGACCCTGAAGGAGACTGACCCTCTATCTGAATATGCTAACACGTCTTTAGCATCTTCATTTACACACAAACAAACAAACAAACACACACACAGACACACACACACACACACACAGTCATCCAGCCCTCCCTCTAACAGCTGCTAGGACTTTGACCTATGGCTGGAGGAGAAACTCACTCTCTCATTGACTGTCTCTCGGTTTCATTTAGCCTGCTGGGAGTCTTATAGTTCTGTATTATTATTCCATTTCTCCAGCAAAGAAAAACAAAACATATTCTGCCGGGGAGGCATCAGCCTCCAGGCTAGAACATGAGAACACAGGTCAAAAACTGTGTGTGCGCATTTGACATACATGAGCATCTCTTACCCAGAATTCCAAATGATCACAGCACAACACTAATGGAGGACGCACATGCAAAAACAACACATCCCTGAATTAAGCAACTAGAACAAGCTAGCAAGATATTTTTTTTTATAAGCGTTATTCTGTGTGACTAAATGAGCTTGTCAATGCCCCAAAAATGTCACTAGCAATCAGCGGCAAGAGACTTCATAAGTGGAGGCATTAAAGACACATCCAGAAGGCAATGACTGCGGCTCGCAGAGAGAAACTCAGCTGAGTCTGTCTTTAGACTCTGCAGTGGAAATCTCCAGCCATTGTGCCGTGCTGATTGGAGCATTACAGCACCTGCTCTGAAATGATTCAGGCAGATTTACAGACGCCCCACTGAACGAACAACAAGTGGATGATCACGTCTCACTCTGTGGATTTTCGCAAACCAGTAAATTCAGGATACACGATTATAGACTTGCTTGCATTGAAGTAGATGTTTTCCCACTCTTTCTTGCAATCAGAACAAACAGTTTCTTTAAAAAATGGCAATATAAGCTTAGATTTGTAGCGATTTAGGATATATGGCATATAAACTATATATATAGGCTGATATCTATGACATGATCCAATCACGTGTCTCTACTTGTTTTGCTAAGAAATACATTATCCAATTAATAGATCAGATCATTAGCAGACAGACAGTACAGGAACAACCTGCATACGAGGCACAATGTGATCTCAGCACTTAAGGCAGTCGTACAGCCGAATGGAAGAGTGCACAGCATAAGTGCATGCATCTAGTGTCAGGATGTAGTTGTTTTGTTTAGGCTAGCATGCATCTCATCAATCAGGAATAAACATCAGAATAAACCAAATTGTTCAGGAAGAGATTTTGTTGCCAAGTAGGACTAAAAAGGAGCAGAAAGAAATAAAGATGGCACCAATGTGAACAGAAAGATAAGATGAAAGACGGAGGAGCAGGAGGAGAGGCATTCAGCGCTGCCTACAGGCCAAATCTATGAAGGATCAAAGCAGTGTGCTGCAGGTCTTTGTTGTGGACCTTCTGCTACAGCACAAACACACACATGAATCTGACTGATCTCGGGACCATGGGGTAAAGGAAGTGCCAAATCGCCCCCACTGGGCACTGACATTGTGACAAACAGTGCTATCGGACATGTATAATTCATGATTCATTTATTTATTTCGCTCTATGTTAGTGCAAAGAGGTCTTCCAACACACACACTGTAAACACACACGTTTCCTTTCCAAGTGTCCATACACTTGGTACCATAGTATGCTACCATACACTTCTACTATATAATGCTAATTATAATTGCTGAAAACCTAAACTTTTTAACATTTAGAATAATATATATATATATATATATATATATACTATTATTAATAGTATATATTAGGGTTATTACTATAACTAAATAAATAAATGTCTTTAATAATAATAATAAAATTATTAGTAGTCGTAGCAGTAATAGTAGTCCTAATAGTACTACTAGTACTACTAGTAGTAGTATAGTTTTTTAAATGCAAATATATTTTATATGTGGGATAAATAAATGAATAATAATAATGGCAATGACAACAATTTCTAAGATTATTTTGTATTTTTTTTATTTTTAATTTTCTAATTTCTAATTATTTAAAAATTTAAAAACCTTTATTTAAAAAAATAAATAAATGTATTTAATAATAATAATAAAATTATTCTTATTACAAATAGTAGTCATACTAGTACTACTACTAGTAGCAATATAGTTATAATAAATAAATAAATAAATTCCATCCAACATTTCATCAAAATTAAATCAGTAATGAGACTGATCACAAACTGCTTAGAACGGCCACAGCAATACCACAATTTAAGAGCACTGCTTCCCTGAAAAAAACAAACAAAAAAAAAAAAACGGTACTTCTAGACTACCCTTAAGTGCTCCTATAGAATATCCAGAGCTCACTTCAAAGGTTGATACAAAAGTTATTTAAATCTTGAGTTGAACTCAAATGAAACGGCAATATTTGACAAATGAGGACAGGCTAACCGCGGGACCCGGCCAAAATGGTTTAAAAAAAAGACACAGCTCATGAAGAGAGTTAATCACGCATACAGCATACGTCAGCCGCCCGATTGGCAGCCTACACAGCATTTATTTCAACCGAGCAAACATTACTTGAAATATTAATCTCTGAAGCCAAATCGTCGGCATAAAACCTTTTATGCGGGGGCAGCAGAAATTGCGCACAGTGAGCCTGTGTTGAAAACATGGGAACGGTGCATTCGAACAATCTCTAGAAACCCTCATTTGTTTTAGCTTAAATAACATACAGTGAGCCCTTTGAAGTGCACTCATTCACTGTGATGTAATCTGTCGCTCTGTTCCATTTCATTTTGTTGATTATTTCCATCTCCCTGGCAACACCTCCCAGGCCAGGCAGACTTTGACCAATCTCCGCCTGCGATTGGGTGTTTATTTTGGAATCGGGTTGGTAATAATTCAATATGTGGATGCCAATTTCGAGGCAGTCATAATTACTTCCTTTTCATTGCCTGATGTTATTTTTGGTGCCACCGGCTGCTGGCCAGGGCTGAATGTCGCTGTCAGGGCCCACAGGGAAGCGGACCAGCCTGGCTGTGGTTCTTGGCCGGGATCCCTGAGGACTGGAAGTCTAAATCTCAACCTCATGGTGCATTAGCTTTGCAGAGAGCAATGCGCTGCGCTCTTTGTTGTCCCTTGTTTGCTTTTTCGGCGTCCTGTTCCTTCCGGATCTTTCTTATATAATGGGGCTTTTCCCTAGACTCGACCAGTCTTGCCTCGCTCCTTGAGTTCATTTTAAATGAATGACAAACCTCAGATGGTCTGTGGTGGGTGACACAGGTGTGTGTTTGTAATAAAGTGAAGACACATGTGGGGTGAAGCAGGATAAGGATTCGGTGGTTAAAACAAAGACGTTACTGTGGTTGTTGCGAATGCGAGAGGGAAGAGTCAAAATGTGTTAAACACACACTCATAAAGAAAATGAATGCTAGAAAGACATCTGCAGAGGTGAAGAAGGTCTAATTAGTGCTTGCTATGAACATGTGCTATTACTTTTGTGATATTACTTTTCTAAGCAACTAAAATTACAATATTTGCTTGGTGGATGATATAAATACCATTTTTATATTGAATTGGAGACTCAAGCCATATCTGGACTTCAAAGTGGGCCGAACAAGAATCGTACACATCTGAAACTCCCTATAAAACAACACTGGAAGGTTTAAACGGCAACAAAACAATGAAATAAAGATCATTGATTTTTTTTAGTGCTCCTGTGCTATAAAACTCTAAAAGCAATGAGGCAAAAGCATTCAAACTGCACTCAGAAAGACCTGTAGAAAGCCTTCATATGTGCGTTTGTGTGATAAACGTGTGACGAACGCAGAATTATCACCTCTGGTCACTTCACAGCTGCGAGCTGGGAAAACTGATGACCTGTGCTGACCTTTGACCTGTGTGGGAGAGTGTACAGCACTTAAGATGACTATACTGACATCAGGCAACTTACTTCTCAACGTTCCTTCTCTTTCAGAACGTTTCCTCACCATCAAACACACCACTCATGCCAGATTTCATTAGCTATAGTTGGTTAGTTCTGATTAATTATAGCTTTGAAAATGAATAGATTCTGTTAATACATGGATATGCATGAAAACAAATCTATACTACATACATAAATTGTTATTTATCTTTCATTTATTTTCATTCATATCTATTCATGTTTAAAGCTTTTATTAATCAGAACTAACCATCCTTTTTTAAAAGTAAATATACATTTTTTTTAAAACTATCAACTGAATGTATATTTATTATAATATAAAATATATAGAATTATAAGTAGCAGTCCAGTATCTCACATGGGATTACTAATGTCATGGACAGGGGTCACAAGGTGATTGTGTAATCCGCAGCGATAAAACTCCTCTCGTTGCATGGTAGTGCGGCAGGGCTCTAGCAACCCTGCAATTACCCATAATCCTTAGCTTTCTCTCTCTCTCCTCCACATATGTCTTCTACAGGCTTTCAAGAGAGTCTATCTCAGGACTCAGAGCTCAGGTCCTGACTAAAGTCACGATAGTGTGCAATTACAGGGCAGTGGCCCGCTGGTCTGCCCCACCTACATACCAACCAACCCCTCCTCTGCCCCGATCTATCCGCCTGCCATCCAGTTGGGCAGGGAAGGGTGTATCTGAACCTCACATCTGTAGCTCATAGAGCAGAGGGGACGGAGAAACCAGACAGGAAGTACAAACGGCATGGGACAAGAGGTCTAAGTAATGAGTGCCTGTATAGCAATATGAACTATTATAATATTTTGAAAGGACCAAAACAAGACAAAAAAGAATTTAGCGACAATATCCTGGGTTTAATCAAAAAGATGAACTGATTACTCACTTTTTTGGGCTAATGCAATACAAATACTATACTAATAAAAATATGTAATTTTATATAATATATAATTTTATAACTATATTAATTGAGAAACTATGCAGAACATAACAAAAAATAATGTCACACCAAAAAAAGAGGAACTAGTAAATGTATAAAAATTTTAATTTCAAGATTAAAAATGAATTAAAATTGTGAAATCTTGAAATGTTTACCATACCAGTTGACCACAAGATCTTGATTTTGAATTAAATCTGTATTAGCCTCCACTTAGTGGTAGTAGTAGTAATAATAATAATAATAATATTTAATTATAATTGATATAATTTTATATTTTTATACATTTATAAGTAATAAACTATACAGAATGTAATAATATATATGTATATATGTATGTGTGCATACATACATACAAAATAAATATGTTTAATATATAAACATAACACTTTTTTTCTGAAATATATACATGCATGTGTGTGTATTTATATATACATAATAAATATACACAGAACACACACACATATTATGCAAACAAAAACTTTTATTTTGTATGTGTTTAATCGCTATTAATCGTTTGACAGCATTAATATATATATATGTATATAATATTTGAATTTTAATATTAATTGAGAAACTAGACATTCTAACCACATAATCTTGATTTTGTTTAAAAACTATTTTAGCCTGCACTGAATGTTATTATTATTATTTAAATATTTATTTTTATTTGAATTAATATTTTAATACAGATAGTCATTCACTCAGAAAGTTCATTATTAAGGACCTTTAGTCAAGATTAACAAGTTTGCAAAAATGTATCTTGTTCTTTCCTTTCAGATATTTGCAAATATTCCTTAAAAATGTAATGAATTTCAACACTGAGTGTTTTCGTTTGGAGGTGACTGTGTTGTATTTCCCAGTCTAGATGAAACATTTTCCCCCCTATATGTAAACACATTCCAGATGCCTTGTGCTTTTCCAGCGCAAATAAAAAAGGCTATCAAAGTGGATATTTCCTCCATTCCCCACCATTTGCCTAATCCCTGATGAGCCACTGGAGAAAGGAATACATTATGTGTATGCTAGCAGGTGGTGTGTGTGTGTGTGTGTGTGTGTTACTCTGGGGTGGGTGATGCATGTGACATTGGTTTGCTGGCATATGCGCATCTGTATGTGTGTGTATGTGTGTGTGCGTGTGTGTATATGTGTTGTTTTTAAAGTAAACACCCTATACACAGAGCTTGTTATTTTGCTGTTCTCTGTGTCTTAATGATTTACGAGTATTGCATGTTTTTCCAGCGAAAGCATGAAAGTTTGTTGATAAATGCAGAGGCGCTTAAAAAAAAAACAGTGTTTAAAGTGCATATCTTTTATGAGTGTGTGCAGAAGTGTGCGAGCGTTTAAAAGCGCATTAGAGTGACTCATGCGGGGAGGCTCTCTCTACCCCGGGGATTTGACCGGGACTCTTGATACAGCTTACTGCTAAAGATTATTTCATCCAATCTGCTCTAATAACAGATAAATGCTCCCCACTGCTCAGGCTAGCTGAGGACCCACTCACTCCAGCCTTCTCTGAGGACCTGCTTCCTTTATACACACCAGTTCTTACATTCCACAACAGGGAGTCTTTCCTCATTCAAATATGGGCATCTTGAAGGGCAGAAACACACACATTCTTTCATTTCTCTGATAAATCCTCTTACTGTAAGAGGGTAGAGTGGAGAAACACGTCTGGCTTTATTCACTGTTGCACTGATAAATCTAAAATCAAAAACTTACAATGGTTCTTTTCCAAAGTAAAGAATATAGTTTCTCCTAGGCCCCGATCAGACAGAACACATTTTTCAGGTTTGAAAACGCGAGGCGCACCGCACTGCCTTTTTTTGGTTGACTTTTTTTTATTTAGAAAAGTTCTAAATTTTATGTTGCTAGGCAACCACTGAATCAGCTGCCCTGTCAGTCGAATCAAGAATTATAGCGCGAGCGCTCTAGAATCTTTGATTTGCTGTTAAGCAAACTGTCATATTAGCAGAAACTAAAAAATAAAAAAAATAGTAAAAATCCGGGTAACCCTCGACAGCCACCACAAGTTTCTCCTCCATCATTGCAGTCTCCAGACTTTCCAAGCAACTGTAAACTCCCGTAACCACAATGGAAGGCCCGCCTCTGAACAATGGAAAAAAATGCGAATGATGTTGGCCACTTTTCTGCTCAGAGTTGATTTTTTTTTTCAACTTCAGAGCGCTCCTACAAAAACTAGGGTTCTTGATGTTACGTTAAAGTTCCTATAGATCTGGTTTAGGGGAGCTTTATAGCACCAGTAGCCCACATAGATTGTTTTCTAAAGAACCAGAAGATAAAAACTTCTTTGTGGAATTAGTCTGATTTCCTATGGCATTAGGCTGCAAACACCTTGATTTTGAAGGCCGAGCACTAGTTGAGATCTATCCTCAGCTACTCTAAAATTGAGAGGATAATGCAGATAGAAGAGGCTTCATTGTAAATGTAAAGCAGGAACATGACATTTGCGGCTACCTCAGGACTGCCAGTCTCCTGCCATAAACCTGTAAAGTCAGGTCTGACTCTGCTATGTGTCAAAAACATTCAAAAACGCAGCATAGTTCAGTCAAGTCCATCCCATTCTGTCTCCACCTTTAGCATGTCTCAGCTGTTTCATGTTCACAAACTGACAGGTCTGCAGGCCTCGGGCAAAGAGGGTCTAAGCAGGAGCTCGTTAACCAGCCAGCAAGTGTCAAACTGGGGCAGCACATCAAATCCAGACCCTGGCTTCACCTCGGCCTGTTGGATGTCTGTTAGCCTGGGGCAGGAGAAAGATCCTGCAACTTTGCTATAATTACAAAAAACAATTTTAGTGCTAGAAATGAATAATAAACTGGACGTGTCATGTGCAACGTGCTTTCTTTTTTTCCCTTAGGGTTTGGTCAATGAGAAAATGTCTGCTGTTATGCTCTAGAAGTTTTACTAGTGCCACATGGTCTGATAACGCTACAGTTCGTGACTTGCTCCAACTTTTCACACCGCTGTAGGATCTCTGTCTTCGAACGGACCCACTTACACTATTGAGTCACACATGAAACAATCACATTCCATTGAGACAAACTGAGGAACCCCTATGCAACCAGCTGCGGTCGTAAAACTCATGCAGGGTCAGTGAAGTGTTGAAGCAGTTCCTGTACTATCTAGCGTATCGTCTCAAGAGACTCAAATAAAAAACAGTGCTTAAACCCTAACTCAAACTAGGATACAAAACTATCTTTGTTTTACGGGCTTTCAAGGACCAGATGCGTGATACCCCTGACCATTTAACACATAAATTGCTAAATCCGATAAACAGAAAGTGACAGATTAAGAGCTCTCTGTCCAGGAGAAGAATGTCAGACTCCCAACTCGTGACATGGGCATGACCTCAGGACATCTCCCCTTTCCCCCCTGCATTCCAAAAAAAGGGACGCATCCTTTTACTACCTTCCAGAAAAGCATGCGTTTCTCCTGTCACAGACAAAGAAACGTACACGGACAATCATTGAAAATCATTGAAAGTATCGGAGCAATAGATTCACAAATAATATGTTGTATGTCTTATATATA
>NW_015539920.1:91967-101363 GCF_001515605.1 Sinocyclocheilus anshuiensis
TAGCAAAACTGCTCAAGCTTCTGGCGTCATCAAGAGACCAACCAATCCAACGAGGGGTCTCCCAAAAGGACGTCATCCAAATGTCACCTCAGCGACCAATCCGAAAGCTCCGGGGTTCATCTCAGCTTTTCAGCTGTCAACCAAGCAGAACGCAAGTAAACGAACAAAATCTTATCTCTGCTGAACTGGTGTCGAACTAATTTAAGCAGTAAACTTAAGACAAACCTCTGCTTTGTGAATTCTCTCAGGTGAATTTAAATCACTCGTGAAAACGAGTTAGAACTTTGAAACTTCATGCAACTCCGTCAACTCTCATTCTAAAGAAACTGTATGTTTGTGTGTATGTGTGTTTTAGCTTAGTTTTGATGTAATCTAGAGTAGCCAATAAAATTCATGTTTCATTTATAAAGAATCATTGTTTGGTGTCATATAATTTTAAGGTTAAACCCTTTGCCAAAGATTACGTTACCTCTCTAAGAGCTTACAAATTATTATAATCGTATTAGCCCGTGGCCAGGGAGAATACAGATATTCAAATTGTTAAAATATACTAAGAATCACCGGCTCGCTGGACGACCCTTGATTTAAAGTGTACAATAACAAATTTTAAATCAGTGTTAATCAGGTGGACCTAGAATTTTTCAGATCCGAGTCCTTTCAAAACCTGAATGAATAAAATTAATGATTAATTCCCTTACAAATGAGTTAATGTCATTACACCGCTAACTTACACCTAGCGCCTACTCATGTTCCACACGGCCTGATAACATCATGATCGGTGACATCCTGCTGCTTTCCAAGCTAGTAAGTCATGATTAGTGCTAAAAGGTGCAAAGATAAACCTAAACAACGAGTGTATAGCAAACAGCCTGACGATACGGCACAATCATGTCACCTCCTGCTAGTGAGGAGGAGATTTCATTACTTTCTGGCTAAAGATCTTGGCAGAGGCAATAAATACTCACACAGATGAGAAGAAAGGTAAAAGAGAAATACTGAAAACTCAATGGCTGGCATCCAGGGCCCCTGTTTTGCTATTCTTCTCAATCCTGCCTGAACACTCCACATGGCAGCCTGCCAGTGTTATCACTCCACCTCGCCTTTTCTCTCCTGCTTTGTGTGTAGCGCTTGTATTTAGCATTTTCTCGCCTTTTGTTTTCTTACTCTTTCTCAGCTATGCACATTGAACCATTTACCGCTACCTAACATTACAGAAGACCCGTTATCAAGACCAAGGCTTTAATATGTCTCAATTAAAAGGGTTATTGTACAATCTGAACCAGAACTCTCCGGGTTTGGAATAAATCACATGTAAAAAGTTGAAACTTGACATGCCACTGAAGTTCAAATACTACAACAAACTACAACCAAAGTACTGCACT
Source organism: Sinocyclocheilus anshuiensis (assembly GCF_001515605.1). Classification (NCBI taxonomy): domain Eukaryota; kingdom Metazoa; phylum Chordata; class Actinopteri; order Cypriniformes; family Cyprinidae; genus Sinocyclocheilus; species Sinocyclocheilus anshuiensis. The sequence continues at coordinate 93,350 of NW_015539920.1, forward strand.
GTGCTTATAATGGTTTCCTTTAAAGATCTGGGAACAGGTGTAGTGATATCAATTTTTTGAAGGTCTCTCTCAACCTACCGAATACAGATAATAAACATAAAATGTTTTACAAAGTTATTTAATTATTTTGGTGTTAGACAAATTACCAAAAAAAAAAAATATATATATAATAATAATAATATATATAATAATAATATATATATATTATTACGCACGGACCGGGCCACAAAAAAAGGTGGGGTTTAAAAATGATTATAAAATCAAATATTATATAATACTGAAAATAGTATATTATCCAATATTATACAAATATTATTTTTGTATCATTGAGATACTATTACAGTTTTATTAATTTTATTAATATTTTAAATTAGTTTTTATTTTTATATTTTCCGTTTTCATTTCAAAAGTTTTAAAGTTTATTTCATAAAATAATTTTTGGTTTTATTTTTGGGTTTAGTTGATAATCTTGATCCATAATAAATAACTAATGAATATTTGTTTCTATGTCCAACTCAATTTCTGTGATGTTACACCAGAAAAACGTTATACAATAAAGATGTAAATAAACCATAGAAAGCAGAAGCCGCCACAAAACGAATGAATTAACAACAAAGACAGCCAGAACAAATGTTTAACACACTTCAACATATCCCAACAGAATGATCAAGATCCATCTTTCATCCTGGCTTGGGGCAACAACACACAATCCCTTCCCCGTCTGCAGGGAGCTGGACGAGCAGTGGCCCATCTGAGTGAGGAGCAGATCAGCTGGTCACGGGGCAGCAGCTGATAGGTTAATCAGCCTCCCAGCCATCGCCTCTGATTATAGAATTACACCCCATCCGCCATTTATCTCACACCCGAGGCCTGGCGCTCAGTCCTGCAGGGCTTACAGCGGATGGATATAGAGAGTGGGATGGATGAGGAGGGAAGGGGTATCTATCCCTCTCCTGGTCCCTGAGGGCTAGAAACTGAAGAGATGGAACAGCAGAGGAAGAGAAGGCAGCAGGTGCAATGGAATTCAGATCTCATTGCATTATGCATGCCAGCAACAGTGAGACCAGGGGTTGAATGATGATAGATGCACCCATAGTCCGCCAGGAGGGGTGGAGGAAGGCTGGGGAAGGGGCGAGAGAAAAAGGTGGGAGTCGGGACTCACTGGTAAAAGCCCCGAGCTGAGGTTGAGAGGTTAAGGATGTGGAATCATGGAATCACTTTAATCGGTTGTTCTTTATTGTTTAGCATTGAAAAAAAAAAGCATATCTTTTTCCACAAAAAAATTATGCAGCACAACTGTTTTCAACATTGATAATAATAAGAAATGTTTCTTGAGCACCAAATCAGCATATTAGAAAGATTTCTGAAAGATCATGTGACACTGAAGACTGGAGTAATGATGCTGAAAATTCAGCTTTGCATCACAGGAATAAATAACATAAAAAAAGAATACAGTGATTGTAATACAATTTCACAATATTACTGTATTTTTTAAAATAAATGCCTTGGTTAAAAAAAGAAGAAAAGATAAAGAAAAAGGAAATTAAAAACATTTGAAAAAACATTACCTTAACCTTTTAATGGTAATTCAAAAACAAACAAACAAATAAAATATTAATAATAATAATAATAATAATAATAAATACAAATAGAAAAAAGAATATAAATATATATTAAGTAAAATATTATATAATACAAAAAAAATACATAATATAGATAATATTATCAAATAATATTATATTATAATACCAACAAATACGGTTGACTCATCCTGCACTACACAGATTTTTGTCCAATCAAATGGTTTTCACAATGCGAATGACCCTCCACCAATACCACCTGCAACCAACTAGCAAGTATCAAATCATGGTCATGGCTAAAATATCATGGCCGGTATGTTTACATGACAACAATATACAAAAATAGGTAAATGTTTTTCCTTTGTGTTTTTGGAAAAGTTTTGTGTACGGACGACAATGTTCTCAAAATGATCCAGTTCACACAGATCAGCGAAAACGACTAAAACCGCTGTATAATGCATGCCAGGCCAGTAGATGGCGATGTGACTTTGTAAAGAAACACTATGCGCCTGCGCAATTACCTATAGACTGAACGTGCATCATGTCACTATTTTCACAAATTCACGTTTTTGTAGTTTATACAGATAACTATATCATTTTTCAAAAACTTGCACTTTGAAACCCATTTTCAAAGTCAGAAGATTTCAAATGGGCCTTGTCTTAAGTGTAGCACTGCCAGACAACTAGTAATCTAAACTTGCTGTTTTCAAAAACAAACATCAATGTAGAGCCTAACTCTCTTAAGTAAGCACACAGTCACCCATAATTTCAAAGAACCTACAAGGATCAATGGAGGAATATTTTATATCAAAGCTACTTGAATTGGAGACTCATTGATTTTTGTTCAACAACATTATAAGCCATTTTCTCTCCGTCTTCGTCTCGGGCTTTTTCTTATTTTAAGAGTGAGCATCTTTAACCAACTGTCTGGATAATTGAGATTGTGGCACAGATGGCGAGGTGGAAACTGATTACACTAAGAGATTTATTATGAAATAGTGACAGCCAAGCAAAAGAGCGAGAGAGAGCCAGAGAAAGCCTCTGCTACTAAGCAGCATAATAACCTCCTAAATCACATTTGACATTTTAAAGGTAGACACAGAAACCGTGCCGGCCAATATCTGAGGTCTGATATTAAAGTCCTCCTCGGCCTCTAATCTCATTGCTTTTGTTTGACAATCCTCCATATGAAATTCCCCGTCTCCTCCACCCCTGCGCTAGCCATAGTCCTCCCCGGGGACCCCCATCCCATCCCATCCCATCCCATCCCATCAGCCCCCCTTTCTCTCACTCTCTCTCCAGCTCTCGCCCTGACACCGGTTGCTAATGGGACCTGCTTCTGAAGGCATGCCGCCGGCTACAAGAGCATGCCGAGACCCCTTCTGTTGCATCCTGGTTAAATATGCACATGCTTTGCAGAGCGAGAGGCAGATGAGGAGGGCTCTTTGTACTCTGTAAACAGTACAGAGGTTGTTAACTGTCTCTGGACTAATCCGCTAGACTCCAGCTGACCGCCTGGAACCATTAGGGCTGTCGGGCCGTAGTCAGAACACTGGCTCATAGAGAGACACAGAGAATCTGCACTGAAGAGAGAAAAGAAAGGCATGATTCGGCCTCTGTCGAGGGGAGCGTTTAGCATATTGTACCGTTTGTTGCAGCCTATCCAAACCAAATCTGATTTTCAGCTTGAAAAGCACACAAAACAAGATTTCAAAATGAAACCAAGCAAACATGGACATTTTTTTTATTGTTAAAATGCCAAACAATTCATTCAGATTCAAAACCTGGGTTTTCATAGTTAACTAAAACTAAAACCACAAAAAGTCTTTCATTGCTTGGAATAAAATAAACTTTAACTGAAATAAAATAAAACACATATTAAAAAACTTGTTACCAAGACATTTCTCATTTTCATTTGGTTGAACTTGTACAATATGTACTAAAATAACAAACAAAAACTGAAATAAAAATTTATAAAAACTATATAGAGACTTATTTAAAACAAACAAAAACTAATAAAAATCATGAAAACACACACAAACAAAATTACTAAACTTTGAACAAAAATTAAAATGCAAATAAAAAATGAAAAAAGTAAATTAAAACGGATTCAGGGGTGCCAAAGAAAACAAAAACATCAGACTATAATGTAAATAGTTTTGGTACAAAAGAATGCCAAATATGGTACAAATGTAACAAATTTGGTAAAAAAAAATTACATTTTGTCACTGTCATTTGTTGTTGTTGGAGAGTTTTTCATATTTCAAATATTTTAAGCATTTCGAACACTCTACAAAAAAGTTGTTTTACACCCTTTTCAGGCTGAAAAAAACAAACAAACTGAATATATATAATTTATTTAATTGTTCAGATTCAGAATCATTTAGCTTGGTAATTTTATTTTAGGTAATCTCCAAAAATAAACATTTGAAAAGAAAATCTGTCAGACTCAGTTTGGGAAAAAACAAATGTTTTGCTAATATTTAATACATTTATACCATCATGTGTGTTGTTTTAGCAGTCATTTCCCCCGTAATTTTTCATATTTTGAGCAACTTGAGGGCTTTTTCAAATAGTTTAAATTCAGAATATTATACTTGCTAATATTTTGCACATTTTTGTCACATTGTATCCTGCTTGCGGAAAGTGTGAACAGTTGTAACTTTAAAAAAAAAAATACATTACCCCAATAATAGTTAAATATTATTCTGAACAACTAAAAAATATGTTGCTGTTCTGAAAACAGAGTGATTCAGGGTTTTATTGCAGTCTTTGTGAATGATACAAAAAGAGGGATGTAACAACACATATTAAAATATTATAAAATAACACACACACACACACACACACACACACACACACACACACACACACATACACACACACTCACACACTGCCCCACCCAGGTTGAGTGTGTTTTCAATAGTACAACGACCTGAATGGTGAGTCGGTCCCCTGAGGTGAGAGGCCAAGAGACCAGAGACTGAATAAAGGGACGGAGGAGACCCACACAACAGGGCCCTTAATTAGTGTAGCACACACAGTATAATAATGAGCACTAATTACCTGTGCATGACACCAGCCATACGGACAGAGACATGTGCGTGAGGCAGGACAATGCTATGACACCAACTGTGAGAGGATGTGGACCAAGTTCAGACAGACAAATTATAAAATGATCAGTCATGTCAGATTCAGTCTAAATTCACAGCTACAGCAATCTATAAACTAGGCATAAATAAATCTTTCAAGCGCAAGTGCTATTTTGATGGCAAAGAAGAGAATATAAATGAGAAAGACCAGGTAGTGTCTATCTGTGGTGTATGACAGCTCAGGATCCCTTCCTCTCTCTCTTTTTTGTCTCTTTCACATGCTCTCCATCTCTCGGGTCTAATTGGTCCGCTGGGCACTTCCAGTGGCTGAGGAAGTGGAGTTGACATGCCTGCTTTCTCCTCTGGAAATAAATCACCCTACTTTCCCTCTAATAACACATCTCACCACAATCAAATCTATCTATCCATCCATCCATCCATCCATCGTTTTATCAGATCTATCTATCCCCATCTGTCTGTGTTAATTTCTTTAGGAAGATCACTTTCTCTAGAGTGATCACCCATAATCACGTGGAAATAAAATGTGACATGGACAGCTTGCGTAACTAAATAACTTAATGTAATTAATCAACCCTCACGTCATTATTTCACCTAATATCAATCTGTGCTGTTTTTGTGGGTCACTGTGAGTCTGTGGGTGGGTAGGTGGGCGGGGTTAATCTCAGGGGAGCTGAAGCTTTTAGATGTTTCAGTAATCATCCCGCAGTGACCCGCCCCCTCCTCCTCCTCCTCCTCTTTGACGAGGACATGTCAGCGCATGCAAACGACCAACAGAGCAACAACTGTCACAAACACACACACCAAGAGCTCCTTTTAGGCTCTCTAGTGAGGTGGGGAGCTGGTAAGCATATTGTCATTAAGGAGAACAGCTTGGTAAGGGGAGGTCTAATGTCTCTGAGGTTCATCTCAAGAGCTCTGCTGTAGCCCTCTGGAGTGCCATTTATTTACCTCACAATGACGGCTCTCACACACACACTCCCACCAAAAACACATTCAAAACATTGTGTGTGCCTGTAAAAGACTGACATAAGCACAAATGTACATAGAGGCACACACGCACATGCAGCGAGACAGATGTTTTTGCTTTTCCAGATTAGACAGAACATTACAGGAATCTAGATTTCACTACACATCCCTGCAGCTCACATCAGAGTATGTGAACAGTGCAGTCTCTTTATTTTTATTTGTATATTTTATTTCATTTCTTTATTTATTTTTTTTTTTTTACCTTATCAAACCAGCATCCTAAATACTGTCTGCCATTTGTTAAAGAAACAGATAGTCCTAACCCAATATTGCCACCATCCTTCTCTTACCCTTCTGAACTAAAGTTCCCCCTTATCTAGAGGCTTCTACGCATTGCCCTTTTGACATCTTTTCATCACAAGAAGAAAAGAAAAACATTTATTTTCTCTCCTTTTGTCGTACAACACCAGGTCTCACAAAAGCACCGAAATGCTGAGTATGGATCTTCTCGAGATAGAGAGAGAGCGAGAGAGAGAGAGAGAGAGAGAGGGAGAGAGAGAGAGAGAGAGAGAGAGAGCTACTTTATAAATCTAATCATGTCAGCTATTTAAAGGAAAACTCATATAGTGCCACTGATCTGTCCATAAAGTTTTTTTTTCTATTTTATTTATTTATTCTTGTGTCGGTAGTATTTATCAGTATTTATATATTTTTCATAATTTTGTATTCTTTTATTCTTTTTAATTTTAATAAAGCTAATTTTTATCACTACAGACACAAAAATAAATAAATAAATAAATAAATAAATAAATACATAATGTAGAAAAAATGTTTTACATAAAGTAAAAAAAACATAATAAATGAACTAATCAAGGTAAAGGCCAGACATTTCAAAAACACTGCATAAATGTTACACATGAAATACAAATGATTCATGAAGCAGCATGTATTGGTTTTCTGGTAAGACATTGAAATGAAAGAATATGTCAATTATAAATAAAAGCTTCAGAAGCTAGACAAAATCATAGGCAACTTTATGTTTTGGATTCTAGCAGGTAGGGGCTTGTCTCACAGCTCAGAAAACCAGATCAAAGAATGTCTGAGGTACTGCCATCTGACCGCACAAACACAGCCAAGGACATACGCTTATATTCAGGTTCATATGCAGGCGAAAGCAGCTCATCCAATAAGCATTTAGAGCTGGAACTATCAAAAAAATATGTTACAAAAAGTGTTCCAAACACTTACAAGAGATTGCCAATAGGGATTGAGGAAGTGTCATGTAAATCTACAACCTCTTAGGCCATATGGTCATATTTTCCTCTCTTAGTCTGTGGCTTTGGCTGGTAGAGTCATTAATTACATCACTGCTCAACAGATTGAGAATAGGAACCAGAACATGTTCACCATGGTTGCAAACATTTCCTCATGCCTCAAAAAAAAAAAAAAAAAAAAAAAAAAAAAAAAAAAAAAAAACAAAACAAAAAAAAAAAAAAAAAGACAAGCACTACACAAAAATCTGGCCAATCAGAAGACAGCACAGTAAAGCGTGACCCTTTAAAGCCGAAGACTAAAATAAGTGTGACTGGATTATTTTGGGAGGTACGTCCACAAACGCTGTACAGAGGTCTGTAAAGAGTCGAGCTGTAGAAGGGCTGGATTATTTATGAGGTACTGTAAAAACAGCACTTAATTACAGTGTTGTGGGCTTTATAAATGACAGCCTGGTGGACTGGAGTGGTATAATTAAGGCAGGAGAAGTAGAAGCTGATGGAAGGAGGGAAGGACAGAGAGAGAGAGAGCAGCTCTGTGGAGATCTGAGCTCTGATGTGGGATTTTGATGTGGTGGGGGACCCGGAACACACCCGCTATAGGGTGACATAGTGCTGCAGGGGTGCGTGCGTGTGCGTATGTGTGAGACGAGCGAGAGATTGTGTACAGAAAACACAGCGTATACGAAAACCTAAGCACTTTTGGCCTCTCCAGTATGCCTTACAAAAATTACAAAAATAATGCTATGATAATATCCAGGGACCCTTACGAAAAAACACCATTCTATTATGGTGGTCCCATAGTAGAATGGTATCAGACAGAAATATTGTGATATAAACACTGAGTTATTCATACTGTACCGTACTCATGGTTACTTCAGATAATACAATGTTAGACATGCAATCAACCAATCAATCAATCAATCAATACATACTGAAGTAATACCATAGTACTATTTTGTTAATGCATTATTTCTCTTGCAAAAACGATATATATATATATATATATATATATATATATATATACATGCACACAATATGATTATATATTAAATACATGATCAATATAATGCATATAATTTAT
>NW_015539920.1:101400-120981 GCF_001515605.1 Sinocyclocheilus anshuiensis
AAATGATGATATATCAAATATACATTAAATGATATGAATATGAAAATTATAAAAATATTTTTATTTAAACAAATATTTTAATATGTATTTCAGTTTTACATTTAAATTCTTTGGTACCACATTATATGAATATTTTAATTAAACAGACTTTATAAGGTAATAATTCTGATAAATACCATAGTACAACTATGGTACTTCTTGTAAAGCTACTGTGGAATTACTGTCACGGTAGAGTCACAGTATATATCTAAACCTTGATACTGCCACAGCGAAATAGAGGCATTATACAAACGCTTAAAGGAAGGTCAGACATCTGACCTCGAAAACGCAATGGACAGCAAACACATTCATTCACTCGCACATGCATCATGGGTGGCATCCTCTACTAAAGACAATATAAATCTGACTAAACCCCTTCACTAATGCATATAATGACAGAAAGTGCATTTAGGCAGGTTAGTGACTTGACCTCTGACCTTAGGGACACAGCCCCGGGGTATACTGGGCCCCTCTCTGTCCGAGTGCGCTGCAGTTTGCATGTCCTTTAGGACACTGATAGATCTACTAATGATGCTCCATATAGAGCAGCCTTAACCTCCCCACAGCACGCTAAGACAGAGTTTAACTCAATGGACAGCACTCACGCTGGGATCAATACTGCTGTCTGCTAGAAGAGCTGCCAATCTTCAGCTTTTACAAGAGCTTTCATTCAGAGCACAGGGTGTATCTTTCTAGTGAGGCTGACTGTGCACTTGTTTCGCTAAACTCAAAAAATGTCCTCAGAAACACAGCACAACTTGTAAGGATGGTCTTTAGCAGTTTCAAATAATAAAAAACTACATAAAAAAACAGCATAAAGGACAAAATGGTAACCACTTTTACTCACAAAGGCGTCGCGGATTTAACAACATTTTTTTCAGTGTAATCACAAACTGTAGCTGAAAACAGCTAAATACATTTTTCCATCTTAAATCATTTCAAAATTGTCTGAGAAGTCCCGTATTGATGCTATGCATGAAGAATAATGTAATATTAGCATCTTGAACACGTGAGAGATACGATGTTCTGATGAAAGAAGCACATCTGAAAGTCCTAAATTTCATTTAGGACACTTTTAAACTAGCCTAAACTGGACTTAGTAGTTCTACCAGTCTGTTCAAGCTGTTCTGGATGTAAAGGGTTTTGGCACTTTTCAGTTAACCACCATCTTGTCCAGGCTGGGAGACCTGACTCGAACCAGCTAAGACCAGAAAACCAGCCAGGCTGGCTTAAGGAATTTTTATTAGCAAGATAACACAAAAAAAATAAAAATAAAAATGAAAGTCATTGAATAACAGATGTGATACCAGGCAAGTTAATCCAGCAATTTCACAGCAATTAAACCATTTAAAATGGTTATTGTCTAACTTCATATCTAAAAATGTAATCTATAATAATTAGAATTAGCCTAATTTACTGACAATAAAAATCAATGGGAGGCCCTTGTGAATACATTTATACTAGTTTGCGGCTGTGCATTAAAGACAGGGAGAAATATACATGTGCTTCCACTCTTTTGCCGTATTATTTCACCCTGTCTTGAATATCAAGCCCCCTTTGGTCTGCAATGTGCCGGTTTGACTCCTGTGAGAATCGACTGGTCAACAGGGACGCCATTACCGCTCATCTAAGACTCCAATACTTCTTCACACCCCGAGCTGTCTCACGGACACAAACACACAGACAAAAAAAACCCTACAGCTAAACACAGAGCAATTACTGATAATTACTGATACAGAAAGGGAGGCTGAGAAAGAAAACACATGGAGGACCTCAACAAGCCAAAGGCCCTATTTTCAGCTGAGTTTGAACACATTTTACCATATTAATTTTTTTATTTTCATTTTTATCAAATACAACCCTGTCAAACAGACAGTCCTGCCCCAAACTCACACCATAGGTTTTTGTCAGGGTATAGTGCCATATTTAATTTTTGACAGGAATGAAATTTTTATGGGGATCAGCCAAGAAATGGCTTTGCATATTTAGCTGAGAATTGTCCAAAAATGGCATACTTCATCCTTAAATCTGTTCCACAAAATTCAAAATAATTCTTCTGACAATCAATGCTGAAAATATGCTTTATAGCAATACTGCATCTAAAACAGGTGTTATAAAATAAACTGCCTAGAATGAGTGTTTATTTCAATTCAGCCTTCGGGAGACAGGCAGACAGGCGGTGTGTGATCATTATGGGGTGTGTGGTGGCATGCGGGCGACAGGATTGTGCCGTTAGCCTTGTGCTGAATCCGTAATGGTGTGTGTCTGTGTGTGTGCGCACAGGGACAGACAGATGCCAGCCTGGGGATCACGTAGGACGCAACCCCCTTTTGCCCCTGGGCTAAACACACACACACACTCATTAGGTGGGCTGACAGCACCCGTTCCATACTCATCATTAAAGCATGTAAATGTCCCTGTCACTCTCACATACACACACACGCATGCGTCCCGGAGGGCCTGCACACATATGCTCTCCTGGAAATGTCTTGGGTGAGAATTTGTCCCTAATTAACCCACCTTGTGTGGGTGGAACGGGGCAGGATGGGCTCTCCTAACAAACAGCATGCAGTTGGTTCAAGCTGACAGAATTATCTACAGTGGCACACGGCCGTGAAACGAGAGACAGGTGATCAGCTGCCACAACGTGTTTGCAAATGCGATTGAAGCTGCCGGGCACGAGTGAGTAGAAATGCACAAGAAAAAACAGATGAATTAGTTACTACTACATAGAGTGTAGTTCTCGAGGGCGAAGTTCTGGTTGATTCGATAGAGTCTGTCAGTCTAATTGAGAGAAAAAGCGATTCTATCTTCTCTCCTTTTATTCTTTCTTCTAGGTGCATGAGAAAATAAAACTAGTTTGGAATTTCCTAAAGGAAATATCTGTGCTTGCAAGACAGCAATGTAAAAGTGTAGACATTATAGATAAATTACAAAAATACAGAAAGAAGAACAAGTAACTTATATTGTAAAAGTGTCCACATAGTGGCCCTTTTTGGGTTCACTGGTGACCAAATCACAATTCAGTATGCAAATATTAGAATGGAATTATTAAAAACAAATTATTAATAAAAATACAATAAATGAATAAAATACATGTATAAACATTTAAATAAATAAAATAAAATAATAAACAAACATTCTACTCACCTGTAGCAGCCATTTTACAGAGAGATGGACGGCAACAGCACATGGAAGGAAAAAGAGAAGGACAAAATAAATTAGTGATTAGACAAACAAAACAGCCACAGATAAAATGAAACACACAATTCAAGGTCTTTTTAGCCACATGTGTGAAAATGGCAGTGAATTCTGGGATAGAGTGTGAGCTTAATGGAGCTAAGGGAAGGTCAGCGTACATAGTCAGATATGGTTTGCTCAGCAGAGCTTGATCTGAGAACTAATCGCAGACAAACTCTCCAACATAAGGTTCGGAGTCTGTGGTTACACACTCAGAGAAAGAGAGTGAGATTATTGTACATTCATCAGGAGCTGTTCAGTGCTGAATCGAGCAGGTTTTCTTGTATTACTATTATTGTGTGTATTTGTGCATGCACTCTCAAAAATCTTTCTTCCCAGACTGAGTTTTCCCTTAACTGCCTCATTATTATTGTGCACAATGGAGTTGCGCAGAAGGAAAATTGTCTTCAAAGAACAAATGTTCCCCAGAAAGCCCTTAATGCTCAGCACTCGAGACCAAACACCAGCACTGATCCCGTATACGACAGGCCTGATGAAACCCCACCATGACAAAGCATGCAGTATTAGCCTAGCGTCAACTACGTGTCAAGAAGTTTTTCATCACGGGCTTAGCTGTGTTATCACCTCTGAGAATGTCTACATGTGTATTTATGGAAGAATGGCCTATTAATGGCAACACACACATACATACATGCACACAGCTCAGGCAGGATGCTGAAAGCCTTATGCTGGGCTCTACACGGACTCCGGACAAGAGCTGTCAGCACGGCGTCTCAGGCTAACAGCTTCCGACAGGAACTCGATGGGCCCCGGAGAGCAGCGGCACTGTGCTAATGACATTATCTGCATATTAGCTCGATCTCCAAAACAGCCTCTCTCTCTGAAGTAACCCTTTCCTCTCCATCCAATCAATATCGGCAGGCCAGTCAATAACAAGAATGGATATGAAGAAGAATGCATCAGAAGAGAAAGAGAGAGAGAAATGCATTTACCTTTTTCCATTCCCTATGTGACCTACTTCAAATGAGGGGATATGAAAAGGAAAGATGGGTACGGACGGATGGATGACTGGAACAAATGAATAAATGAAAAGTCGGGCTCTTCTTTATGACAGCAGGGGATTCCCAACACAATCCCACCCTCAAAACCAAAGACACGCTCTAAAATACATCCCAAGATAAGGCAGAAATGAGACCCTCTCAGGCGGCGATGGACCAACATATGCGCCGTTCGTAATAATTATGGCGTTGGCTGCCATTATCGGTATTATCTGCTTTAATCGAGCTAAGCCCAAGGAATTCCCAAGTCTTTAAGAAGGATTTAAAAGTTGTCCGTCGCTTAAACAGAAAGGCTCAGGCTGATATACCAATGCTAAATCCAAGCAGATTAGCATGAGGGGGAGTCAGGTAGAAAGTAAACACAGAAACGTCTGGAGTGGGTTTAATTTGAGAGAATGATATTCGACGAGAGACTGAAATCTCTTAGGTGTGAATTATTAGGGAATTGTTGACGATAAGCTTCCAGTTTTCGGTGAATGCGCAATTCTTTCCCTCTCGCTCTCCTCCTCTTTTGACCTTGAATGACTCCTCGCTTGGGCTTTTTGCTGTAGGAATGTCAGCGAGCCAGAAAATCTGTCTGAAGTTGAATGAAGGGGAAGAGATGGGGGACGGGAATGAAAGAGAGAGAGAGAGAGATTGCATATGATATGATTCGCCATTAAAGCTCTGGCACTGAAAACCGCATTCCAGCCCGAAGGACTCCTTTATATATACTTTCTATACCTATGCACATCTTAGAAATGACACAGGATTCATAACATATCTGAAACGGCAAAGCATTTCACTCTGTATTCGGATTAAATGCCGTAGGGGTCTGTTAAGTGTTCATAATACATACAAGGTCAGCACTGAGGTGGAGAACGGTGGAGCGCCAACTCGATACGGCAACTTTGATGCTTCGTCCTCAAACTACACATCGAAGTGCACTCACTCACTCACTCACTCACTCACTCACTCACTCACTCACTCACTCACAACTCCATTGTAGCATGCAGCACAGAATTGTGCTGTCGTACAGTTCGCCTGATCGCTCTTCGACACCAATCATGGGAATGGTTTGTTGATGTAAATAGATTTGTGTGGGTGTAATGACTGTGCAATTATTTATTTATTTTTGCATTGCTCCAATAAAATTGATTTTGAATAAATGCACAGCAAAAGGCAGGCTAGTTAGTCAGCAAAGCACAGAGCCTATGATCTTCAGTCTGGAATTTTTGAAGCCACTTACTACTTCTGCTGAATTTGCACTTCCAATGCAAACAACTGGACAACATGTCAAATCTATTTCTGGGCCAGATGCAATTAAGGTGTAGTCAGTTATGCCATTTTTCGCTCTAACACACACTTACGACAATGCAGTCTGCACAATTTTGAGGTCAGTAAATGAAGATTTTGTGTTTGCTCTTCATTATTGAAGAAAGATTAAATAATAGATGAGGAGAATCACAGAGAGGCACAGAAAACTGATAAATCAAGATACAAGTTCTGTCTACAGCTCTACAGAATTATGGGTCAAAAAGAGTCAGTTTACAAAGTGCTGGTAATTTACCTATGCTAACTAAAATATGAAGATAACAACAGCTTGTTTTAAAGTTTAGAAACATGCCTAAATGAACAGTTTTAGTATCATTAAATGTTATTGCATTTGATTTTGCTTCTCATCAAAGAATAGCTGAAGACTATTATTACAATGAAATAAAAATGCAGGACGTGACAGCTGTGCATTACTTATAAGCACGAAATCATGAAGGACACAGTAAAAAAGCAAATTTCAACAGAGTGAATCACTGCTTACAGATGGAGGGGAAAACAATGAGAAAATAACTTCTTATAATGTTAAATGTATTGTTAAACTCTTTTTCTGTCAAAACCAGTGAATCGGTAATTAACATTCTCTCCAAGCCATCGTTCCATTAACTGGACGGTAATGAAAGTTGAAGATAAAGACTGGGAACGTTTTTTCTTTTTGTTCTTTTGATTTCTTCTTTATTTCTTTTTTTTAACTTGAAGGTCTCCATTAATATTATTTCTGAAATGCCAGAGCATTTTATCTCTCACAATTATAATATTAACATGAATTCCAGCAGGGACTGGAATAGTTTTTATGGCTTTATTCCAGAAGACACTGAACAGGAACAGTCCTGGCTTACTGAAAAATAGAATAATACAAATTCAGTTCCAGAGGTCAGTTGCTTTCTCCCAGGGACCGTAACCAATTGGCTATCTCCTAAAAAAAAAAAAAAAAAAGCAGAGAGACGTGCAGGGGAATGTGGATGGTTGAGCAGTGATACAGCAGACAGCCGTGCAACCGTGTTCTGTCAACTCCAGGTGAAGGCTGCATCTCAAACCTTTCAACCTCTGAAAACGAACTTTTCGATTGCACTGGGCGGCGGGTTGCAAAAATGCATAATTGTTTTAGGAATAAGATGCAATAGGTAGTCGTCGGGTTCAAACAGGATGTCTTCGGAGCACCAGTTCCCTCGCCCTACCTCTCTAGAGACCAAAGTCCTTAAAGGTAATCCTCAAACACTACGGGCGTGTGTTTCCATTAGCACAGTGAGTCTTCGCCTCCAAACCAGAGACGTGCTCGTGGACCAAACCCTGCCTTTCTCTCTCTGGAGATGGGGAGGTTATTATTACATTTGTGAGACACGTTCCATTTTTTATTTATTGAAATGCAATTGTGCGTGACACACTGCTGGCATGCTGGGCTGCTGGATTAGTTGACCCCCAACCATTCGACACATCATATCATTCGCCCATCTTCACACCGGCCCCCGAAACTGCATGTCACACGGGGTGACAAACAGGGGTGAGAGGTTGAACTGTTTTAAACTCATCCCCAATATCGTTTGTCCTGTCCGTCAGAGTAGATGGCCCTCTATCCAACGGACAGCCTGGAAAAGCCATTAAAAAGAACTTGAGGAACACTGAGGTTTGGAAATCATGGAATGCTAAAGCTTCAGCATCCACCCCCACTCTCATTCTCTGCCCTTTGTTGACATTGCCCGAGAAAATTAAAGTAACAATCTCGTCCCTCTTTCCTGTGGCGATTCCGAGGGCCATCATCTCCCTGGAGAGCTGGCAACAACAGCCACAAGCAGTGAAAACATAGGGTCGGCTACTCAAAGGGAAAATAATAGCACAACAACAAAGGAAGAGCAGAAATGGACAGCTAGAATACTCCAAACACGAAGAAGCAGAGCAAGCTTTCTGCTGACCTTGGAAGAACCATGTCTTAATTTCAAAATGATAAGAAAAAAACAAAGGTTAGAGGAGATGAAAAAGCTCATCTGAGAGTCTGAGCCATCCTTCAACAGGATTTATGACGAGGAATAAAGCATGACATAAAGCCTTGGAGGACCACAGGAACCCAAGGTCTCTCAGACCACAAGCAAACTTAATCAGGTATCATGACCTGCCTGTCTCCTGCAGGACAAATAAAGGACAATGTTATGACCAAAGCACACAACCAGCCACATTAAATGTCAAGATGTCCAGTTAAAAGAAAGAAAAAATGCATTTACTGAAGTGCTAGTCCACTAAAAAAAGAACAAGGAATCTTTTGAGCTCAAACCGGACATTGCATTTTTGCTAACTCTATGTGTTCCGAGCCACATTTATGCAGATTTTCCAGGAGCAGCAAAATGTTTGGGATTCAAATACAAATTAAGTGCCGTTTTTTTTTTTTTTTTTTTCTCGGTTACCATTAGC
The DNA here is from genome assembly GCF_001515605.1 of Sinocyclocheilus anshuiensis. Taxonomy (NCBI): domain Eukaryota; kingdom Metazoa; phylum Chordata; class Actinopteri; order Cypriniformes; family Cyprinidae; genus Sinocyclocheilus; species Sinocyclocheilus anshuiensis. The sequence goes on from NW_015539920.1 coordinate 109,413, forward strand.
ACATTAATCAGACGGAGTGGAATCGGTTCAGTCATCCCTGTCCAGCTGCACTTTAATCCACGATGCTGGTGTGACCCAGGGTTTTATCCACTTACTGTTATTAATTTGGCTGCTCTCAGAGGGGGCTGCAGGGGACGCGTGTGTGTGTTTGTCAGTAGGCGGTGAGTTTTGCATGCAGCTCGACGGATCCACACACGGCCTCTAATTGACTTATGGTGGGAGAATATGCTTCTGATAAGGCATTGTTTTATAATCAGGCAGTGCAGGGACAGCCGTCTGGGCTTGGCCGGGTTTAATGGATAAAAGAATGGAGGGGTGGAGATGGAGGAGGAGGGTAAACAACAATGTCCTTCATTCTTTTACTCCTTATTTATACATTCATCGCATTAGTTGTGCAGGCCAAAACATGAGGCTCCAAATTTGATCATAAAGAGAAACAACATTACTTTTCATTTTGATTTCAATCCAGAATCAAATTATGCATGTAACAACAAATCAGTCAAACTAATAATAATCAATAATGAAAATAATCCACAGCAAACTCTATTATCGATTAGTCTGTGTGCTGTGCACTGAGAAGAACTTGGCAGTTAACACTTAGTTTGTGGTTTACTTTTAAATAATTTTATATTTTATCATTTACATTTAACCCATTTTGAAAATGCATCAATCTCTAATTTTCATCCACCTCGACATCCAATCACAGGTCATTGTTTTTATCGAGACACTTTTGAGTGAAAGGCGCCAAAACCCCATATCGCATAGAGTCAGTTAATGAAATGGCGAGATTTGCTGATGAGAAACATGGGCTTTTTGTGGTCTGAGATCAAAGAGACAGCTGTCTGGAAACGGCATATTACGCGACTGAAAAAAAAAACAAATGATTAAATAAATATTTAATGAACATGATGAATGGAACAACAAACACTTTTTAATTACTTCATGCCATTTAACATACTGATAATATATTTAATATTACAAACATCATGGTGTCTTTCGAAAAGGTCAATCGCAGCATGCGTTATTCGCTGTTCAGTCAGAAGGAAATATCACATGAAAAAAGTGACAGAGCTTCTTCTAATAGAAACTGACACGACATGCAACTTCCTGCCACCAGAGACATCAGTGCAAATTAGCAGCTAATTTAATTTTTTCTTCCGTTAGGGAAACAGTGAAGTAATAAAGCAACACCTCCTCTTCATCATCCCCGAGACCACAGAACCCACTAGCTACCGTGACCATTGCCTCTGCTAACAAATGAAAAGATGGGATCAACCATTGCAAGGCAATAACTCCAGATAATGTCCCTAGCTAGTTCTGTAGCTGGTATTGAGATTCCTGAGATTTCAAACTTGGAACTGTATGAATAGGTCTCAGGAATGGGAATGGTGCAAATTGATGCTAATCAAAATCTCTCTGTCTGCATTCATTTTCAGGAGAACACCATGACCTCTCCCACCTGGAGCTGTGCTTCCAGCAAATTCTCCAACAACAGTCAAGCAATTAATGTGCAGGTCTCTAATTAGAGCTCCCTGTTCTATCTATTGAGCGTGCACCTGCAATTGCACCAAAGGATCATGGGAGTTGGAGTCCAGGGCCAGGGTGAATGCTGCGTACTAGGTGAGTGTGACCAAGCTGGCTGGACTACAGGATTATGATTACACAGCTGTTGATAGGAGTATTAGCTCCCCAGCTGCCGGCCACGACCTATGACAGGAGAGCATGGCCCCACCTTCATGCTCAGTGATCCGAGTAATTACACCGGCTAGCTGACCCACACACACACATGTGCACACAAACAGACACATTCCATTCCCAAAAAACACCTGCACTGTGAGGCCGTTCCTGCATCGCTAGTGGACGTGTCGACAGATCACAAAAAGGTTCAGTTTTGCTTTGTTTTGACTTAACACCAAAGAGCAGTACTTTTGCTTGTTAAAAGGGATAAAATATTAATTAAGCATTGTTTTAAGCATTATAGAGATAAAAGGTGCAGATTAAGATTTCTCTCAGAAAATGCCTTTGTGTCTGCATTTAGAAGAAGACTGAAGCAACAGTTTGCAGTGCTAAATACAGTCTGTACCCTGCAGGGCCGAGGAAACCTTCCATCTGTCCAGGAAGCTGGGCAGTTAGAAGGGGCTACTCTTGATCAAGAGATACTCTTGAGTAGCAGACAGACCCTGGGGGACAAAAATCATCCACTTCCCTCATTCTTTTCTTCTCTTCTCACACCTCTCTGGAATCCCTCACTTCCTAAAGTAGGCGGAGTCATGAAGGCCCTGGTCAGCAATTTCACAGCTAATAGACTTTCCTTTATTTTATTTGATATCATTTATAAGTGCAAGAAGGAGAGCGAACGAGAAAGAGAGAGAGAGAGAGAGAGAGAGAGAGAGAGAGAGAGAGAGAGTTGAAAGATGTTGAAAATCAAACCTACCCATATGAATGGATGGAAGGAAGGAAAGTACAGTAGGTTGGATGAAATGAACGAATGAACAATGAAAGGAAAGAAGGAAGGAAAGAAAATATGAATGAATGAATGAATAAGACAAGAAAAAAAGAACCAAAGAAAAGGAAAAGCAAAAAATTAACAAACAAAAAAAGATGAAGCCAACAGAGAAAAAAACAAACAAAAAAAAGATGAAAGTAAGGAATGGAGGAAGGAGAAAGAAAGAAAGAAAGAAAGAAAGAAAAAGAAAGAAGACTGCAGAACAAATATTACTGAGTGTTGGTTTTTGCTCTTTTACACTATGCCACTTCAAAGAATTCAGAGAGCAATAGCTAATCAACTGGAAATTTACAGTTTCAGAATACCGATGTTTTCAATATATGCTTTCCTTAAAATCATATCTGCACATGCAGATTATTTTTCTGTAATTTAACACAATATTACTGAGCTTTCCCTTGCAGCATAAAGGGTGACCTTTATATTCTGGTGACATCTGGTAAAGCACCAAAAGCTTTTCCATCCTCAAACCCAGCTTTACTGAACAACAGTCTGTTGGCATTTGCTTCCACTGTCAGCAAACTCAAATTTGTATGCGAATGGGAGATCTGTACTTCACAACATCTGCTGCACTCCTGTACATTCCGGCTGCTGCTGACACACTGCCAGGGGCTTGATCTCCATCCTCCTTCCTCGATAACCAATGACCCAGGCCACCCTCATCCTCACTCCCTCAAGGGGCTGTGTCAGCTGGAGGGATAGGAACTGTGGGATCAATGACGGTGGAAAAGGCCTTATAATGGCCTGGATTAATGATGAGAAATTTGGCGTCACCCAAAGAGTTCCTGAATATTTATCACCACGGAGGGCGCTGCCAACTGGCAGATCTTAGATACCTCCTGACCTCAGAGGCCAGATCATGAAGAAGCCACTCCAAACTGCTGCTGTTTCCATTGCTTCACCCTGTACAGCTGCGCCGCTGGGAGTGGTACGTAAGCCTAGGCCAAGTGCCTAAAATAGCAGGGATACGGTTACGCTCTGCGGACACGGAGGCCGTGGTCAGTCGCTGTGTGCCATGCTTAATGTTCTCAGCTGTGCATGGTCGGACCCTGGAAGTAGCTATCGTTAAAGACACCCTCTCATCTTGTTCTCTTTTTTTCCCCTTTCGCACTTCATATAGTAATATTCATCGGGGAAAAGCATTCCTGAAAGCTCACAGTACTCTACCTCTCTCATCTACTCCAGCCAGAGTGGAAACAGTCTGTGTCCCTATGTCTCATCCTGCAGGGACGAAGTGGTTTTCAATGCACATCAAAGATTAACCCTAACAGAAGCCTCCCACAGACCCCCAGAGAGATACAGGACTATTACGACACTTTCAGACCAGAGAGCGATCTTGAGAACTATCCATCTTCAGGCCCCATAGTGTTTCCAAATTACCTCTCAATGACTAGCCTGACGTAAGTAGCTAAGGGACCAGTAATTGGTTTTGCTTCTGTTTGAGAGGAAAACATTACACAGGTGTCATTATGACTGGGCAGATGTTGCATGTTCTGAGGGTGACTTTAAAAAGCATTGGTCTGACTTTCTCTAAAATCTTCTACATTAACCTTTTATGAGGAAGTCGTGTGCAAACTTACAATAAAATCAGGCCAGAAGATACCTCTGTGGGCGTTTAGTACTTGCAAATGCATCAGAGCTTACAGCTTTTAGTCACCTGCCTATCTACTCACGTGCCTCCTGTATATCGTATTTTCGTAAGAAAAAGACTGTTTTAAGTTCTACTTTGGTTTGGGGAACCAGCAGCTTTCACCTAAAAGTGAATCTCTCCTGCAGGTTAAGGACCCTCACAAACCATTTCTATGGGCCTGTGAGTTGTTGATACACTATGGTATACAAAAAAGATGTTTCCCCAAAGTGATACACTAAAAGATAACTATCTATTCTTATTCCAAACAAGGGTAGCAACAACATGGAATCTACAGAAGAGACATGGCCAATTCTTTGCACCCTTTCCTGCAAGCCACATGGCAAGACCCATAAGTCCATGTCTTCAGCAGCATTAATAGACAAGGTTGGCAGTTATCCAGGAACGTGAGGCATGGGCAGATATTGGGAGTGGGCCTTGCAGAGTGAAGTTGAGGGAGGTAAGCAATTAGGAGCACTGCACCATAAGGACTGCAGGTGTGCGGCACAGTGATAAGGACTGAGGAGGAACCATTTCTCAACCCGATTCATCCCCCCACCCCCACCCCTCTTCCACCTCGACCACAATGGCAAATAGCCTTCCCACCAACAGCCAAAGCTGTTTGGCATCCTATGGAAGGTTTTCCTGGTCCTCAGCGCGGCGGAATTGCTAGGATATGAAGCAGACTGATAGAAGGCTAAAAGGGGAGGGTTTGCATTTCATCACGTCAAGCAGGGAGAACATATGGGGAAAAAAATCTTGTGTGTGCAATTTTGCAAGGAGAATTAATTTAGAGTAATGACATGGACTCTGCAGGCTGTTCCGACTGGCAGGCAATTAAGATTAATTAAGTGTTCGCTGTGGCCGTTTGCAATATGGATTGCACCTTTTATTATGGCTAAAGGCCCACGTTAATGGGTTAAATGGCATCATTATTTAGGAGCTGTTTATTTACAAAACATGACCAATACTATGAGATAAACTAAAGAATAGGGTTGGGAAAAGCCAGAGGAAAGAGAAATGCTCGCTGCCGACAGAGATAATGCCTTGTGGAGATTACAGTGACTACACTCACAAATAAAATAAAAACATTAAAATATTGAGTCAAAGGAGAAACTACTCTAGAAAGAATGATCTGTGCCTGAACAGGAATATAGAGGGTGAGCAGTAAGCCATAGAAGCTAAACTGCACAGGAGGAGGAATTGGTTAGCAGGCATCACGCTGGGCATCTCTGATCACACAGTGATCCTGAAATCACATCCTACTCTGTCAGCACTTCACCGCTCTGGGTCTCTGAGCTCCAGCAGTCCTCCTCCACCTGCTTGCATATCTGTATGTGTGCACAAAGGTGTGAACATGCATATAGATGTGCAGGTCCCAGCACTTGACACCATATTGAGACCTGAGCATGCTGGAGGGGTCGTAGGGGGACGTCGCGGAAAAGGGCATCTCTCTGGCACGACACACACATTGTCACGAGTGACATTTATCCCCGTCGCTGTCAAACATAAGAGTGCCATTTACCCTCTATTTAACACATTCTGCTGAAAGTAGCACACACTTGTGCACACACACATACAGTTTATAGATTTAGGCATAGTACTAAAAATGCAGAGGTTGTAAAACTTGAGGGAGAGAGAGAGGATTGAAGTGAGGAAAAACACAAAGGGGCCATTTCCAATTTTGACAAAAATAAATCTATAAGCATTTTCTGCGTAGTTTTCTCCTTTCCTTTCACTTATAGCGACTCTGTGCTGCTGATCTCAGCAGTCTCATTCTCTCTTCCCCCCGGCTCGCTAAAAATGTGAGCTAAGCTTGAGCCGGTAACAGTCCCATAGAAATGCACCATTTCAAGTCGTAAACTCCCTCAACAGCAGCTTGAGCTAAAACTCCCTTATCTGCAGTTTATTAAACCTGCAAGTTCTGTAAATGGTACAACCTGGTCCAACAAAACACTGCAGTACATGCTGAGAAGTCTTTTAATTATCTCATAGGCTAAAATTGAGTTCCAAGTTATTACAAGTGACATTTCGCTCTTGGAAAAACCAGGTTATATCAGATTAGGGTGGTCAAGGTATTTTGGAACACTGTAGTCAAGGTAAGTCTACATGTGCAAATCAAGTTGACCTAGTCTATTTTGTCTTGGATGAGCTAATTACCAATAATGATAATCTTTGACAAGCAATGTAAAAGTCTAAATGCAATGTAAACCCAGCTGCCATCCACTTGACTAAGGCTTGACTAAAAGATATAAATCCACGAACTCCCTGAATCATGTTTCCCAGAAGTGTCTAATGTAACAACCACTATTATCGACTGTTCCAGACAGAAATTTAAGAACGGTCACAATCAGAGCTGTTCATCCTCGTAACCTAGTCATGCTAATCTATCCACGCTCTGAGAGAGAAAAATTAAAGTATTTGCCTCTCTGCCTCTCTTTCCATCACCTACTTGGCTCTGTAGTCACTTTAATTAGCAGAATGTAATCTAATGTTTGGAGATTAGCGAGAGCAGAGACACTGTAGCACAGATAACCAAACATAACGCACTGGAGAGATGCTAAAGCCTGCCATCCTTACAAACAAATGAGCGCATTTGCATTTAACGAGGTGATGAGTGAGCGAAGAGAACAGAGAGAGAGGCAAAGAATGCTGGCTAATCCACAATTCCCCAAAAAACAGAGGGTCCAGTCCAGAGAGGGAGAGACAGAGGGATGTCTTCATTGACTGGAACAGACAATATAGTGCAGTAATTAGCGACTAAGCCTCTCTTATCAGCCCTATGCCGCTGTCAATAGTGCTCTCACTGACAACAGTCTCACATGCGCAATAAAATATAGTATTTAACCCTTGAGAAAATTAAGTTAATTCCTGATGGGTGTCTACATTTGGCATAATGTATACACTCGCACTTCATTACACAGAGAGATAGGAAATAAACTAATATGACAGGTACTGCACATAGGTGACACATTATGTCCATCATCAGAGCTTAATGAGAACTACATTTCTTATATTTCTGCTAAAGAAACACAACATATGAATTCAATTTAAGTATGATTGCCCTGGAAGCACATGTACATCTCCAAGACATCAGTAAAAAGTGCTCATCATCTGGAAAGCACTGCATTATACTTTAAGAGTCATACATGTCTCAAATGAATCTGCTTAACGTTGTTCTAATATCTGGCAAGTTTTAGCACTTTTATGCAGATGAACAATCTCTAAAAATTACACCTTCCAGATGAAAACACAAACATCGGATAGATGTCTTGGTGACTTATGTGTGCCTTAAAGGTGAATTGTTTGCTAAGTTAAGCAAGCCTGTGAGGTAGTTCCAGCTTCTGACAGGAAGGCCAGGTCAGTAGCCGAGCTGTCCTCCCTCAGGGGAGTTACTGGTGTCGGGGCAGCACATGTTCCAGAGGCCTGGGGTTTTCAATAGAGAACACAGACAATCCATACTGGAACCTTTTCAGCAGAGACAGCAGTCATTAACTCACAGAAGATCTAATGAGGAACCACCATCTCACACTTAGGAAAGAAAGGCAGGGAAGACGAAAACAAAAGGGTATTAGAAAGATTTAAAGCTGGCTCAAGGTATACAACTAATGTATCTTTGTCAAAGACACATAGGAATACCCTATAAATCCCAGTCACACAAACAAGGGAAAAAGGGGGATCTGTTTTCTGGAATATTGTGCTGATGTTTTGCTCTGAATTGGGGCAAGGTGCACGTGCACATACACACACGCAGACCCTTGAAGATACTTACAATTTAATGCGTGTATTTCAGTGTGGAGCAAATCGCTAAGGTGCTCTGGAGCAACCTTGACCTTTTTCTTGAAGGCATGGCTGCTAGGTGAGGAAATTATGAGAGAGGGAGAGAGACGTGGTCTTGCATTTTAGGACTCTATCTCTAGCCAATACTAGAACTGCTAACTGCTACACAGAGGTCAAACGTTTACAGATGCAGAGGTACAAAAGAAAAAAAAAATTCCCTATCTTTCCTCACATTCTTCTTGTTTGTTCAACCTACCAGATTTCCATTGGATGCTTCCCTGAACAGAGATTTTACTTAGCCCTGGACTCAACTGCACATAGGAAATAATTTCGGAGAGAGTTTACAAACCAGCTTTGCCTAACCCTAGAGCAGGGGTCACCAATCCTGCTCCTGAAGGGCCACTATCCTCCAGACTTTAGCTCAAATATGAATTAACACACCTGAACCAGCTAACCAAGGTCTTCAGGGTCCCTAGAAACATCCAGGCAAGTGTGTCGGGGCAGGTTGAAGCTAAACTCTGCATGATATTGGCCCTCCAAGAGCAAGACAGTCTTGTCTTAGAGTTAAGGTGCAGGGTAAGGGTGTCTAAAACCACTGGCAGTGAAAAGTTCTACTTTATGCAATTAGACACAATGGTGTTCACTACCAATTAGACAGTAAAGTGCACATGATCCACCTCATTATACAGTCATTCTACCCATCCTCCCCTTTGTGTCTTCCAGACTTTTTGCAACAGAAAAACAGATTTTACAGAAACAATTTTAGGAAGAATTTCTAGGAACAAGTAAACAATACCACTGCAGGAATCCCAATGGAACGGGCATGGCTCATGCCGAGTAGGTGACTAATGGCAGCTTTGTTTTAGTTAAGACTCGATGTGTGGGAAGACACTCTGTTGCTTATGGCTTCATCCTTTGACGAGGCTAATTATGCTGTGTACAGAGCCTGTGGACTAGAGCATTCATTATGCATCACTACCCTTCTATGAGTCCCACAGCACCAAACAGAGACAGGGCCTGCAGCCCAACATGATCCCAACAGACAGAGCCCTGCTACAGGGCTACAGCACCACCATCTACCCCACTGCCCATGGAGCTCTGCATCACACTAAATAATAGCATTATACTAACACTAATACATGCATGCACAAACACACACTTCTGAACAGCTATTTAAGAATTCAGCTTTCAGATCATACACATAACTCCTTGACAGTTTCAACAGTGCAAGAAATGGCTGTTTAATGAGGTTTATGTTTAAAATGGGGGGGCGGGGGGGGGGATCACTATGCAAGATGCACTGTTTGAAAAGGAGTCATGTTATAAAAAATAATTTTCTTAAATAAATGTATCTTAAAAGATCTGTTAAGGATGAATATATGTTTTAATGAAAAACAAGACACACAGATTAAGAAGAAAATAGAAAAATACAAAAGATACCTATGTTTAACAAAAAATAATTCTAATAAAAAAAATCCTCTGATTAATGTAAAAGTAAGCAGTTTATAGGAAATTAAATAAAATAAATGCAAAAATTAAAGAAAAAAAAGTATGTTAAATGCATTAAAGCAAAAAATAAAAATAAAAATCAATTTCAGGTGGTGAAAGTGTTGCATTGTGGGATCATTATTTTTGGTGCATCAATGACTAGAGTCAATTTGCTATCAAAGGCATTGATTATCTATAGTGTCCTGTCACTAAAAATTTTCACAGACTAAGTTGAAATTGAAGAGAGAGTCTCTTAGGAGCCGATGCAGACCTTTGCATTGACTGGGGGAATTTTGCTTAATTAATTCTAGAATAAACAGAACATTAGCTCGAGCTCTACAGGTCAACAGACTCAAGGGCATTGAAGACAACTGTACCATCTGTAAAGGTGTAAAAGATCGAGGTGTAAGATCAACTGCTTTGCCGTGAACTGCATCAGTGTATCTATGAAAGAAGCCAAAAGAGAGTATGTGAGAAAGACATGCATGCTCAGTGATGGAGTGCAATGCCCTTTTGCTAAAATCACCCCTCTCGCTCCCTCTTCCTCCCTGCTTCTCATCCAGTATTAATGGCTGCTGTTTTTTTAATGAGGGAGAGTGGGTCCCTATGCTTCTGAAGGTTTTTTAGGGGGTGGTAAGGGGGAATACAGTACATCTCATCCGCAGGCTATGTTAGCTGTTGTGTGGACGCAGCAGGGTGGGCGTTTGGTGGGAGTGAGGGGGGTTTGTGCTATAATGGTTATGGGTCTCTTAGTAAATACACAGATACTCCGATCTGCTTCAAAGACCACATGCGGCTTCACATCTACTCTCTTTTTCTCATCATGTTCAACGGGGCTTGACAGTGGCACTGTTATACTGATAGATGGAAAATAGCCTTCCTTTTTGCCTACAGCTGAAAAAAAAAAAACGTTTGGGGGGCCTCGAACCTAAGATAAGTTTAATTTGCCAACTTACTAGCAGGCGACCAAAGAATCCCCCTTTTCAGCAACCCTGTATATTTACAATTTAATCAGAAACTGCCAAGCTGTGACCAGGAAGAGAGCGCTTGCTTTTATTTAATTTCTCTGTCCGTATTGCTCGCTCTTTTCAGATCTTCTACTTGTTTTGTGAGATCTAATAATGGGTGAGCGATTCGCCAGCTGTCATGGTCGTGGTCACTTCATAAAAATCTAATTGGAGGAAAAAAAGGGGGATGATGGTGAATGATGAGGGAATGAGAGGGGAGGAGGAAGAGAAAAAAGCGAGGTAGAGATAGCTAGGGGAGGGAGATGGGATGATAGCCATCATGAGGAACTTGATTTAGGAGTCATCTGCTATCTTGCCTTGCGAAGATGGTGTTTTGTAGTTATAATGGCCTAAAATGGAGCATGAATATAGATGATGGCAATCTGAATGATGCCCGCAGGGTGGTTTAGATCATTGTTATTTGTTTTGTTTATTCAGACAGTGTGTAAAGACACTGGGAGAAATGCAATTTTCCACCTGATAGACTACAGACAGGGACGATAAAGAGAAAATGTACAATTTAAAAGAGGAAGAGGAAGAAGAGGAAGAAAAACATTAATCATACATGTTACATCTCAGAAAATAGCTTCCTCCGTATTTCAATCAAGTGAAAGGTATGGCGACAGAATTGGACAAAGATTTGGATACGTCCATGAGAGATATTCTTGAGAATGAATAATCATACATTTTAAATGCATGTGTCTGCTAAAAGACAGGACTTTTGGAAAACACATGCCCTTAAAGATAATATTTTGCATGAATTTACCTACTTTAGGTTTGTGGAATTGACAAAATCTAAGGTCATGAAATTCAGGTTGCTAAACTGAGGTTAACTGAGAGGAATTCATAAATTAGTTAAAGCTCACAGAGAGAAGAAAGCAGGAACAGATGGAGGTAAAGAAAGAAGAAGCCCAACAAGTAAGGATACAAAGAGAAAAGTAACAGCTTGCCTTCAAGATAAGCATCACCTCACCTGAGATGTCCAGTGAAGGCTTCATGCTGAGCTGCATACTTGTGTTTGTTTTATGTCCAAGTGTTTTAGTATCCAGGTTTAAAGTGGATTGTCATGCAACAAAGCTAATTTACTGCAAGAGAAGCAACACACACACACACACACACACACACACACACACACACACACACACACACACACACACACAAAAA
>NW_015539920.1:122707-140185 GCF_001515605.1 Sinocyclocheilus anshuiensis
ACACACACAAATAACACCTCTGGCACCATGGCTGGACAAACATCTGGGTTCTCAAAACAACCTCTCCAATGTGATTACATTGGCCTTCACCATCCTCATAAAAGCCCAGATGTCAAACGCAGAGACCCTAACATCTGCTCCATAAACATCCCCATAATGTCTCCATAACGTCCGCCTGAAAGTCCTTCCACCCTACTGCACATCGGACTCATCTTCGCACTTTCCAGTTGCCGTGGCATCTGCATTCAGAAGAGGTGCCATCCAGCTTGGCCCACAATGTCGCCTGTCCGTCTGTGCGGCCCATCTGTAAACGGGGGTCCCCCCTCCTTCCAGTTTCACACATAGACACACACTCAATCGCTTGGGAAGGAGGGGTTTCCATTGGCATGAAGGGTGTAGCGACGGTGCCAGACACCGACAATGAGACGATACTCCCCAAAACCAGCACGCTCCCATCTAACACGTTTCCAAACTCTAACCACCCCGTAAACCAACCCATACGAGACGTATTAATATACACACATTAATTCATGAATATGTAGGGTTAATAGGCGGGGCTCCATGCTAATTCATTGATATGTAGGAGTTAATAGGCAGAGCACTGTGTTAATTGTATGCTGGATTCGATTCGCATTTGTGTATTAGAAACATTAGGTGGGTTTGGCGTCTCAGACGGACAGTGAATCAAGATGAACTATGATTCCCAAAAGCGAATGGAAAGCTAACAAAAAACGACATTTGACTACAAACGCTACAGAGTACACATCTGGAAGTGTCCCGCTAATAACCTTAGCAACTGAGCTTTTGATTTATGTAGATATTTCCTCATCTTTGATGTGTGCAGGTACGGTGACAGCATTCTTGTGTCTCAAGTAGACTGCAAAACCCTGCTGAGAATAGAGAGCACTTCAGAGATTATCAACTGAGTGGATTTGAGATTAGCTACAATCTTTTTATGTGTGGTTTTCCTCAGCTTTTTGCAACCACGAGAGAAAATCTGGAGATGAATGAGGAGTTAAATTAAGAACAAAGAGGAACAGTCTAGCGCATTTAAACGACAGAGGGGAAAACAAAGCCAAGCTATTGAAACCACAATTGTACAAGATGAATATAAGCTAACAAAAACAATCGTAATTAGCATAACTGTGTTTTGTTTTTGTTCTGGATTTATGTTGTTTATATGTGCATGTTTCTGATTCGGCTTATGAAATTTTGATCAGTGCAGAGAAAAGATGGAAAACTACAATGACTGGTTAATGAGGAAGTGCGTCGAGGAGGGAAAGGAGAGATGTGTCATATTTAGCAGTGACACTAGGGATAGAAAGAAAGGAGGGATTCAGTCGGACGCTGTCATGCTCAATCATGTAGAATTCCTGTCAGCATTTGTCTCTCTGGAATAGCCACACATCTGTCTCGAACCTGCTACTGTTTGGAAGCCCCAGAGCCGATCCTCCATATACGCAAAATACGCAAGCTGTGTAGGGCCCCCGAAACACCAGGGGGCCCCCTTGCTCTCAAAGATGATTTAATTTTAGTTTCGTTTTTGAATTTGGCCAGCGGATACGAAAACATGAATGATCATTTATTTTAATGCGGTGCGCTGTCGCCCTTTCTACGTAAAAATCAGTCAAATCATGTAATGCGAATGTTGTACAGTCTTGCTCGAGACTTAAAAAAATTAGTTAAAAGCGTACCGAGCCGCGGAAGAGACACCGTTTCTCAAGCGCTTTCCACGAGCGCGATTCGACACGGACAAATGCGTTTCATTCATTCGTTCATAACCACTCATACCCCACTAGCCATCTTTCTATACACTAAAGAATAGTGAAAAAAAATGATCACATTTCCACAATATTATTAAGCAGCCGATAATAATAAATGTTACTTGAGCACCAAATGAACATATTAGAATGATTTCTGAAGGATCATGTGACACCCAGGACTAGAAAAATGGTTGTTTTTTCCTACCTTATATCTATTTATCCATCTACACTGGTTTTTTGCTTATTACTTTCAATTTCTCGCTCTCTCTTTCAATTTACCTATTCACTATTTCATACTTCTTAACTAGTTTACACTATTCTTTGCTGCTTTGGTTGGATATTTCCTTCAGGAAATACAAATCAAATTTTGACTGTTATTTTGCATTTCTATAACTTCCATAAGAATCCAATTATCCCACGCACAGCAAAACGCATTTCCTAGAAGCTAAAAGACTGCCTTCTTTATGCTGACAGAGAAACGGCACTTATACTTTGAAGGAATACATTTTTAATAGTTCCCATGTTAAAAAAAATGAATGAAGCTTGTCATCGCATGACAGCCAGCCTGAAATTCCCTTATAAACAAGTAAATAAATCTGTGTCCTTATTGATTGCGCCGTTATTTATCCTCTCTCAATCACCAGAGTGACATGAAGTGAGGGAAAGGCGAGAGAATGATGAGAAAGACGAGAAATATCCCTGCACACCTCCAGTCCTCCCTCCCTCTTTCAGTATGTCCCTAATGAGCATGTCACCAGCAGAACACATTTCATATTGTTTAATTGATCCCCTCATCCATCATGAGAAGATTCAATATGTGGCGCTTTTAATCTCCGTGGGCCTCTAATCATAACCGCAGCTCACAGACACTCGCCCCGCACGTACTGTACTCATCAAAGAACGGAGAACGTGAAGGTCGACTGTTTCAGCACATGGATTGAAGCTCAAATTAATGAGATACAGCAGAAATGTGTAGCATTTTAGCATAAGTATGTTTCAAAGTTTGACTGGGTCCAGCCATAGACGTTCAAACAGACGACTTTGAACAAGTACAACCAGTTCTGGATCAACAACTTCAGTAGTTTCCAGAGGTAAAACACACAATTACACAAAAACACACACTTAACTACTTGGAACTAACATGGTATGACCATACAGAGTCTACTAAGTGTGTGTTATCACATGGTATAGTTGAGCGTCTCGTCCTGGACACATAGTCTGTCCTCTCCCTGTCAGGTTCACAATAACTGATGGCCTCGCTAATGAAGGTTTACTAATTGATTGCGGAGAAAGCATATTACTCATGGAACAGTGGTGGGATCCAGGGACTAACGGGACAGTTTTTCAATGCCCGCTGTTTTTTCATTGGCTATTCAGCTATAAATGTCGTTGTGGTCGAATGGCATGTAAACACTGAAAGAAACTTGGATTAAACTTTAAAGCGTCATCGCCTGCAACCGATCCTGATGTGAAAACACATTAAACGAATTAATGAAAAATTATACAGAGTAACACAAACAAAGAGGCTTTCTACACATACTTAACAGAGAAATTGAAAGCAATTCATTCGGAAAATGCTTCGAACGGGAACGAGAACGGCAGTGGTTGGCTTTCTATTGTCTGTCACGAGCAGTCGCTCACTGACCTGTTTTTCCGCACAAAGCCGCAAATGTAAAAGAAGCTAACACGCGTGGGTAGGCGCTGCCTTTGATTAACTAATTATCAGACATTATCAAGACTAAACAGAATCCATTAACTGCTGGTCTGTTGTAGACATCCTCTCATTTCCCTCAGGAGTACCGAATGGCCCTCCCTGCTGCTAGATCGCTAACGTTACACACATACCTCTCCTATCAAATCTATAACAACTAATTCCTTTCTTTAATGAGCCTCTAATTGACTTTTGCTGGTCGAGGACAATTGGCAGCTTAAGGTTCCTTTTTAGATCATAACATAAACTCACATTTACTTAGCTATATATGACAACCTCCCATTGACTTCCATTGCTTTTACATTAAGCTAATTGCAATTATGATACTAAACTGAATCCAAATTCAACATTTTTCACTAAAATGCAACTTTTGGTATTGTTAACAGAAAAAAAAAAAATAGGATATTTAGTCTATTCAGCCCAGTGTTATTTCCATATCGGTGACATAATATTAGTTTTTGTTAATATTTTGAATTAGATTTTATATTTTCTGTTTTTACCATTTTTGTTGTTTGTTTTGTCATTTTTATACGTTTTTTTATGCCTTTAATGTTTTTATTATTATTATTTTTTTTTTATTAGTTTTAGTTATTTTAGTAATTCAAATTAACTTAAATGAAAACAGGAAATGTGGCCTTGGCAACTAGCTGAATTTTTTATTTATTTATTTTTCTTCTTTTTTCAGTTAACATCTATTTTGTCACAAGTAACATATTTTGTTTATGGTTTTAGTTTTATTTAATGACAATAACCCTGATTTATCCTCAAAATGAGTGTTTTTGTTCAATTTAGTTAAAAACTTAAACCGATATTTTTAGCAATATTTGTCTCCAATGTCTGCATGTTCCAAATGTAAAGGTTCTGTACACAATATCGCAACTAATAACATTAAAAACAAATGTTAACATTTCATTTTGCAATTTACACCAACAAATTCAAGGTTACTGGCTGTTAACCTTGAACTCTCCATTAGGCCAAATCGGTTTTAACAGCCATTTTCAAAGCAAATTGAAATTAAGAGCTCTGGCATGCTGTTCACATGAATATTTATATGTAATATATGAGATTAAACATCTGACACAGTAGATTCAGTCGAATCAGAGCCACATTTCCTGCCAATGCGTCAAATGATTGTCCCCAGGCACACTGGCAGGGTGGAACCATGGTCAGGGACGGATGATAATTTCATCAAATCATGACTTCAGGGAAGATGAATGAGTCTATGCGCTTTAGTTCAATATTTGATCTGCTTTTGTTATATCACTGCTATTTGTGCACTGATTTATTTAAGGTTTTGAGTCAATTGGAGGCTCACATATTAGGCATGTATCCTTTATACATTCGCATAAATGTAACATTAATCAAATTTTGAGCTTGAAAAAAGGAATGTAATATAAAATCACACAGTAGGACAGCACAGACACACAAACACGCACTATCTGCGAGTCTATCTATTGCTAAGGTTAACAGATTCCCAGTGCCATTTATTGGTCAGTGTGATTCTGAAACCATGCTTTGCTTGCGAGATCTCAGCTTCTGCACGACGGCACAGCAGGTTGAGAGAGAGGAGGGTAGAGAGAATGCAGAGTAGAAAAGAAAAAAAGGTAGAAAAGTCAGGCCTGTTGTACCTCTAATTGAGTCCTTTGGGCCGTGCCTCCTCAGATCAGAGGCCTTGTAACAGGAATCCGGTTTCATGCTTTCTTAACAATGGGATTTGGAAGAAAGGGATTTATTGTCCTGGGGGACGCTCTTCTAACATCACTTCCATACTCCTCCTTCGCACTCTTCTTATGTTTGTTATTCCTTTTTGGTCTCCCCGATGTCAATCCTACAATTTAAATCCAATCATTTCAACAGGATAAACACCGGTGGTTAGCCTGTTAACGGCACGGGATGAGATTCAGAAACAAGGGCTTACAGAAACGCAGGGGACCTTACGAACAAAGAGAAAAGAATCAAGGAGATTTGGAAAACGAGCACTGCTATTGTAAAGTCCAGACATTTAAAGGCATAGTTCACCAAAAATCAATATTCTGTCATCAATTACTCACCCTAATGTTGCTCCATACCTGTATGATTTAATTTCTATTGGACCCCACTGACTTTCAATGTAAATAAAATATAAAATAAAATAAAAAAATAATAAAACAAATAAAAATATTGTCTTTTGGGTTACAAAGAGGAAAGTTATTTGGAACAACATGAGGTGAGTAAATGATGACAGAATTTTAATTTGTGGGTAAATCATCGCTTTAAGACTTCAGGAAAATATTATGTTTATAATATGGATGTATTAAATGCATCAAATCCAACATGAAATAATACATTTGTAGAGAAGCTTATTTCCTCCACCAACCAACCAACAAATAAATAAATAAATTGTCATATTTATTCATTGGTGGAGAAAATAAGCTTCTCTACAAATGTATTATTTCATAATTTTGTCACAGTTTTGAGTTCATATCTCATAATTTAGACTTTTTCCCCCTCCGAATTGTGAGTTTTTATCTCAAAATTCAGTTCCCCCCCCTTAGATTTGAGGGAAAAATGTCAGAATTGTGACAGAATTCCATGGCGGAAATAAGCTTCCATAAATTTGACTCATCAAAAATCCTAACTAAAAATCCCCAATGCAATTAAATCAAATCCAGATGGATAAAAATCACCATTATTTCCTGCTGTATATTCTAAAATGTCACATTAATGCATTATGTCATCTTTTAAAAGGTCAGTCGTAAATGCAAGCAATCCCTGCTGGTTCATCAGTCAAAAACATCTATACAACTTGCAAAAACTGTGTCCAAGCAGAATATAAATGAGACAACAATAATAGCCCCTAATTATTTGCTTTAGTTATTCACTGTAAACAAAACTGGTATGTGCCGCCTATTTGTTTCTTAGGAACTAGATTATTCATAGCTCCAGTGTGAATATTGTGTAAAAGGAGATGCACGGATAACAACAGTGAGACTGGTGGGGAATTTAGTGTTTGAAGAGCTGGAAGAAAAACAGTTTTCAGTGCCTTGCAGTCTGGTGATGAAAGCATTAATTTTGTAATCAGCCTCACTGAGACTCTGAGGAGTCTGTATGTGTGTGTTTGTAAGGAAGCTTTATTGAGCAGAAAGGAAATGGCCCTGTGTTTTTAAAGAGCGGAGCTGAGTGACAGACAGACTCGTCTCTCAGGCCTCCAGTGACATTAAAACACACAAACAAAAGTCCACGGTAAACACGGGATTCAAAGCAGTCCGCGAGCTCTAAAGTGTAGCAGTTCATATATTAAAGGACACAGGGCTGTGATAACGTTGCCACTAAACGTATACACACAACAAGGCCGTAATCACGGAAACTATTGTATACAGAATACCAGGAGACACTGAGAGGAAGAGTAATAGAGATGGAGACAGACAGTCCCGTGTGTGTGATTGTCTCCTCAATCCAGGACGTTTCAAATTGCTGTTATACACTATTCAAATAACACACACACACAGTTGGACACAAACTCCTTAGACACAGACAGGGTCTATCCACCTGATGCCAGACTGTGGGCCTTGTGTGTGTGTACAAGTAGAGAAGATGAGAGGAGAGACAAAGAATAGACAAAGCTCACTGCGGGAGAACTTCTCACACACATATACACAGATATAGGCCAGTGCTGGAAAAAGCTTTAGCTGTTGACATCTTGTTTTAAAGGGACAGTACGCTCAAAGCAGAAACAAATAAATAAAAATCTGTCATCTCACAATTGTCATTCAGTCTCATTTTTAAATCTGCGAAACACATATGAGTTAATTTTAGAGTGTCTGATGTTGGGCCATGTTCAACATAGAAAGAAGTAATATGGGTCTACGTAGCATGTTTACTTGTTAACAACAGTTGAAGAAACAAATAAATGAACAATAAAAAAAACAGTGCCTGCAGACACAAGAACTCTTATTTCATTTAATATATAAAAAAGGAGAACAGTGGTTATGAAGACAAAAAAGCACTATAAAAAAACCATGAGCACGTTTAGTTGAACTAATTGAAAGAGAATTAGATTTGAGTGCTACAGTATGGCGGAAGGGGAATTTTTTAACAAATAACTTCAATTCCAATCCAAAAGCTGAACATACTTGAAATACTTAAGAAAGACTTGAAATATAGTTCACAAATCACATGGACCATTTTTATGGCACTTTTTGGTCAATTTGTGAGCATGACAGCTCCAGTCCCCATTCACTGTCATTGTATGGAAAAGAGCATCCTGGACATTCTGCTGCATAGGTCATTTTGGGTTCAGTTACTTACAAATTAGGATTTTTTTTTCTTCATAGAAGAAAGTAGGTCCTACAGTTTAGGAACAACATGAGGGTGAATAAATCAATTTTTGGGTCCTCCAAAATAAAGCACTATAAAAATACCATAAGTGTGTTAAGTTGGAATTGAATGCAAGAGCAAATTATGGCAAATAACAATCAATTTTAATTCAAAAGTTATTGAATAGCCTCAGAAGACTTGAAATATAGCACAAAAATTGCATGTAACATTTTATGCCACTTTCTTTCTTTCTTTCTTTCTTTCTTTCTTTCTTTCTTTTTTTGTCAATTAGCAAGCTTGACAGTCCCAGTCTCCATTCACTGTCATTGTATATAAAAGAGTATGTAGCATTCTGCTACTTAAGTCTTTTTGGGTTCAGTAAGCCACAGAAGAAAGTCAGACAGGTTTGAAACAACATGTGGGTGAGTTCATTAAATTTTTGGGTGAACCGGCCCTTTAAATCCACTGCAATTCAAGCTCACAATAAGAGCCACAGTGATTAACAGCACCTGTTCAAGTCACTGTCTATTCAACTTCTGTACAAGCAATATCGGGCTTCCCCGGAGCCTAATCAAACAAGATTTGTTTTGGGACAGTGTGTGCGAGTGTGTGTTTGTGTTTTTAACCTCACAGCACACATCAAACAAATGAACTCAACTGAATATTGCTGTAAAAGTATGTAGGTCAGAAGGAAGAAAGATGCCACTTTAGGGAACCGGCACAGTGCTCAGCACACACACACTCTCTCACACACACACACAGTTGCCTGGCAGCCACCTGCAAACTGCAGTGATGGAGTGGTAATGAGAGTGGAGAGAGAGCGATGTGACAGGCTGCAAAAAGATACGGAAGTGTTTCTACACAGCACAACGCAATAATGAGACTTCAGTCGACATATCTGCACATAATGTCTCCTATGCATCTTACCACACTTTGAGATATTAATGGACAGGTAGAGCAACAAAGATATAGGCCCTGTCCTAAACGTGGTCCACAAATATCTTACAGTACTGTTCCACTACCATAGTGTATTCACATGGCAAACATTCAGTATGATGATAAAGTACCATGGTGATAGTTTAGGAGATATTTTCTGCTTAACAGGGGCTAATTTTTGCTAATCCACAGAATATTAAGTGTCTTTGCGTGTGTTTATTTGGCTGGTCGGGAGCATTTGCTTAAGTAGACGGAAAATAAATATGCAGGTATTAGTTCTGGCTTCGTAGCCAATCAGAATAAGCTTCTTTAGTTCAAGCAGCCGAACAAACCCATTTGACACTGTTCACCACACACACACGGCATAGACATGGACATGCATACAAATGCAACTTCATGAAAGTGCTAATGTGGAAATGCACACTGTCTAAAAATACACAGAAGTAAACACACTAGGCCTCATGCAGGCTTACATTGAAAAATAGACACACCAACACAATCACACAAATCTCAGGTTAAAATAATCCAAGATCTAATAGTGATGTAATAGAGCTTCAAATGTGTGTGTGAGAGTTGAGCTAATATGACCTATATTATCCATCCCTTCTGAGGGGAACTGACCCCTAAACAACCCCTGGATCAATCAATGCAATCATCCTCACATCACTGACGCACTGAACGCATAAATATTCTACCATTCTACCGATCTATTGCTCTTCATCTCTGTCTCTTGTCACTGTGTAAACGCCATCATCTTTCTATCAGTTCATTTTCCTGACCCCTGAATGTACACTGCCGTTCAAAGGTTTGGGGTCAGCTAAATTATTTATTTATATCTCAAATACATGCTGTCCTTTTGAATTTTCTATCATCAAAAAATCTGGTATAACAGTTTCTTCAAAAATATTATGCAGCACAACTGTTTTCAACATTTATAATAATAAGTGTTTCTTGAGCAGCAAATCAGCATATTAGAATGATTTCTGAATGATCATGCGACACTGAAGACAGGTAAATGGCAGACAATTTGTGCAAATTATTTGACTAACAATTTGAATAATTTGTCGGGATTATATGGCAAAGTTTATGTGACTAATTAAGGGGATAATTCATATTTACTGAAATGGGAAAGATTTTCAGCGAATAACAACTTAAATTTTCATATCAAATCATATCAAATGGATTCAATAGACTTGCATTTTGCTTAAATCGTACTGTTTTATACTTTTAAGGGGACTTTTTTTTTGCATTTTTTTTTAGCTGCGGTCAACACTGACATACATTGTATGGACAAAGAGTTGCATGGAAATTCAGTTAAAGAGCTTAAAGCAAAAAGATCATAGAAGTTTTGAGTAACATAGTATTGTGAGTCGAAATTGTGGGTTTATTTTTTAATTTTTGGGTGAATTGTCCCTTTAAACAACTGGTAAGTTTAAAACAAAAATGAGAAATTCAGGTAGGAAGCCATATTATGAGAGACAGAGAGAGAGAGAACAGGGCAAGCATAACCCTTTATGCCTCTAGGGCTTTGACCTGTCCCAATTAGACATAAAGTGACAGTGTGTCTGTGTGCCCCTGACACAACCAGACCGGTCTGAATGCTAACGGCTTCAGGACCCCCACATCCCCCTGTCCCTCCTTGCTTCTCCCCCTCATTCTCTAGCAATAACCCAACGTGTAAAGGGGGGTATTTGACTCTGACAGCACTGTCATGGCCGGCCAATTCTCTGACATTTGAGCCTGTCAAGAGTTGCCACGGTGACCTGGCAAATCCATTGACCCTTTCTGGCCCCATGCGGATGGGGGACATGGTGTGGCGGGGTAAGATGTGTGTGAGGTTCTTGTCCCAGACCATAGAGAGGGGGTCACAGTGGGGCACAAGTTAATTTCCAGTTGTCATAAGCCCTTAGGTCTGTTTATATGGGGCTAGACAAACATGTGGGATGTGAATAATAAAGAAAAGTGAAGAGCGAAAGACAGAGAGTGGGAAGAAGTGTGAGGCGAGTTGTGGCGGGCACCAGGATGCCAGCTGTCAGGACACAAGGCTGCTGCATCCATTAAAAAGATGGAGACACTCACTGGTGTCAAAGACACACACACAATCCATCACATGGTCATGCACTTAACCACACACAAAATCACAGCCACATTGCAATATATGTTAAAGTTTAATTTTCATTTGACTATTAAGCATATTAAGCATAAACCTGACTAAAGTTTGTTAGATTTATGCCTGCAAGAAAAAGCATACATTTAAATCAAGGTATATTTTCTAAAAACAAGACTTAATATCTTGTCTATTTTTTAGTAAATGCATCTTTTATTAAGGCAAAAAAAAAGTTTCGTTACAGTAAAAATTATTTAAAAACTTTTCAAAGTTAAATTTTTCCATTATTATTATTTTTTATCTTATATTAAGCATAAACCTAAATACATTTTGTTAGAATTATAGAATTTAAAAAACGCATAAAATTTTAGGCACAAACCTCACAAAATTTTTGTAAGAGATAAACTTAAATCAATATATATTTTCCAAAAAAATAAAACAAGTCTTATATATATGTTAAAGTAAAAAATTATTTACAAAATTTACAAAACCATTAAAAGATAAATACATTTTTAATTAATAATTAATTAATAACTGTAATTAATCATTAAGATAAATTAAGCATAAACCTCAATTTTTATTATAATTATGGAACAGATAAAACAAAACAATGCATACATTTGCATTCAATATTAAGCATGGACCTTGCTACATTTGATTAGATTTATGCAATAAATCTTTTTTATTTTTAAAAAAAAAAATTTTGCGTTGCAAGTACATTTATTTTGTATCAAGGATGTTTAGATATTTTTACTGGAGAACAAGACAAAAATACTGATGAAGACAAATTTCCAATGCACTTGTATAGACTACAAAGGAAATGCATAGGTGTCTCCCTTACTCTCTCTTTCTCTAACCCCATTTCCTGTTTGTAGCACCGCTCAGCACCTGGGAACAGCCAGCTGGAAACAGGCACCACTGCTGTCAGGTTCAGAAACATCAGACCTCACTTATCCATCCTGACAGATTACTCTCAACTGAGTGGATGCCTGTAATAAAATCCCTCCTCTGAACCTCATTCTGATTCCTGTCCTAACCTGTAAACCATATATTCCTCAATATCCCAGCTTAATGTATAGGGATACTGTTCCTTAATGTTTCTTAAGTGTGTAAATTTATTTAATTTAATTTTATTAAATCTATTTTCCTAATTAATGCTGTTCAGTTGCTTTGACACAATCCGTATTGTTAAAAGCGCTATATAAATAAAGGTGACTTGACTTGACTTGTAAACACTGTAATGTAATCGATTTACTTTGTTGGAGTGACCTGAAATAGAAGTTTGGGGCAGGACTATCTGTTTGTCCAAATAATGGAAAACAGGTGCGTATTTGAGAGTCATTATTTTTCCAGTCAAGTCAATTCAAACTTCACAAGTTCACACTTACATATAATAAATAAATTCAAGTTTATGTGTATTTGGCATGCTGTCCGAGGGGAGGGCTCTGAGCTCGAAATTTGGCCCGAACCCAGAGTTCTCCCCCCATCCCAGGTTGGGATAGGAATAGTTATAAGTGAGGAGATGGGTGTCAACGAACAGAGGTAAGTCTGCTCTGTTGTGTATATATACACCTCTTATCTTGTTAATTGAGTTGATCACTGAATGTGCACCTCTCGTGGAATCATGGAAAAAACCGGTCCATGATAATCAAATACTTTGGACTCAAAAGTCCGCCTGCGATGTTGAGTTATTTGCAGATTGCTTACACTTATCCGGCACTTTCTGCCCAGTGTGAGGTTTCTGCGGAGAGGCAGCAGGGGATCAGATTCCGCACCGGGCCAACGTCTGTCACTCCGGGCTGGCCGGCTCCACTTCCCTGATCCAAGATTCACCCAAGCAGCGGGTGGTTGGAGTATCATCTCTCCTAGCAGCTGAGACCCAAAGAATCGCTGCCACTTTGGGATGGAGCGATGACAGGAGAGAATGATGGAGGGAAGAGAGGTGGAGACTGCAGCACAGCAGGGGGGTGGGGCTAAGCCAGCTTGACGACTGCCAGTCAAAGAAAGTTAATGACAGCACAATGCTGGCACCGCCCCCTCCTCACGTTTCCTCCGATCTGCCTGCCAGACTGCCGAAAGAGGCGTCTGGTCCTGGAAAGAGGAGTGCTGAGAGGAAAAGGGGGATGTCGAAGTGTGGATTTTGCCTGAGGTGTGTGGACTGGGAATATTTATGATAATCAACACCCAGGTTGGCACCGTCGGGCGAGCTGGAGATTCACTGTATCCATTCGACATCCCCCACCATCACAGCCTTAATCGAGTCAAGCGACTTATTAAAGCGTATGGGCAATGTGGGGCTAATTTCATTAGCTGCCTGCCGAGGCCCCCATATCGGATTTGTGTGCGCCTTCAGGGGGAGGGGTCGGGTTCAAAGATTGAGGAGGAATGGTTATCATCTGTGGACCGTTAATGGAACAGATAAAACAAAACAATGCATACATTTGCATTCAATATTAAGCATGGACCTTGCTACATTTGATTAGATTTATGCAATAAATCTTTTTTATTTTTAAAAAAAAAAATTTTGCGTTGCAAGTACATTTATTTTGTATCGAGGATGTTTAGATATTTTTACTGGAGAACAAGACAAAAATACTGATGAAGACAAATTTCCAATGCACTTGTATATTGTCAAAGGAAATGCATAGGTGTCTCCCTTACTCTCTCTTTCTCTAACCCCATTTCCTGTTTGTAGCACCGCTCAGCACCTGGGAACAGCCAGCTGGAAACAGGCACCACTGCTGTCAGGTTCAGAAACATCAGACCTCACTTATCCATCCTGACAGATTACTCTCAACTGAGTGGATGCCTGTAATAAAATCCCTCCTCTGAACCTCATTCTGATTCCTGTCCTAACCTGTAAACCATATATTCCTCAATATCCCAGCTTAATGTATAGGGATACTGTTCCTTAATGTTTCTTAAGTGTGTAAATTTATTTAATTTAATTTTATTAAATCTATTTTCCTAATTAATGCTGTTCAGTTGCTTTGACACAATCCGTATTGTTAAAAGCGCTATATAAATAAAGGTGACTTGACTTGACTTGTAAACACTGTAATGTAATCGATTTACTTTGTTGGAGTGACCTGAAATAGAAGTTTGGGGCAGGACTATCTGTTTGTCCAAATAATGGAAAACAGGTGCGTATTTGAGAGTCATTATTTTTCCAGTCAAGTCAATTCAAACTTCACAAGTTCACACTTACATATAATAAATAAATTAAAGTTTATGTGTATTTGGCATGCTGTCCGAGGGGAGGGCTCTGAGCTCGAAATTTGGCCCGAACCCAGAGTTCTCCCCCCATCCCAGGTTGGGATAGGAATAGTTATAAGTGAGGAGATGGGTGTCAACGAACAGAGGTAAGTCTGCTCTGTTGTGTATATATACACCTCTTATCTTGTTAATTGAGTTGATCACTGAATGTGCACCTCTCGTGGAATCATGGAAAAAACCGGTCCATGATAATCAAATACTTTGGACTCAAAAGTCCGCCTGCGATGTTGAGTTATTTGCAGATTGCTTACACTTATCCGGCACTTTCTGCCCAGTGTGAGGTTTCTGCGGAGAGGCAGCAGGGGATCAGATTCCGCACCGGGCCAACGTCTGTCACTCCGGGCTGGCCGGCTCCACTTCCCTGATCCAAGATTCACCCAAGCAGCGGGTGGTTGGAGTATCATCTCTCCTAGCAGCTGAGACCCAAAGAATCGCTGCCACTTTGGGATGGAGCGATGACAGGAGAGAATGATGGAGGGAAGAGAGGTGGAGACTGCAGCACAGCAGGGGGGTGGGGCTAAGCCAGCTTGACGACTGCCAGTCAAAGAAAGTTAATGACAGCACAATGCTGGCACCGCCCCCTCCTCACGTTTCCTCCGATCTGCCTGCCAGACTGCCGAAAGAGGCGTCTGGTCCTGGAAAGAGGAGTGCTGAGAGGAAAAGGGGGATGTCGAAGTGTGGATTTTGCCTGAGGTGTGTGGACTGGGAATATTTATGATAATCAACACCCAGGTTGGCACCGTCGGGCGAGCTGGAGATTCACTGTATCCATTCGACATCCCCCACCATCACAGCCTTAATCGAGTCAAGCGACTTATTAAAGCGTATGGGCAATGTGGGGCTAATTTCATTAGCTGCCTGCCGAGGCCCCCATATCGGATTTGTGTGCGCCTTCAGGGGGAGGGGTCGGGTTCAAAGATTGAGGAGGAATGGTTATCATCTGTGGACCGTTATAGACATGGCAATCAGAGGAGGAGGCGGTGAGGGAGGGATGACAGAAAAGGAGGGTGTACAGGATGAGAGAAAGCAAGAGGAGGGTTTTGGTGTTTAGAACAGATTGTCAAATACATTCTAGGGATATGTATTGAAATAGAGGCCAATGTAATATTTTACATTTATGCATGTGACAAATGTTTTAAGTCAAAGTGACTTACAGTACATTGCTCTCAAGATATACATTTTATCAGTTAATTCACTCTCTGGAATTTGAACCCTTGACTTAGGAGTTGCTAGTACAATGCAAGATGCATCAACATTATGCATCAGTGCATAAAATTGCATTAATTTTTTTAACTTGAAAAATAAGTATACATACAGGTCTTTCTGGGTCTCAAATCTGATTGGCTGAGAGCCTTTTCCAGGTGTGCAATATTCTAGTGATAACAGAACTCCAACAGTTTCACTGTTTGTATCACTCTGCTTGCAGTATTTCTCATAGCCATTGTCATGGCGGATGCCCAAATCCACTATAATTTAAAATTTAAATAATACTATTTTAGTGTCACGGAATGTAGTTTTAGGAGTTTTTTTTAGGTGAGAATGTAGTTGTTTAGACTTCAAATATGTGGTTTGTTAATAAAGATAAGGTCTATTTGAAAATTTGCTTCAACGTTTTCGGATATGAGCTTCTGGACGTTAGTGGCTGCTCAGCGCTCATGAACCCACCGAGAGCAGCCTCACCTCGGCCAGATCTTCTGGAATGTGCCGCTGGCTCTGATATCTCTATAGTGGTTAACATGAGATATAATTGATTTTGGGTAAATCTAACGGGCAGAATCACAGCCGTGCTGATATATAGCCATATCGCACTGCTACTCGTGTGATATTGCTCATGGGTGTTAATAATATATTGTTAATAACATATATAGTTATCATTATATTACCAGTCATTTATCAGTTATTTATCAGCAAAGGTCATGGGTTAAACTGAGAAAATATTACCCTGAATGCAATGCAAGTTAGTTTGGACAAAGCATCTGCCAAATGCAAACATATATATATATATATATAAAAAAACAACAATCTGCTATCTATATAGGCCAGAATTGACCAGTACTTCCTTAGAATCAACCAATTTCCTTTTTCAACTAACACGAAAGCTGCTTGATGTTTACAAAACCTGCATTCCACTGTATCACCCACAACCAGACCTGCGCTGTCCCTCTAGTCTATTAGCAAAGGTTCAATACCAGGTCAATCAATGGCCCATCTGAGGTCATTTCCAGCAAATGACCTCCTATCTGCTACTGCATTTGAGAAGCTCCTGCTATCACCCCTCCACACGACTCTTCAATGACTGTCCATTCAGAGAGGGACCAATCTGAAACCCGGCTTACCACACAACACATGCTTTACACCACACAGATAAGCACTGTGTTTGGGATTAAAGGCTCGGCTAGGAAATCATTATCGGACTGTTCTCATTTCTCTAGTCTGGTTGAGAGAGTCCAAACACTACAGGGTCGTTCAATGTGATGTTATACAGCATAAAAGCAGACTGTAAGAACTGAGACGTTATCTACCTGCTGGGAGAACCACCGGGTTTTAAATCACAGAATGCGTGCAGGTTTCATTTTTGCATAACGTTTGCAATTTGCTTTGCATATAGTCTAAAGCTAAATTACAGTTTGAATACATCTGTGTGGTTGTCTCCAACTAACCTCACATCTGTATGCAGAATTATAGGGTCCAAATGTGTTCTTTGTTTATATATCACTGCCTAAATTACAGATTCTATATGTTGTCACATGTGTGAACCTCCAGTTGAATTACAGTGTCTATATGTGTGCAATTACTAGTGCTAACAGAGCACTAATGTGCAGCATGCTTCCCTGCAGTGCTTGTTCTGTTATAAAGAGCCAAATCAATATTCATAATGTGTCAGATAATTTATTTTTCTCTTGGTAGAAAAAAAAAATCTGCTAGGACCTCAAAATAAAATGGCAAGGAAAAAAAGAATGAGTTTTAAAGAGTGCAATTAATGCATTAGGCTGGCACATATGGAGCAATTCAACTACTCTCACTTGGTGCACTGTGGGGGTTATGTTTAGCCTGAATCTCATTTAGGTCACCTGCATATTTAGACGTCAGCAGAAATGTATAACCTCTAGAAACACAAATCTAAATAACCAGACCTGCATTCACTATGTAAACAAACAGCTAGTGTCTAAATACAATGACGATTTATGTAGATGAGAATCTGAAGGTGTTCATTTTTCATGGTCTGCTAGAAATGCATAATTCATCCTCTCCTTACCCACACACACTAGATATATGGAGCCAGGAGCAAGAGACTAGTAATATTTCTTAAAGATTGAGGGAGTCAAATGCATCAGCTTGTCAATCACACACACACACACACACACACACACACACACACACACAAAATG
>NW_015539920.1:141617-146990 GCF_001515605.1 Sinocyclocheilus anshuiensis
AGTCTAAAGCTAAATTACAGTTTGAATACATCTGGGTGGTTGTCTCCAACTAACCTCACATCTATATGCAGAATTATAGGGTCCAAATGTGCTCTTTGTGCATATGTCGCTGCTGAAATTACAGATTCTATATGTTGGCACGTGTGAATCTCCAGTTGAATTACAGTGACTATGTGTGTGCAATTACTAGTACTAACGGAGCACTAATGTGCAGCATGCTTCCCTGCAGTGCTTGTTCTGTTATAAAGAGCCAAATCAATATTCATAATGTGTCAGATAATTTATTTTTCTCTTGGTAGAAAAAAAAAATCTGCTAGGACCTCAAAATAAAATGGCAAGGAAAAAAAGAATGAGTTTTAAAGAGTGCAATTAATGCATTAGGCTGGCACATATGGAGCAATTCAACTACTCTCACTTGGTGCACTGTGGGGGTTATGTTTAGCCTGAATCTCATTTAGGTCACCTGCATATTTAGACGTCAGCAGAAATGTATAACCTCTAGAAACACAAATCTAAATAACCAGGCCTGTATTCACTATGTAAACAAACAGCTAGTGTCTAAATACAATGAAGATTTATGTAGATGAGAATCTGAAGGTGTTCATTTTTCATGGTCTGCTAGAAATGCATAATTCATCCTCTCCTTACCCACACACACTAGATATATGGAGCCAGGAGCAAGAGACTAGTAATATTTCTTAAAGATTGAGGGAGTCAAATGCATCAGCTTGTCAATCACACACACACACACACACACACACACAAAATGCACTCACTGTCATCTGTTTTCAATTCCTGTGCAGGTCAGTAATCTGATATTAAACCATCCAAAGACATCCTCACACACCACACCAGGATGAAACTGCTGATCTCAACAATAACAAAAACAAACGCCACAACTTAGCATTAAATAAATGCATTTAACCCTTGATAACAATGTGGCAGACAAATTAAAGTGATTGATCTGGACAATTTAGCAGCTGTCATCTTAGAAAGTGGACTGCCAGGCACTTTACAGTAGGGCATAAGGGATGAAATGTGGGTCCCCCCATGTGACTGGCCCCTCTAGGCGCTAACAGCTGAATATTGGATACTCTGATCAGGTTAAAGCCATGAAAAATGTGACTGATTATTCTCATAAAGGTTCAGCTTTGTGTTTCAAAGCACAGACGCTATAGTAAAACAGACCAAGTAAAAACCATAAGGAAAAAAAAAACAAAACAAAAAACACCTAGTGAAAATCATGAGGAAAACCTCCAATAAAAAACTACTGTATATGGAAAACCTCCAGTGAACATCCACAAGAAAATACCCAGTAAAAAAATCATAACGGAAAACCTCCAGTAAGGAATTTTCAGTGAAAAATCAGGAAAACCTTTAATGAGTAAAGCATGAGGAAAACCTCCCTCAAATAACTTAGAAGAAACTACAAGTCAAAAACCTCTAGTGAAAAACCATGAAGAAAGCCCTCAATAAAACCCAATAGACCTTCCCATTGAAATTCATATTCATGCACACTTCAGATCCAAACACACACACACACACACACACACACACACACACACACACACACACACATAACCTTATATAGGTACCAGTATGTACACACACAGACGTACACACACCTCCAAATAATAGTTTTGCCCTCAACAGTGTAGAACACAGGAAACCAGCGAAGAACAGTCTTTAGATTAATCTATTTTGCATTTGAATGGAACTGTTCTGATTTCTATACACTTGGCCTTTAGCCACTCTACTATGTGTGTGTGTGTGTGCATGCCCAGCAGATCCATGTGTCTCCTCTGCCTCGCGTTTTCAAGTTTATAAGTGCTGTGTGTGTATGCATGTCTATCAGTCCATCTGTTTGTCTCGCTGCCTTGCTAGTAAGAGCGATTTTACCAGCCCAAACAGATGAACTAGAGATCACAGTCTAAATAAACTCAATATTCACACATGCACGATGAGACAATCTGCATATCTTGGTAAAATAACAAGTGGGTAAAAACAATATTCAGACCATCCTTGAAGTTGCACATACTTACAATGCTCAAAACAGGTCAATAAAATTAAGATCTCATGATTCTGACATCACACTTAACTCATTAACATACGGCTGCTCATGTATACATTTCACATACATCAAAAGGCAGCATCTTGGCCTGCCTGAATGAATTATATTGTGACTTATTCCAGTGTTGGCAGGTTTGCCAATAAAAACAGACGCCATTTTCATATAAAAATGTCTTAAAGAAACAGTAGCAAATTTTAAGGGTCAGAGAAAAGGTCAAAATTGGTAATTAATAACAAAATCAGGATAAAATTTAGTGCAAGAAGCCTTGAAAAAATACGATGTGTCCCAAATGTGCACTTAATGTGAAACTACAGTCCCATGGCCTTCATCCGTGAAGTTCGTTATATCATGGGGTGTCCCATTCATCATTTTAGTTTTCAGAAGGTTGCTCACAGGCCCATAAGCCCCCAACAACACTTGGATGAGGACCTGAAGGGCTAAAGATGCCTTTTGGAACAAGTCTCTGGAATAAAAGCCTTTAGATATATATTAGATTGCAACAGTGTCTATTCACTCAGTGGCCTTGGTTCTGGAAGGATTCTTCTCTATTCATTTTCAAAAGTCTTCTGTAAAGCATTATAAGCCATGAACCAAATCACAACATTAAAAACTAGATGTGAAACAAAAGCAGTATTTTGGACAAAATTGGACAAAAACAACTTTAACGATGAAAAGAACTGCAATCCAATGATCGGCATTAATTAAAATATGGAGAAGTTTTAAACTTGTGATTTAAAGCTGTTTATAAGTTACAAAAATATGCATATATATGCAACTAATGTGTACTTCATGGAATTGGATGGTTCTTTTGGCACACTTTTCTAATTAGTGGAGAATCATGGGTGATGTAGTTCCCCTTCAGGAACTCGAACTGCGTCGAGTCGCTTTGGGAACGCCCTTGAGTGACCGCGTTCTGAAGCACGTGTCAAATCAGTCCAACGGAGCAGTGAAACGTCACGAGCGGGGTGACGTAAGCACCAGAAAGTATAAAAGCGCATCCAGCAGAGCGCAAACCAGCTTTGATGAAGTAGCGCCTGCAGGGATGCAGGGATTATGGCAAAGAGCCGCAGCGTCTCGTTCCCTCGGGGAACCATGGTTACATACGTAACCTAGAGACGGTTTTCACCAGGAATTGTGCTATGAAACACAATTATTAAAATAATAATAACAAGTTGAAATAATGCACACTGATGGCTGCAGTAAAAGCGTTGTTTAACAGCCTCGTAGCTCACAGTAGGTCTCTCTTTAAAGGTTTAAAAAGTTATTGTTAACAATCAGTTCCCCTATGGAGAAAATAAATAGCATGTTTGCGGTTACATACGTAACCTAGAGACGTTTTTCACCAGGAATTGTGCTATGAAACACAATTATTAAAATAATAAAACAAGTTGAAATAATGCACACTGATGGCTGCAGTAAAAGCGTTGTTTAACAGCCTCGTAGCTCACAGTAGGTCTCTCTTTAAAGGTTTAAAAAGTTATTGTTAACAATCAGTTCCCCTATGGAGAAAATAAATAGCATTTTTACTTCTGGAACCCGACTGATGCATTCTATAAGGTCCCCTAAAAGCAAGAAAAAAGGCAATTAGCACAAAACACAACTGATGAAGAAATAAATATGAGGGCAGAGGTCTTCACCACTGACAAATTTTCTCATTGACACCCTCCCGGGATGCAGCGCAGACCGAGCGGCCAGCGGCCAACTCCAGCTGTTCTTTAGATCACACTCAAAAACTCCCAAGCCTTGTGAAGGACCCCACACCGCCTAACAATTTCAAACACCAGCAAGAAGGAGACAAGGGACAAGAGGGGGCTCGGATTTCATCTCCCCGACATACACTGTGATACAGCAAGCTTAGGTTACCGTCCCTCCTCCTCTCTGCAGCTGTCCGGGGCGGCAGTAGGAACTCTCACTCCCAGAGTAACAAGAGTCAAACTCAATAACGGCACAGATAACACCACACGGTCACAACAGCATCGCACACACTATTAGTCCTGCACAGGAAGTGGAGTTTGGCATTTAGATTGTACCAACTTTAGCATCCATGTATCAAACAAACCTTCAGGCGGCCAGCTTGATTGAGTTGTGTTGTAGGTGAGCAGAGTGCAAGGTTCAAAAGCACATCATCCATCAGAGAGACGGGAAGTGTTCTCTGATGATGACACTCCACCGAAACAGGGCTGTGGTTTGTACACGGTGTGTGTGTTCAAGCGTGAGAGTTTTCACCATCAGCACTCTGCACCGGCACTTTTTTTCTTCGAGAAAATAACAGATTGTTCGCTTCAGCAGAGAGCTGAATCAATTTCCTCTGTCCTCAGTTAAGGGCGGAGCTGAATTTGCGCTCACACACATGCACACATACATATGATGGATTACAGGCCTTGGTGGGGGTCCCAGGAGGCTTTGCTCCAGGGGTTACGGGTAGACATCAGTGGCGCAGTCGTAGGGTGAGGGGTATCTGCTCTGCGTAGAGAGCCGAAGGCTAAGGAATTATGATGGAGGGGTCTGACAGGTCTTTAAGGGTCATCGGGTCCAATCCCGAGCAGGAGACTGTCAGAATAAAGCAATCTCATGGGAATCAACCCCATGGTTAGATGTTTTTGTTCTACCTGACGAGGAACCACAGAGGAATCTCTAGTAGGTGAGTGCCTGGCACAGTACAGGGAAGCATACATGCCTGCTGTAGTCTGGAAATGCAGATTGAAGTCAATAGTATGGACTCTGATTGGATTTAAATGACCATTCGGAATGATTCGCCATAGCTTCTGGCTCTTTTTGATGGCAGGCAATCATGTAATGGAGTTAAGTAGTTTAGGGTCATAGAGACCGCATCGCATCAATGTAACACACATACACACACAAAGAGATTAGGAGAGGTGCATGTATAAAAGCACACCAATATTTAGCAAGAGAAAACAAGATCACAGATAAACACATTCCAACAAAACGCAAACTACAGCGCTTGGACTGTGAGAAAACATCCTAGTTTTTATATTTATGTCCTTGCTGTGCCATTCAGATCACGTATAGGGTCTGAATGAATACAAACACAACAAACTGAACAGCAGAAACATTTGTTTACTCAAAAAAAATAAAAGAGGCTAAATCCTTTCTGCTAATCCACGATGACCATCTGATCATAATGTACTCTGTTCTACGTAAATCCATTTCAATGTACATCTCTGAAAGCCACTGAGAGCAACTGTGCAGATTTCTGCTGAGAGCTGTTAATATATATATATATATATATATATATATATATATATATTTTTTTTTATTTATTTTTTTTTTAGAAAAAAAAA
>NW_015539920.1:147118-166970 GCF_001515605.1 Sinocyclocheilus anshuiensis
TAAATAAATACAATTATTGACCTATTTTCATTTTAGAAAAAAACAAATATATAATTACATAACTATACAATCATTGTATCAAGAATGTCAGAATGTCACTGATAAATATATACATTCTACTGACTAGTTGTGCTTCTCACTTTTGTTAAAACTCAAAACTGGTCAGAGATCCGGCCTGGCAGGTCATGCACATGCTCCAACATAACACTGAATAAAGCAGTAGCTCGAATCCATTTCAGGCCATTTGCCAATCCTTGTTCTTTTCCCCATAATTTCTCTTCTATCCTGTCAAATACTGAGGCAAAATCCCATACAAATAAAATGTAACGACTTTATCATTCAGAAGTGGACAAGATTGAGCTTACAAAAGACAGTAAGAGAGAGAGAATGAGAAAGGTCAGTGAGTGCGTGTATATACTGTATGTGAGTGTATTTCTAGGGTTCCATGGGACCAATGATTTATCTCCTTTCCAGAGGGCTTCCTCCACATATACATACAATGAAGAATCGTTTAATATCATCTACCCAGCTGACCGATTAGTCTCGCACACACCAAGATGTGGCCATAAGATATGCCTCAAAATCTGCATGGCTCCATCTCACCGCAGCTGGCGTGTATGTGTGTGTAACGTAACATGCTGCTGATAAGAAGGTTGGTCTTTATGGTGTGGGCGCTGACTCCAGCACTGCAGATATACAACGCTGACACATTCAATCAGGGATTTTATTTCTTTCTCCTTTATCACAGACTAGAGATCCGTTCTTCTTCCACCTCTCTGCCTGCACCTCACCCTCCCTCCCTCTTATCAGAAACCAACATTCTCTGTGGGCCACGGATGCATCCTGACATCCGTCTGCTTTCAACTTAATCACCAACCCCTAGAACCTGCAGAATCCGGATCCCAGGATAACTCGAACGCAGGTCAGAGGACCCAGACAGACAATGACATTTAGAATCAGGCGGATGAGGACGACTGCATGTGAGTGTGTGTTTGTTTGATTGATTCACTCACACATGCTCACTTGTCCACCAGATGAGATGTTAAAAACCAGACAGATGTTTGTAGTCTGGATGTTAAGGATGAGCGGTGTGATGGGATACACCACACTATGGCAGAACTGTGTCAACCAGTAGATATTTTGCTATACTGTTAGTGGGAAGAGCAGAAATATATATACAGAAATATAGAGGTACATTATACCGCTGACAGCTTTGCATTTTTTGGCAACTTTTTGATTTCAAATGTAGCTCTTACAGTCTGAATTTAAAGTTTTAAAAGGTACAGTATAAAAATATTAATATTATTCTATGTTTCATATGTAATAAAATATTTTTTATATTATTAAATTATTTAGCTACATAATGCAACTGTTTTTGCACTGCTGTCAGACTAATAGATTTCTTATGAATACTCCAAAAGATCAAACAAAAATAAAAATCTTGAACTAAAATGGAAATACATAGTAAAAACACTGAAACTAATATGCTGATTTGCTGCTCAAGAAAAATTCTTCTTATTATCAATGTTGAAAACAATTGTGCTGCTTAATATTTTTATGATCTTTTTTATTTCTTTCAGGATTCTTTGAAGAATAGATGCTTCAAAGGAACAGCATTTATTTGAAAATAAATCTTTTGTAAACATCATACAATTTTTTAAAGTCACGTTTGATCAATTTAATTCATCCTTGCTGAATAAACATATTAATTTAAGACAAACAAAAACAAATCTTACTGACCCCAAATATTTGAATGGTAGTGTATATATTGTTATCATAAAATAAAATGACATGATTTAAGATTTCGATCATTTTGTTTTTTTATTTATTTATTTAGTAATTTATCAGACGCTTTTATCCAAAGCGACTTACAAATGAGGACAACAGAAGCAGATCATACCACCCACCCCTACTAGCTGTGTGTGTTCAATTATTTTCATCCTCTTTTATTAGATTTTACTGATGCTGGACACACAGTCAAACAGCTAGAGACGCAACAGAAAAGCTTAACACAAGAAAGCACCATTTTTCCACTAATTACATCTCACAGTTCCAAATGCTGCCTAACCATACTCTTAATTGCTGAAGTGCCACGCTTAAGCGTATCAAAAGAACCTTTTCAAACATACTAGCCAATCCCAGACTGGTGGCCTTTTAACAAACCAGCAACGACATCTGTTTCACCCTTCCCTCATTTGCATACTTTTTAAAGGTTACAAGTGAACGAAACAGCACTTTTTGTCGCTAAGATTCAAAGTACATACACACTTTCACATTGTTATTAGTGCAGAACATTAGCAGAAACAAACACACACACATTCACACCTTTTATGCTTAATTACTGCCCCCATGTTCAACAAGCTTGTTGCCCTCGGATTTATAATACACACATCTCTCCACCTGAGAAGAGATACAGGGGGCTAATTAACATTTTCCTGGATGACTGTGTGCCCCAGGTGTGGCTTGTCACATAGCGCCCGTACACAAGCTACGACCAGAGATTTCACCACTTTGGCAAATTTATTCAAAGCAGGGCTTGCCTCAGTCTGACATAGTTTTCACAATGATTTATGAACCTGCTCATTGACCCAGTTTATCCCGAGAAGGGAAAGAGAAAGACCATGAGAGAGAGGCAGAAAGTGAGAGTGGGAGAGAGACATAGAGACACAGAGAAAGAATAATAGCAACAAAAGAACAAAATATCTTTCCCATGCAGAAGCAAGGAGTGCTACAGGGTGCAGCCTAGACCGAAATGTATCCATCATATATACATCATAGAGAGACAGAGTATGTAAAAGCTTGTCTGAGAGAGATAAAAAAGCCAAATAAAGTTACATTTAAGATAAAAAAAAAATCCAAATTCACTTCCTATCCTTTCCATATAGTATGTAAGATTAAAATTTGAATGTCCCCACAGTACATAAATCATGTATAAACACATGGTAAACAGTGTTCTCTAGTTTAGCATGCTGCAAAGTTTGTTAGTGTATGCTAAGTTGGCTAATATTTCCCACAACCCCTTATGCTCTTATTCAACTTAGGGTGCTTTCACACCTGTAGATCGATTGCTTTGTTCCGAAACAGGGATTCAAATTATTACAATGTTGCTTTTTATTGTTGGAGCGGTTCGCTTTCACGTGGCAAAGTTTCTAAACGGACCAAATTTGTTAATACATGTCATGTGCGAGTAAACTGTTCTCTCATTGGTCAAAGTTCCACGGTTTATTTTCCGGGCCACTGAGCTGTCACGCATGTCATCCGTCAGGATGGAACGATAACAGCTTTGCGGGCTTATTGTTGTTGTTGTTTTTTTGTTTTTGTTTTTTTTTGTAGCTGTCGTTATAATAATTTATCATTTTGAGCAGGAGTCCAGGATTGCTCGGGAAAACATTTTTAAAATGCACCTACAAAGAAGCAACAGGCCAGGTGTGAAAGCACCCTTAGTCAGTTTTAGAAAACAAATGAATTATTTAATGCCGAAACCGCTGCAGCATTTCTTAAATATATCTTTGTTAGCCTAAATGCTAAAAAATTACACCCAGCTTAACATGCAGAGACAATTATTAGAATCCCATTCATACAGGAAGTTGATTTCTCTGAAACGTAAACACTGTAATGCCAAAAAAGGCCTTATATGTACTTAATATATTTCAAGCATGTACGCATCACCAATGAATTATGTGCCTTTAGGCTACAGTAGATGTATGTGAATTGGGATTCAGCCAGTCGATCCCTGTGGCCTGTCAGCACCTTTTATACTCTCTTCTTCTTCTGCTCTAATTAAGACCTTATAAATGACAGGAAAGGGATTAATTTATGTTGAGGTAAGTGGAAAGACATGTTTGGTACTTTTAAAAGAAGAAATTCACCATTTGAAGAGGTGTAAGCATGGAAGCGCTAAACCCCACAGAAGTATGAAACAAAGAATTGTGTTGAGACAAATAAGCACTTTGCATCATCATAGTGACACAATTAACCCTTTCACACCTCCACTCCACAGCTCTCAAGGACACAAACATATGTAACGAGATCTGTGTATTTTCTTTGTGGCATTACTAATGGTCAATTGTTAAAGACTAGCGTTTGAGATAATCCTGCTTCAGCGGACACCTCCTTGCAATCTGCCTCGTTATTATTAATGCAGCGAGCTCCATTCACAGGCCTCTCTCTGCTTCCTGCAGCCCAGCTTGAGGTCTCTCTGATTGGGCAGCTCCAGTGGTCCACAGCGAACGCCTGCCTGCAATCTGTTTCAACAGAGCCATTCACTCAGCTTGCGGGGGTGCGGACTGACCCCATATAAGAAGGAGAGAGAGAGACAGAACCATATATCGCAACAGGAGACGACTTGTGACACGAAGATGAAAAAGTACTGGGCTTGTAACCATGGTCGGAACCCCTAAAATGAACGTCACAAAACAGTCTGGAACATTCGCCACATTTTTCAGTTTGTCACTGAAGGCCAGCTGTTTGTTTTGGAGGTGAACGTTTTATACGTATGTGAGTCTGGGAGTATTTCATATAGATCAGATATACACAGCTGGCTATAAAATCAACATTTACTTCTTGAGAAAACAGCACCGCTTCAGAATATTTCTACGATGTGACAGATGAAACATATTTTGCTTGGAGCGATACATGAGCTGTATCGGTTTAGATTGGCTTCACTTCTGTGATCACTCACCAGTAAAGAGAAGTTTCATGAGTGGAAATCGGGTAACGTAACACAGCTGAGGGGTCTTGTTTAAGTACAGTTCTTTCCTGCTGTAGGTTTAGTATCCTCTGTCCCACTAACCTTGCGACCCTTCACTTCTCACCTGAAAGTCATAAAACATCCTACAGCTCACTTAAACTCGTTTAGTCAACTCGGGCTGTGTCTAAAACCTGAAAAATGCTGCCTTTGCAGGCTGTATATGGAGGTAGGAAGCATTCCAATATCTGGTTGAAAGAACAAAAAAAGTGTGTGATGCACTTATTTATTTGAATCAACATTTGACTACAAAATGTTTGCTTGGTTATGTCTGAATATTGTTTCGGATCATTAGATGACGTTATAGTGTCTTAGAAACCGGTTTGTTTCCTTACAAGTTACCTTCATTCACAAAACAGTGCCCTTTTAGATTAGGTTTCAGACAAAGCATCTGACTTAGCGCCATGCTGGAAACGTAGAGAGCTAACGAGAACAGATAGGGGGAAGTGAAAGAGAGATACAAGAGCTAGCAGAGGAGATAAAAAGGAATAATCGGGGACTTCATCAATTTTTCATGAATTTTCATTTAGGCATGGAGACCCCTCTTAGTGCAATCGATAGATCAAGCTGCTGTCACACAGTTAGCACCTGGGGGCCGCCACCACCACTTGGGAAGAGCTGAGAGGATCAGAGAAAACACACACACCCTGCCAGCTACACGAGTGAAAACACACACAACACACACACACTTACTGCCTTTATACCCTTCAATATATACCCTATAACCCAAAACGCAGTTGTGTATCATCAATTACAGTTTAAAGATAGAAAATGTATTCAAAAATATTACTGAAAAGCTTCCCGCAATTGCTAGCTTGAAAGTACCCTTTGCAAAAACTAAATGCAAACATCATCTCTGCATTTCTATCCTTTAACCCAAATCACCGTACTGTATCATCAATTACAGGTTAAAAATAGAAAATGCAGCAGCATTCAAAATTTACTGTCTCTCAAAACCTTCCCACAATCCCTTCATCTAGAGTTACTCTTTCCAACATCTAAACACACACACACCCTCTCATTACTGCATAGGGTCTTGGCGGCAGCACACAGAGCCAATTTAGTTATCCATTCATTCAATATTTATCATCATATCCCTATTTCATGATGGATCGCTCCTATTTTCATAACAATGCATAAGAGAGGACGCAGTATTGATCAGCTCGGGGTTGAAACAGACTTCAAGATAGCAGCTCACTTAGACTTCAGGTCTAGACTACAAACTCAGCGGAGCAAGACCAATACTCCTTAATCTCTAATGACTTTTGCTTTGGCATATCTGCTAAGCTAGCGTTGCTAGCTTTTATGCCACATTAAAAGAAATAAAGGCTTAAAACCAACTATAGATGCCGAAATGTATTCACTAATCACAAAGATCACAAACTCCCAAGACAATAGGCACAAGGTCTGCCTAGCAAAGAGTTTATTGGCCACAACAGTCCATTAACCAGCAATGATTTAGCAAAAAGGCCTATCATTAAAATAGCATACTCATTGGCTGGTAGAAAAGCAAATGAGGACAAGTTAGCTGTCACTCATAATGGTCTTTGATTAGCTTGGGGTTTTGATCCCATGGGATGTGCTCTCTCTGAAAATGCAAGTCAACCCAACAGAGACCCATCTTCAAAGCAGAAACCATCTATAGGTTGTCAATAAGCCCCCTTCCCAGATTCTGCCTTCCTGTGTAGAGTGTCTACACCCTCCTTCCATACATAGCATTCTCTTTCAACTGAGTCTATCGCTCTGCACTTCCTTGGCATGCCCTATCATTTCCATTTCTCAGACAGAAGGGAAAACTACAAGCCTGGCAGATTGTCCTGAAACAGACTGATATTTCTAAGATTTGCTAAAACATATGTAGAGCTAATTAAAGTAAGAAGCCAACTGCAAAATAGTTCCCACTGATAGTTTTAGAACTAGGGAAATCAGGCCTTTTCCAAAATCCATCAGATGCAATACTAAATCACAATTCTATGAAGCAAAAGTTGTGGTATTCTAAAAGCAGAATTGTGTAACTGTACACTTAGGAACATTAAGGTATAGTCTGGTCCACGGGGTTTATGGAAAAAACAAGTTCTCCAACCCTGCTTGTTACTGTGTCTCAAGATAATTAAATATTAAATAGTTAAAGAAATCACATACTTACATGCTACTTCCAGTGAGGCATTTCGACTGACTGCTTCCCCCAAGTAATTGCGTGCCACACAAACGTACTCCCCCTCATCAGGTTTGCTTCGACGGCCATGTACGATACGCAGGAAGAAGAGCGAGCCGCTGGGAAGGAGCATGCGGTGGGATCGAGGGTCATCTTTATCGGTTTCAACTCGTTCTCCATCTTTGTACCACTCCACAGTAGGGGTGGGCCGCCCCTCTGCCTTGCAGTTTAGGGTGGCTGGCTCGCCCTTGGATACAATTAGATCGGAGGGGTGTTCTACGATCCGAGGTGGAGAATCTTCCTGCCGTAGACGGGATCCTGGGGAAACAGAGAAAAAGGAAGACTTGTCAGGTCCAACCTTGGTTGATATGATATCATGATATATTCAACATGATATAGCTTCCACAAGACTGCAACAAACCAATTATTTGGTCTTAGCCAGGGGTGTCCAATCCTGTTCCTGGTGGGCCAATGTCAAACAGATTTTAGCTCATTTTTATGCCAAAATACACCTGTCTGGAAGCTTCTAGTCTTTCTGGAAACCTTGATAAGGTTTAAATTTGTTTAACTGGTGTTGGAGCCAAACTCTTCAGGACAGTGGCCCTTCAGAAGCAGGACTGGATACCCCTGGTCTTGGCAATCACAATCTAACATTTTGAAACTCCAAAGAACCTTTAAGCCAGAAAAAGTAAGGTTTGAGTTGGGAAAATCTTAATAAATACTCCCTTAAAACAATCCTTTATCTCTACTGCCAGTTGTTCACTGAGCATACAAAAGCAATGTTTCTGAGCCAAGAAAAGCCATGTCAAAACACAACCCAGCTCTCTGATCCAGCACACTAATTTAGGGTGCCGCATAGTGAGCTGGCAAGCCATTGGGGACTTGCCCTCTGTGACAGAGAGGTTCAGGAGTTTAGACTCACACTGTGTTAAAATGCTAATCCCTTGAACGTTCCCCTGCATGGCCCTGCATTTGGTATGGATAAAGCTAGCAGCCCACGCTAGGAGTCTGGCCCTTATGATAATAGATTGTGGAAAGAGCAGTGTGAGCCTTAACCTTAGAGATAAGAAGCCAGAGGCCACCCTGCATTTACATCACTAAGGCACGGGCCAAAGAGGGACAAAAGCAGCCGCTGATCCCCCCAAAACCCGGCCAAAAAGAGATGCTAAGCCCGAGCCGCTACCGCTGCCATCAGATGAATGCTGTAAGCTTTATACGCTTCAATAGCACATGGCTAGCTTGGAAACACCCTTGAGATTGTAAATGCTGATTTTTTACTTCTTTTAGGGATTTGAATCGCTTAACACTAGGAGTAACTGCAAAGGGGAAGGGGATATGGTTTTAGCATATGATTGTTCAGTATAAGAAGTGTGTCAGGCATCTTTGTGGGGACCAAAAAACATACACTGTGGGCCTCATAATGACCAAGTTTCATAGAGAGAAATAAAAAAAAAAAGAGCATAACGCAAGATTATCAACAAGACCAAGAAGTTACATATTCAAATTAAATGCAATATGTTTGTTAGCTTTTTCTAGGCACTGCTAGTGGCTAAACCTCCCGAGAGAGTAGCATGCTAGCACACAGCTCTGTGCAGCTTTGTTTGTTTAGCACTGCTAAAACAGCTGCTCGCTAGTCGTTTGTTCAACATAAACCACTGCAGAGCGCAGACTGGACCTCCTACGCTATGAGAGCCCCAGTGGCAACAGCTAGCTTGAGCTGAAGGTGGCCGTGTCCTCTCTCGGGACGGCAGGTGTGCAGTGCTGATACAAGAGTTCACTGCGGTGCTAAACTCTTTCGGTTGCTGATGTCTGGAACTGCAGTAAAAAATAACATTTATTTAGGGTGTTTAGGTTCACTGCTAAATGCGAGATCCACGCTGCCTATTCTTACCTGTTGGACCAGGACACAACATAGCAGATAAGCAAGCTTGTTTGTTAGTATGCAAATATGTTTTGCTGAGTCTAGCATGTGTTAGTGTGCTCTAAAAGTTCATTCTCTCCTGCAGTGCAGTACGGACTCCATTAAAGGGAGCGAGGACTCCCACTTCACCTAATTTGTGCTAATTCCTGCCATTTCCCGCTCATTGATTAGTGATCATTCCAGCTGTGTGCTATCTAAGTGGGTTCACACACAGGACCCAGTGCAGACTTGGGGGTCACACAAGGGACTAGCTACTGACAGGGCGAGATCTTATCCTGTACCCTCTCCAGGTTTCATGTTTAAGCTGTGCTACATACTATGAAACCGAGCTCTGCTGAAGTTTGCAGATACACTGATTTTGCTCTCTCACTGCCTCTCGCATTTCTCCTTCTCCTTCCCTATTGACAGTCTGCATCCCTCAAAAACTGAGGTGTCAAACTCATTTAAGGTCAGGGCATTTACTACGACCTGATGCAACCTTGGTGTATCCATGCAGAGAATATGCCCTTCTGGATCTAAAGAAGTCCAGAATCAGTTTATACACATACTAATTTTTTATGAATTAACACAAATGTTTATAACATTTTGTTTCTCATTTATGTTTATGTCCTTCTTTCAGCAATCCGAAACAAGATCGTTTGATGTCGCAAGTGACTAAATGAACAAACCACTAATTAACATTATGACATTGATAAATGGGGTGGGTCGAGATAAGGGGATGATGGTGGGACCATGTCCGCCAAGAACGCACATATACACACATATTAACTGCTATCTCACTGGAGCATCTGTTTAGCTTCTAATCGACAGCCACTGGCAGAGACTTTTACATGACTGAGGTGAATATGCTTGCACTTGCCATGCGATTCGATTTTTATTAGTCTAATTTCTTTTAATCCAATTTGTATTCCAATCTGCAACCTCTAATCGTCTGAACCTTGAGGCGCCATCTGCTTGCTGTATTTTTTTCTTTCGTCTTTTTATCCATGGACAAATTTTGCTCAGCAGATGCTTCTAAAATTGTGCTTTTCCCTGTTAAGTGAGGAACAGAAGGAAATATGAAAACAGATAGAGGATAAACCAATAAAAGGGAATATTATTCTCTTCATAGCATAAATGTAGCCCATTGTTTTTTGACTAGGTACTGGGGAGTAACTAACTAAAAGTAGTGATTCTAGTAACTTAACTAGTATCGTGCAAGAAAAATATTACTTTAATTTTACTATGCTACATATTTTGAAAGCCCAACACTATTTTTTTTACCTCTACATACAACATATACAA
Organism: Sinocyclocheilus anshuiensis; assembly: GCF_001515605.1. NCBI lineage: Eukaryota > Metazoa > Chordata > Actinopteri > Cypriniformes > Cyprinidae > Sinocyclocheilus > Sinocyclocheilus anshuiensis. The sequence continues at coordinate 157,226 of NW_015539920.1, forward strand.
CAGTCAAACCTTGCTGTTTTCCACTCTTGAAATTGTAAAACCTGTTTTTACAGTGACCACTATAACAGGGTCAATCATACAGGCAGACAAACCGCAACATCCCCCCCACCCACCCCCCCACACTCCATTACCCCTAACACACTTGTGGATGTAGCACATTAAAAGTATTTTTTTTTCTATATTTTCTCCCATCAGCAGACTAAGCCACTGGCAAAGTCAATTTATTTCCTTCCACCTCTCTGTCTCTTTGTTTTTCTCTCTCTCTTTCTCTTCCTGCTGCCCTCTCTTAATGCGATCATTGCTTGTTGTACAATCAAGTGCTCTTGGCCGCCTGGGAGAGTGCTCTTTACTATGTCTCTGAGCGCACACCATTCAAAGAACAATTTCCTCTTCCCTTGGACCCCCCAGCCAGCCCACACACACACAAGGGCATATATGCATATGCACGCACATTTGGACTGGGGAACACACACATGATGCGTGGAAAACCGTGTGAGAAACCGTGGACATTCCAATCGAGTTTGATTCATGCATTCATAATCATTCTTGAAATGACATGTAACACACTGATGCAATTTATATACATACATTTTCCAGAAAGTATATTTTAGCGGGGGAAAAAAATGGAAATAGCATCATCTACCTCCATCTCATCTAAGTTTTCTAAAGCCTGTCTCCTCCTCCTCGCCATATGCAGCCTACAGAATCAGTCGAGGAGGAGGATGTGTTTTCTATGGATGAGAAAGCCTAGAGGGGGTGAACTGTCATGTTAGTCATTGTTTACAGGCTGGTTAAGAACAATAGCTCACTTGCAGAACCTCCCTCTCGTCTCCTGCATGGGGAGAGGTCTAATTTCATCCTTGTTCATATCATGCCACCACTTAATGGATGGTGAAGGACAGAAATAGTAGTTTGAACTGTTTTTCTTTCTGAGCCTACTGCTGAGCCATCTACAGTACATTTCCATAAAGTTATCTTCATCTTCTCTGTTCTCCTCGCTGCAGGAGTCATGGCACCCACAAACAGGACTTCTTTAATCTTAAACTGTTTCTCTGAGACACCAATAAGAACAAACGAAGACTACCACAACTCTCCTAAGCAAAGACCTAAGTAATCTCACACATCAACTCAAGAGTTTCAGAAAATATCTCAAACTGTGTTCTGATCAGTTACCAAATTATCTAAGCTTCACTACATAAATATATCTATATTTTTATTTTACCCTAAGGGTATTTAGGAGAAAATCTGAGTCGATGTTGATACTTCAAAAAAAACCTGAGAACCATGAAAGAGCAATAAACCTCTAAGCATTCAAATTTTCTTCTGGGCACAAATGACCATGTATGCCACCTACGCCACTCTTCTATTAACTCTGCCATGCAATTATGCATGAGCAAATCAGAAGTCTGTGATTTTCTTCGTAATTATTTTTATTGGTTCTCCTGAGATTTACCAGCCATTCACCATCCAAATCAATAGCCAGAGCTACTACCCACCCACTGCAGCAAGGCCAGAAAGCCCCCAGAGGACGCATCACTTATTGTGTGTGTGGAGCTGTGATCAGAGGTTACCACGGGCAACGTCCCAAAGGTGCTCTAATTACACTGTTCCATTGGCAATAAATAAAAGGCGAGGAAAAGAGGTCACCGTTTGGCGAATGGTTATCTCAGGATTTTGATGCGGATTAACGTTAATTGAATTAGTATGCGCCTGAAGGAACGTCACAGTAGAAAATCATTTATGGTTCGATGAGCATACATACAAGAAAATAATTTCCTTGTTTTTGTATTTATGATATTTTAAGTAGCAGAAACGAAAGTTGGGATTGAAAGAATGGGGTCAGAACAAAATGGTAGTGACTGGTTTCCTATCTATCTATCTATCTATCTATCTATCTATCCGTCCATTCATCCGTCTATCTATATATCTGTCATTCCACCCATCCATCCATCCATCGTCTACCGTCTATCTGTCTATCCTTCTATCCATCCATCCATCTATCTATATATCTGTCGTTCCACCCATCCATCTATCCATCCATCCATCCATCGTCTACCGTCTATCTGTCTATCCTTCTATCCATCCATCCATCTATCTATATATCTGTCGTTCCACCCATCCATCTATCCATCCATCCATCCATCGTCTACCGTCTATCTGTCTATCCTTCTATCCATCCATCCATCCAATTTCAAGACTTCCAATTTCAACTTTTAAAATTTTCTAACATGACTTATCTTGACAAACTTGGCATTTCTATATAAAAAGTTACATTCATTTCTTTGAACTCCAATGTATTTTAATTCAATTTCCTTACATTTAAATCCAAATTACAGTTCTGCTTCCTGTTTGCTACCTCAACACAACCCTGTTTCAAACCACATCCCTGTTCTCAGTCTTGTCAAATCTTACAGGAAACAAAGTGAATTTGTTCAGAAAACTTAGCAAACACACAAACAAACATGGAAAACTGAAATGCTGGAAGGGTTTGAGTTTTATGGAAGCCTTTAACCCTGATAGGTTACACTTCAGTTCCAGGCACTGGAAGTTCTCTATCTGTGAGAGGAATATCTTCGCTCAGGCAAGTCTGACAGCGACTCGTTCATCATGTCATCAGTGGAAAATATAAAAATGTCTGTGGGGAAACAGGGATGATGTTACTGGATGCTTTCAGACATACACACACACAGCTCTGAATATGCACGGCACAACCTCGCACGGAAAGGCACGCCCTTGAAGATTCATCATGTCGCCACCCTGTCACCCTACACACACACAATGCCCACTCTCCGGCGTCCCACAGAGGTAAGTTTTGAAAACTTATCTCAGATGAAACTGCATAACATATACTGTACAGTACACAAACAAACCCTGGTAAACCTGAGCTGTGCGGTATCTGACCTGTCTCCATCTGCACAGACATACAGTACACGTGGAAAGCAAACACGAGAGAGCCTGATAATTCCAGGAAGCCTATATTCCTCTTCAAAAAAGGAATGTTTCCAGATATTGCCTATCTATGTATCTCGCTCTCTCTTACACACACTCTTCCCCTGCAGTGAGTTATTGACTTTGTATCAGTGTACGCTTCCCGAGTCCGCTCCTGCGGTGAGATATAAATAGACACAACTGGAGGAATGAGAATTTAATAATCAAAGATAATGGCTTTGTACATATTTATACTCCAGCGGCTTCTACTTCCTGTCAAGTTGTCTCCTTCATTCTCAAATCTTTCCCCACACCTCTATGTTCTCCTCACAGGATACAAGTTATCTCCATCTCTGTTTGCCGCTTTCTATCAGCAGTCTTCCCTCTATTGCTCTCTCCCTTCAGAAAATGACCTGTCAGGGCCTTGAGAGAAAAAAGGGAAGGCGTGGAAGACAGAATTCCACGTTCAGAGGAGGGCAGCAACCCTCATCAACACGTTCGTCAGTGCCTCAAACCCCTCCTTTTCATCATTTCACTCCCTCCTTTCTTCTGCATTCACATCAACTCTCTCGTTTTCTCTCAGGCTGATGAATGGATGAAAGGATCTAAGGTCTGGCCCTTATGGAGGGCTGGATATAATGTTCTCTGGTACATTAGATCAACTGTTTGGCAATATATATATATATATATATATATATACAGTGCACAGCATAAATGAGTACACCCCCTCTAAAACTTAACAAATTCAGCAATTACTCTTTACTTAGAAGACATGTTAGGGTTCTTTGGAGATGTAATTTTCCAACAAGCCTGCTTGATCAATTACCAAAGAAGAATGCCAAAATTATTCAGCAAAATAAGATTTTCTTATCAGGCTCCTGAAATACTCAGGTCTTCACTTTAAGTTTTCATTTAGTGAGGAGTTCATTTTTGCTAGAAAAAGGGCAGAAGAAATAACATGCAAGTGTCTCAGAGCCAGCAAAAGCTATGAAAAGAGTGACACTTTATCTCACAGAGTATGACGCAGCCTGCAGAAGTGACATGCATGGTTGTTGTCACCACTAGAATTACCTACTGTAGCCAAAGCACAATAAACTCATTTAACCTCTTCCAGGGCCCATATTTACAAAATAGAGACTTCTGGGAATCCATACTCTGGTCTCAAGAGACCAAGTCAATCATTACCGATCCAAAAGCATCCAAAATATTCTGGTGTTGCTAGAGGAGGAGTACAGAGAGAAGTGCTTGGTACCCACAGTGACGTTCAGTGGTAGTAAAGCTTTTCTATAGGGATGAATGAGTGCTGAAGGTGTGAGGGAGTTTTAGCTTTATCAATGCTAGCATGAATTCACACACTACGGTGTGATGTAATACAAAAACCTGAAATAGAAGATGCTACCCTCCCCTCATTCCCTGCATTGTTGGGCATTTTTTCAGCTGACAATGAAGATATTCATTCGCCTGAGTTGAAAATCCTTCAGTGGACATGTATTTCACTCAATCTTAACACTCTTGAGCTGCTGTGAGAGATTCTGTAGAGACAAGCTGAGCAAAACTTCCCATTAAAGATCAGAGCATTCTAGGAGGTCGTCCTCCAGGAGTTAAACAGGACATATGTGAAAATTTGTCGTGAACTTGTACACTTAGTGCCAAGAAGGATCAGAGCAGTATACTTTAAGTTCTGGAGGAAAAAAAGTTTATATTTCTCATTCCATATATTCTGATATATATTGCAATATATGCAACATGTAAGTCAATAGCACAACTTTTCTCAATAAATCACACAATTTGAGCTATCACTGCATACTTAGTACTGAGATTTGAACAAAGCCGCAACTCAACAACTAGCCGTAGTAAACATCACTAACAATTGCTAAAGAAATGGTATGTGTGCAGAAGTTTTTTTTGTCTTTGCTTTCTGCACTGGTTAAAAGCTCTTGTTATCATGCACTTTTTGTACATATTTATTCAACATCTATTTAACATGCTAGGATTGTCTTGTAAAATAATGTGGGTCAGGTCAGCGGGGACACTTTGAAATGGGCTCCCACAGGTGTAGGTTTGTTTGACTTTGTGAAAATATTGTGGTGCTGGGTCTTTTATAACAGCATGTGTGTGCTAACATCAGAGTAATGTAGGTCTTTGTGTGAGTGCATATGCACCCACACCCTAATGAACGCACGCACACACAGGTGTTCTGCGGCATACCTCACTCATTCTTTGCGTCCTGGTGATGGCTGATTTTTGAACGGCTCTAAAGAGCAGCTTCGGCTTTGTGGAGCGACATAAAAAGTGGTACAATTGTCATACGTAATGTCTTTACCTTCCTACCTCACAATTCATGGCTCAAAGTCTACAGAGCAGAAAATAAATAAACCCTATATGCTTTTGAAGAGCATGAAAGAACAAACTCCTTTAGGTGGCCACATTAGTCACTAGAGTTGAGAGAAGGCAGTTTTATTGTGGAAGATTTATTGTGGGCGGCCGCTGCTAAACACATGGGCATGTCACTGACTTCTGCAATCTTTGCCCGCTGGTCCCAGCTGAATTGAGGTATAGACTGCAGGTACAGTATGGTGAAAGATACTCCCCTCTCGCTCCAGCTATCCGTCACATTCTTTCTCCGAGAGCCCATCCTTGTTTTAATCTGAGCGCTAAACTGAGAAAGAGTCACACATCCTCACATGCACAAACACTCCCTGACTCCAGTGTGGCTGCTTTGTGGTTTTGAGCCGTGTACGCGTCATTACCGCAGGCCTCTCTTCGAAAATGAGGCACAATTACAACAGCGATGCATCACAGCATAGCCAACTAGTGCAGAACAATTCCATTTAAACCCAGCTTTTATTACGTCTCATTCACAAAGACCCCAGATCAGACCCACCTCGCAACTGCAAGCTTAATTACAGATCACATTCAATTACGTCGAGCCTGTTCATGTCATTGGTACTATTAAACACACTACAAATTTAAGAAAACCGAAACAGCAAATCTAAGACAGCAATGAATTTAAAAGGAGATTAAAAGGATTTCATGCTACTCAAATTTTAGCATTGCTCCAAGTAATCTTACATGCATCTCTAGCAGACTTTCAGGTCAGATCTCAATAGTGTCAAAACCTGTGCTCATACACCAAAGTTTGCAATCAGAAGTCTCAATATCTGGTTTCTTTTGAAACCAAACAATTTTACCAAACAAATTTTAGGAGAATCAACAACTCATTGAACTATCTTGTCTTTGTTGTTTCTCCTAAAATTCTTTAGGAGAAGCACCTGAAATAAACTCGATACTTTAATAAAGCATAAGACAGCAATCAAATAAACCTCTGAGTTCATGAAAACCACACTGACATTTTGCTGCAAATGTATTACCTACAGTTATACTTTTCTCCTTGCCTCTTTCAGTCACGACTTGCAGACACACATACACTCTAGTCTGGGTTTTAGTTTCTCCTGACGGTGCAGAACTGAAGCTTCAGCCTGCAGACAGATACAGCGTCGTCATCAGAGCGGATCCACGAGGGACCGCTGGCAGGCAGGTGCACGTCTCCTCACCTCCACCAGGGGAGCTTGGGAGTGGGGCATCATCTTGTTCTCTGCTCTCGGTTATCAACACACTACTAAAAGCAGCAAAGTTAACCAAGGGATCAGACCCTGGATAATAGCAGAAAACTGGGACGTGGGAACATGGGGACAAGAGCATTGAACCTACAGCTTCAAGGACAACGTACTGCAGCCAAGAGTAAGCATTTCTGCTATACTGTATCTTATAAAATCGACTAGGTTTCACTTTTTGAAGAATCAAGTGAAAAGAGTTCACTCTAAGACATTAGATATGGCTCTCTAAGCATAGTAAGTCTATGCAATTTTTCTCCCGTTTTAGATTTTTCCAGGCAAAAACTGTCCAATTGGACTAGCCAAATCGCTAAAGATCTCCTAAACTAAAATAACTTCTCAGTTTTATAGACTAGATGCGTCAAGTCAGCATCAAAACAACAGGCTTGTCCCATTCCCACTAACTCTGAGCCCCAAAAACTCCTTCTCACCCAAGTCTCTATTCCTACCCTTCCCTCCCTGAGCAGCATTAATCACCCCGGTCCTGAACAGAACCAAATGACTACGGTCATTCAAGCCCAGGACAGCTTTGTAACAAACACAGCCTCTTCTGAATGCATCTCCACAGCCTTTTTTGTCTGCTTGGAGAGGGCTGCTCCTCAAACCCGGCTCCTACTTCCACCAGAACGGACGGATTACCTCTCACAGACCAGTCGGATCAGGAGAGAGGAGGGCTACGGGGCAAACGGTTCGCTGGGGTGATTCATGGGCTCTTCTAGAAAGACCTACACCCCTCTTTTCCTCCAAAAACGAAGTGCCATTCCTTCAACCGGCACCTAGCAACCGGCAGCTGGGGTGCAACAGAAATGGGGAAGAACAGCGAGATTCTGAGCTGAATTGGGCTAGACTAGCAGCCTCCATGGTAGAGATACAAGGACAAAAACAGGATACAAACAGCAAGACAAGTGCAGAAGCTGGAAAGACAATGGCAAAAGCTGTAGCCTGACTGAGCCCCTCTTCAGTCACTGTAACATCTACCAGCCTCATTCTCCTTAAAGAGTTCAAACAAAAACCCAAGCAAACACTGTTAAGTGCGAAATGGTGCTTTCGGACAAAGACGCTCTTGACACAGCTAATAAAATATGTATGTGACTGTCTCAAAGACAAATATGAACTGTTCACATCATGAAAAAAACAAACAAATACAACCTACGCCAACTTCTAGCGCAGTCTGCCTTATCTAAACACAGCGTACACTACAATTAAGTATTAATTTTATTCTATTAAGATACAAGACTTAATGGTTAGACACACCAATCAAGTCATTTGTTTCACACCATTAACAATATCTTCATTAGTGATTAATTAAAAAGCTAACAAGTGCTCACTGTCCATTACTCATCTAGTTGCATGCATTACATGATTATACATCAGCGACTACCAAACAGAGAGAAGTGACTGGATTCCAAGCTCCTTTACGGTCTTGATGTTTACAACAGAACTGAGCACTTTAGGCAGCTTAGGGAATGCAGAGAAAAGACAAGAACAGGTGTGGGGGAAAAAACATGATGTTTCAAATATTACTTAAATCATATAAGCCTCTGTGAGTTTTACTGGAAATCATAATCCTTATGTAATATTTTAAAAAGCAGAACGGGCTAAGCAAGAGGGTTTAATGAACCCAAACACTGACATCTCAGAAGATGCAACTAATAACACCAGTTCAGAAGATAGTATCCATACTGAAAGCTCTTTAGAATACAGTGCAGACTATTGTGGCTAGGTGTCACTGATTCAGTTAATTGTTTAATACTCTTGGACTGATGAAACATCTCATTCTGGATAATGTTTGCACATCCATTTCTTTGCAAAAACAATCTAAATGATCAGTTTATCATCCTTCAACCCTATGGTTCTCACTCGGGGTCCATATGAGCATCTTTGCGCCACGCCTTGCGCATCCACTGGCGCTTTTCACAGCAGGTGTCACCCCACATTCTGAGACTACCGCGACTGTGGCATCTGCTGTGGAAAACCACACTGCTTCAACGCTGGCGTTATAAATATGAACTACACCAGAAGTTTAACACATTTTATGACAAATCATACTAAACCAAGCATTCCTCCTTCCAAGTACAAATAATTCTCCACAAACATATAGCCTACGCAGCAACATAACATTCTTATTCGGACTAAAACTAAATTTACTTTGCTAAGCGATGCCAGAAAAAAATGTCCAAAATAAAACCCCGCACTCCTACTGTATAATAAATAAATATATATATATTTGCTGTAAAATTCATTGCCGTATCCACAAAACAAAATAAATGAATAAAATAATAATAATAATGAAGGAAAACTCATTAAGAGTGTATATAAAGTTAAATTATGCATTTGGCAGGGTAGGCTAATACATGAATCGCAAACTCTCAGAAACTCAAAAATTGCTTCTTCGAAGCAAAAGCTTTCTGTTAGAATGGAGCATAAAAAGTAACTCACCATCCACTTGGTATACTAATCCACAGAGTAAAAGCTGTGTTAGAGGACTCATTCTGTCATAGTCCACATCCACTCCACACCTCAGTTCTCAAACACTGGACGAGTTTCTCCTCTTTTAGTATTTGGAGTATGTAGGAACTCTCAGCAGCCGCTCAGATCCAGCTGAAATGTCAGTTGAGTATTCTCTGGGCTCATGGTGGCTTTCTGGATGAGGAATGAGATCCACGCGCACCATGAGGATTGAACTAGTGTCTGTCAGCCCGTGAGTTATACCATGCCTTGTACCAGCTTTTGATTTCCGTCCTAACGGGACTACGAAACAGCAGAAGCGAATCAGAAACAGCAGCGAGCACGCGTAAAGACAGATCCAAATCTGTCCAAAACGCGCGTGAAAATGTTGCGCGCTCCGGTTCCTTCAATAGCTTCTGAAGCACCTTACAGATCGCTTCCACGATCCTCTCCGGTGTTTAAAGTGTAAATATGTTTTGTCGTTTCATTACACTCTTAACTCCGCGTTCAGAAAGCCGCTCCAAAGTTCCGTGGCGCGCAGTTAAATCCAGCGTAAATCGGTCGGGGTGGCGCTGGCCCCGTGCGGTCGCTCTCTGAGTCTACGCCAGAGTGAATGTGATCAGTCTTGGGAAGGGCGAGAGCTCGGCAGCGCTCCTACAGCTCCATAACTGACACCGCTGTGCGTACAGCTCCCGGGCCGAGCCAACACTGACGCTCATGCTAGAGGGAGAAACAGCGAGGGGGGGGAGAGCGGG
>NW_015539920.1:168186-172117 GCF_001515605.1 Sinocyclocheilus anshuiensis
ATACATATATATATATATATATATATATATATATATAATATTATATATTAATATTAAACTGGAAACAAACTATATACTTTCAGATAGATAGATAGATAGATAGATAGATAGATAGATGTAATTTTGATGGGCAATGTATGCCCATGGGCGTCGCTAGGCCATTTTTAGGGGGGCTATAGCCTCTACTCAGCCCCCCCTAAAATTTTGCGATTAGTTCCATAAACCAGTGGTTCCCAACCCTGGTCCTGGAGGCACCCCAACACTTCACGTTTTGCATGTCTCCTTAATCAAACATGCACACATCAAAGTCCCCTTTAAATTTCATATGAAAACGGAGGCAGACTTCGATCGACTTCGATGACTCCCCGTCTTTCAGCGCGTTCTTTTTCAATTGGCTCACAGCTTTCCATGGTGTTATCCAAAAAGTTGACCCAAAGCGCCACACGAACGGCACCACATCAAACGTTAAAGACAGTAGGGCCACCAATAATATATAATAATTATACAATATATATAACAAAGTAAAATTAAACTGATAAAATATATTTTATATTATTAATAAAGGCACCCCAACACTTCACGTTTTGCATGTCTCCTTAATCAAACATGCACACATCAAAGTCCCCTTTAAATTTCATATGAAAACGGAGGCAGACTTCGATCGACTTCGATGACTCCCCGTCTTTCAGCGCGTTCTTTTTCAATCCGCAGAGGCGCAGAGCGAGAAACAGAGGACAAGGTGTGTGTTTATCGATATCATATCATGGGGGTGCAATCAGTTCCCCATCTACTGTAGCCTTAAATTTTCGCTGCGTTCACCCCTCATCACACCACAGGTTTCCTCCAGTGAAAACGAAGCACATATGAACGCATATACTTTATAAAACGATGTTGCCATTTTCATTTGAACCCTGGGCTAATTTTACTTTGTTCCTTATGTAAATAGCCGCTAAATATATAATGCACTATTTATATTATAATTGTAATTATATTTATGTTTCTTTTTAAAATTAAATTTCAATTATTATACAAATATAAAAAACAATAATTATAAAATATATTTATACAAGATACATATATTCAATATAATAAAATATGATATATATATATATATATATACATATATATATATATATATATATATATATATATAATATTAAATCTTAAATTTTCGCTGCGTTCACCCCTCATCACACCACAGGTTTCCTCCAGTGAAAACGAAGCACATATGAACGCATATACTTTATAAAACGATGTTGCCATTTTCATTTGAACCCTGGGCTGAGTCCCCCTAAAATGAAAATCCTAGAATCGCCCCAGTGTATGCCATTGCTTTGCTTTATTAAAAACAAATGCTGTTTTTCCCTTCACTTGATGTCATTTAGGCGCGTTCGGTTAAAGATTCTCTTTTTAAAATTAATTTGAGAGCGAGCGTCAGGCAGGGTGAATAAATGCTGAGAAATGTGCCGCAGCTCAACCGCACTGGAGCACGGGCATGTGTCTGCATCTTCATCCGAGCGTGGACGCACTGGCTGCCGCCTGGCTGCTTTAATCCACCTGCTTTGTGTGGACGAGTCTTTATCGCCCCCTAATGGTTACAGTGAAATACAAGGCCGAATCGAACAAAGACCTCTGAGCTTTCATGGTTCCAAATATAATACGCCAGAGAAAGGTAAGAAGTAATTGTCCAAGAATTACCCTAAAAATATATATTTTAAACAAGCAACCCAAAGGAGGCGCAAAGTATAAAAAAAAAAAAATGATTCATGGGTTTTTCAATTTACCTATACAATATCCTCAAAACATTCATATTTCTAATCATTTGAGAACCTTTCACAATTATGAAAATTCACTCTTTGATATTTACAGTTGCCGTTACGCTAGTAAAACCATGCTAAATTTTCTAGAAGGCAACTATTTACAACCAGTGTGCGATTTAAATTTGCATTTACAATAAATAAAATCACAATTGTGACATATAGTCATAATTACATTTTAAAAAATTAATTAATTAATTGAATTGAATTTTACAGATAAGAGAAATTTACACTGGACCCTTTTTTCTCCCCCAAAACTGTCACTGTGCACTTTATCTCTAATTTATTCTAGTTCTAGTTTAAAAGTGTGTCATTTAACTGAATTCAAGCATATCTGGAATAAAAGACACTTTGAATTCAGCGTGAAACCTTGAATCAATAGCAGTCAAACCTGAGGCACTGGGGCCGATAAAAGCAGACCTGTAAAATCATCAAACAAGGCCTGACTCCTCAGAAGAGCGGTTGTTGGACTTGTGCAGGCAACGCAGGGGCCGGATTCCCTGCGCGAGCGGGACGCTGGAATCCCCCATTTTCAAACTGATTTTTGACATCAAACAAATAAAAGCCCTTCTCTGGAAATCATTCAAAAACAGACACTTAAAAACAAATATCTGTTCTTCTCTCATTCACTTCTTTCAACTGCTCTCGCTCACACGCCAAACTCCTGCTGCATTTAACACACACACACACACACACACACACACACACACACACACAGACACAGACACAGACACACACACACACACACCTTTGCAGTGTCATCACAGTGCTTCTTTCTGAGGGCTCTCAGTAGGTACATAATGATAGCTTTGACTCGCAGAAGCATTTTCCACCTCTTCTGTTTGTTTGGGAGGCAACATGTTGGAGCTTGCGAGGTTTTTGATGCTGCAACATTTAGTTTGCGGTAAGTGCTGTCAACAAGCCAGATCCAGCGATCTTCTTGATAGTTTAATCCATGCGTGTGAGCCTCAAGATGAATGTGAATTCATTATTCCTTTGTCGGCCCAACCACTAGCAATGCAGGTAACTGCTTTAGCATAGGATGCCATTGAATCGCTCCTCTGATATGAGGTCACATTTCAATTGTATGAATGTACAGGGAACGGAAAGGCACAAAGTTCAAAACTCGGACACCCTGTTAGATGATAATGCTTCTTTCTAAGACTACTACTATTTGAACAAATTTTTTGAGGAAAGGTGTGCTATTACTTTTCTATGTGATCAATTTTACTTGAAAGACAATACAAATTTATAAACGAAAGAAAAGAAAAGAAAATCAATTTTGCTTCTCTTTTGCTTGCCAAGGCTGCATTATTTGATCAAAAATACAGTAATATTTGTTTTACAAATATTGTAAAACATTATTACGTTTAAAAAACAATTATTTCGTAATAACTCTTTCTTAACAAAAATAGAAAGGATTTTTTAAAAATTCTGCTTGGATAGAGCACAGTAGAGGTGTGTATAGAGGGGAAAAAAAATATTCCAGAGGTGCATTCTGTTGTGTGCATGTTCAGCAGTGTTTATGTGTAGTAAACCCATCTAAAATGTATAGTAGGGCCAAGTGGCGTCGTATTGAAAATGCTGTTCTACACATCCATAAACAATGCATGTCTCTGCTTCACGGCTAGATGAAAGAACTCAATTTCTCCCTCTGTATCTCAGTCTCTCTCTTGTTATATATCTCTATTCTAAATCTATCCACTGTATCCCCGTATCTGAAAGGTATAGCCCTGTCCCTGTAGGGTGCTAAATATTGGCTGAAAGTGGATTTATTTTAATTAAAAAGAGTAGATGTTTACCCAAGCCTGAGAGACACTTCAGAATCAGATGGTGGAGTGGGGGTGACCAAAGGAAGCGTATGACTGGAGAACCATATCATGCATTATACGTATAAGCATCACCTCTTTAATGCACACCAGTAAGCAAAATTAAAGGAGTGGTTGACTGTTTTTTTTATAGGCTTGATTGTGTTTATGGGGTGCAGTCTAACATGTGTTAATGCTTCGTTGGTTAAAAAACACATTATTTTTCAAATAATTTACCTTTATTCCACACCTCTCTGTCCCTTCTCCTCTGAACGCGCTGATCATTTCCTGCTTTTATGAAGCCCC
>NW_015539920.1:172243-225189 GCF_001515605.1 Sinocyclocheilus anshuiensis
ATAACGCTTCTCATAGCTATGTGAAAATAAGTGTATTCACCGAGCTGACGATCTGAATGAGAGAGAGAGAGAGAGAGAGAGAGAGAGAGATGCAGAGCGTGTGCAGAGCAGGGCGAGGCCAGGAAAAGGATGAGAACGCTGCTTTAGAACATTTTGAAACTTGTGAATCAAGACAGAATCGCGATTCATATATGAATAGATTTTTACATGCACCTCTAGTTTTCTCTTCCTCTTCTCTAAAGCAGCGCAGCATGGCCTCACCCCCTTTGCTGCGTGTTCCCAGAGGCGGGGTTTATGTAAAATTCTGGGTTCTTGACGTAACGGACCCGGGAAGTAACTCGTTGTAGTCCCTTACCAGTCGTTTTTGTAGGCATTAAACTGCCAGAATTTTAAAAGACGATATCTCCGTTTGCATTGAACTTTCAGCTTCGTAACTTTGCAGATATTGTTTATGATCAAACAGCAACATTACACACTAACTAACTAACATTAAAAAAGTAAAATCACAATCAACCACCCCTTTAAAGATGCTTATATGAATATGCTTCATAGCGACACATTAATGTCACTAATAAACTTACATTGAATCTAAAAACACATCAAATGCACTGTATCCGAAATTCTCCACAATTCCGCAGCTTTTCCCCCACAATTATTGAAGGAAGTGTGCTATAAAATGGTGAAATTCCATGTGGACCTATTCATGACTTTGTGTTTATATGGTTGAAAGCATTCACATTAATTCCTACCATTACCCAGCCAATCAAACCAAAGAGGCATAAAACAAAATGAAACGTATTACGCATTCACATTAGATCAAATGTTGAAAATGCAAATTACCTCAACAAAGGCTTTCAAAAGAGCTTAAAAGCAGTAAAATTACAGCACGCTGTCAATCGCGAGAAATAACCCGAGATTAGCATTCATATGGTTGAATAAAATCTTTGCCTATTACAAGGGCACACTTTTCATCCGAGCTCAGCTGAAGGCAAACACACTCACGCACGTGAACAAAACCACCTCCCACACCAAATTATCCCTTCTTTCTTCTCGCCGTGCCCTTCTCTCCATCATCTCCCACGCCACAATGGCCACCAGCGCTCTGCCACATGCTCCAGACCTTCATTTGTTCCCACCTAAACCAATCAAGCGCCTATCGCTGTCAACTCATTTGGCCAATTACGGCTGCGTAATCTGATCAACCCAAATCATCTATCAGGACCCTCCACCGGTTTTTATCTGTGGACCATCTGGTGAAGGAACCCAAAGGAAGCTGAGGTACTGTGCTCCTAAAAAGGTCAGATCATTCCTTTCCTGATGGACTTGACTTTAGCTTTTTTTCCTGACATTGACATGCAGAGAAATGAGATGATGACTTTATGCTGGCGATGTTTCTTGTGGAAAAAAACAACAATCAATGTTTGTTTTTAGAAAATACCAAATGTCTATTATAAAACAGATAGCTTTGTTTCTTATAGACATGCTACAATACACAAAATGCAAGGTTTGCACTTAAATTTGCTAAATCATGAATGAATTTAATGTTGTATCTAACAGTGCCCTTCAGGCAATACAATAACGTTTACAGTACTAGCCCGGCCTCTCAAACTTATTGCTTAAATTACTCAATCCTCAGAATGTAAACCTGGTCGTTTCTGGTGGACAACACTGGTTTGGCCATAAGGCCAGTGATTATATAAGGTTTAAATGAATTACAGGACCTTACGGTCTGATCTTGATAAATGATCAGATGGAAACATTAATGGCTACCTCAGTCTGCTCTACTCTCTTTCTTAACTCTATCTCGCATTCATTTCCTTTAAAGCAGCTCAGAAGGTGTGTCTGGGATTTCCTCACAAGTCTGACCCCTATTTGGACTTCCCTTTGGTATTCAGAGAAAGTCAAAAACAATCTCCAAGACTCCCGTGGACTAACAGAACCCGTTTTACTAGTGGTCTCAGATTTTGGGACCCCACTGTTCATGTTTGCACTCCTGCATTCAAATACACATGAATGGATCACTAATTTCAGGCCCTATCGACAGCCAAAAATGAGATGCATACTGCCAAGTAATACTGCTTCGCAAGATTCAATAACAGTTATCACAGCTTTTTTTCCTGATTACTACAAACCACAAATGCCCTCTCATCATAATGTTGCCATCTACACACAACCGATCCATGTCATCAAACACAGCTCTTGAGTAGGTCACATGTTTTTACTAGCTAGCGATAGAACAATGGAGAACAATGAAGACATGAGTCCCTAGACTGAAATTACGACCTCTCAGAGTCCATCATCCTGATTAGCACATGCTTCCATCACAGCAGATAACTGTGACACGAGTCTAGTGTTTGCACATGCAAATCAAGCATTGCACGGCCGATTTTGTCATTAGCAATAATTAGCATGGAGGTGGCTGCCAATCAATACAGCGCTACCTGGTGCGAGATTGTTGTGTTGCACTACGGATGTTACGCTATTCTCTAGCTTCCAAAATGGGGGGAGTCGACACACAACGCTTCTAATTTCGATCCCCGCCTACAGGCTTTGGACTACGTAGGCCCCTTTTCGGTTTTGCGGTATGGATCGCGAAACAATTCCCCAGTCTCTCCTAATTCGTTTTACCTTAACAAAGCACGAACATGTATCAAAACTACTGGAATTGAAAGACGCAGAGGGACAGGCTGCGACCGAGATATAAAACAGCGGCGAGGGTAATTTGGGACTTTAATTCGTCCCGGTGAGTGAGGGCTCAGATATTTAATTGTGTGGCGGGTCAGGGGGGTATGGAGAATCCCATCAGTCACAGTCAGGTGTGAAAGCCGAACAGGGAACAGTTTAGTGGACATCCTTCACGCTGTAGCCGTATCCTCTTCTTTGCCTCCTAGCGCCCGGATTCTGATGATTAGGGGGTGGTGGGTGGGCACGAGAAGGAAGGGGCGTGTGAGTTTGATTAATGTAGGTGTCAGAGGTGGGGGTACCACCTCCTCAGCATGGGTAATGACACAAGGGGCTGGCAGAGAGGGGCTACCTGAAGCTCAGGGTCCCCAGGCTAGGCATGATTCTTCCCTCTGATCTCCCTCTGTCAGCAGTACTGTCAGCCCGGCCCGATCAGCACCTTCTTAATGGCTCCAACCTGTCACCGATTGGATATTAAGCTGTGCTTTGCAATACATGCATTTACTCACGGAGACACACACTTATAAATAAGCATACACACATGAAGACAACAAAGATATATCTGCACAGGCTCACAAAAACATATTCCGCCTTGAAAATGAGAGCACGGTCACAAACACACACGCAAACCCTATTTCTTATGCACAAACGCTGAGAAATATACAAGTGCGTACGCACACGCCAAGACTAAAATTAGATTCCCACTGAGGTGGAAACAAAGATGACAACGAATTTGGCAACTGAATAATTTCCTCTCTGTTATATGAACTGCTGAATGAATAAACAGCGAGGGAAAGATCGAAGAGCTTGTGTAGTCACACCTGCAGCACAAACAGAAATGCAGTTATTTATCTGAGACAGATGTTTACAAAGACTAGGTTATTTTGCTTTTGGAGGAGCTACTTTGAAATTGAGCTCTTCAATCCACAAGGAACTGAATTTGAAGTAGTTACACTACAGTATTACCCTTAAAAAAAGTCACTATTACTGCAAAAAAAAAAATGCTTCACTACAATAAATGGGGCAACACATTTTTAAATACATTACCTATATAACTATGAGAAAAGCATATAATCATATATAATCAGAGATCAGAGGGGGTTGAATTGTAATTAGGGTTATTTGAATAATGTTAAAACGAATAAAAACATATGACATTAATTTATTAATTAAATATTTAGACACGAGTCAAAGACGAGACATCCTATTTTGGTGTCTGCATCAAATTAAATTTCCAAAAGTGATTTTATATACATAAAAAACATATTAAATGCAATTAGGGTCTACTTTAATGTTTCTAATAACTTCTGTGAAGATAAAATGCCAAAATTTTAGTTAAATAATGTCCAATCGTCATTCAGCGTAACAGATATATTTATATAAAATTAAACATACTTATTCTGACCTTCACTTATTAAAATAAATAGTAGAAAAAGTGATCATGCTAAATTTGATTATATTTTAAATGATTAAAAACTTCTTGCTGACAAATGGGTAAAACCTAGTAGTTTGAAGGATAGCATGTGATCCTTCAATATAGTTTAATGATCTTGGTGTAAAGACCAAGAATAGATAATGATTCTTGGTATAAATATGCCTGACAATATTTTTTGTTATGTGAAGTACTGTTACACTGAATGACATTTTAGTGGGTGTCTTCTGTAAATCATTGTAAAAATGTATTTAGTCATTATTTTTTGCTCAGGAAGAATAAAATAAAAATAAAGCAGTATTAAACTTTTATTGTTTTGATGTTTAAAGGGGTCATATGATGCAATTTCAATTTTTCCTTTCTCTTTGGAGTGTTACAAGCTCTTGGTGCATCAAGAAGATCTGTAAAGTTGTCATATGACCCCTTTAAAACTGCCAGATGCTTCAGAACTGCCCAAACAAACCAATTCAATGAATCAGACTTTTCAACACTTCATAGCGAGAGGACAGTTTGACAGTGTTCAGGTTTGATTGTCCAAATCATACACACTGTGGAGGACAAGTGTTCTGTTACTTTTCTAAAATAATTCATTCAGAGTATGAGCAAAATTCCACCCCAAAAGCACCACACACTTTGCAAACCCTGCAACACTAAAGAACAACAGAAAACTCTCAGATAAAACAAGATAAAATATATAGAGAGCTGTAAACTGGATAGCATCTCTTCAAATGTGCACTATCAAAGGAGCATGCAGCACAGGAAACCCCAGTCCAAGGGTTCTGCAGGGGCTGCTTTTCTCATTTAAGACAGTGTTTTAAGAGAGATGGAGTGGGAAAGAGATAGATTTGTGACCAGCAGAGCTGGAACACGCAGACCACATGTCCTCACATCTGGTTTTATTTCTCCCCATAAAACCGAGCAGAACCAGCTGATAAAGAGCACACTGGGTGTCTTCCGATCTCTCGTGGAGAAGACGGTCCAGAGACAATTCAGAAAGTGTCTGTGAGTGGTTTTGCAGTACAACAAATCGAGCGCTCCTGTAGCGTCTTAAAAAACACTCATGCACTTCAATCACTGCATTGACTCAAGAGAGACTGTAGCAGGGGATTTACTGCTAAAATCTGCCAAGAACAAAACTCTATCTAAAGTTTAGGAGGCACTCTGAACATCTAGCTGTTATCATCTGGAGATTCAACACTGGTCATATGGGATGAACAGTTTTTTACTTGTACACTATAACTTCCAATACTTCTTAAGTCATACAATAGCTTGGAACAATCTTACAAGACTTCCTAAATCATACGATAGCTTTAAGTGAGAAACATGTCAAAGTTTACATCTATATTTACAGATCATTTGTCTTCCAGTGAGCCATTAACCTCTTTAACCATATTATTGAATCAGAGAATTGAACACAAAAACCAAATCACTTATTTGTGAACAAATCATTCAGACTGAACTGAAATCAACAGATTAAATGATTTGGCTCAAAAAAAAATTCTGTTTAATTACAATCAAATTTTCTCAGTTTGTGTTTTAGGAAGAAGCTAAGCAAAACAGGATTAGAACATCATGAAGGTGAGTAAATGATGTCAAAAACTTAGTAGTGAGTTTAATAACATTTAAAAATAGTCTCTGAAAATAATGAACCACACTTCATCCCGGTGAGGTACTGGAATAATACAGTTTCCCCCTGTTAAAGATAAATGGTACCACCCATTCACCCAAGATGCCCTTAGGGATCCCTCTGTTGCCGTGTGGATATTCTTAGCAACACGGCAACTACCAGTGTTTGGTGGCTCAGGTGAGGATGGTGAACCCCGAGATGAAAACATAACATAAAACAACAAAGGCTTCATGGATTTTCCCAATTACTATTTTCTGAAGGGAAATCCCAATTCCAGGCTCCAACTCCAAGCTAATGAGATACTTCTACACATAGCAGCCATACCTCTGCGGCATGGCATGTAAATGTTCCAAGGACCTCCCAGGAAAACTGAAAACATAGCAACGTACAGGAGGGTAAATGCATTAAGGATCATTCCAAGCTTCCTGTTTAAAGGCTAATTTAAGATATTGATAATTTAGGAATCCATCTATAATTGAGCTGAAAGTTTTGCTTTGGAGATGCGAATGTACAGTAACAGAGCATTGCTCATGCACAGTTACATAAAGGTTCATCTCAACCAGTTTTCCACCAGTTTTATTGTGTTCAAACAATCGGTTTCACCAGAAAATCTTCCAGAGGTTATTTCCGCAAGAAGGAGGTTATTCACCCTGCAAGAAGACAACACAGTGGAACCTTTAAGAAACAGTTGTTCACTTCATTTTTCAGAGCATGGAGATAAATAGACCAGCTGTGCCCAGCTTGACCAAATTGTCCAGATAAGTCACTTCTGGCCTTCAAACCCGCATCCTGGGAGCAGGATGAAGTGGACTAGGGTGGCTACCATCTTATTTTTCACTCGCTTCTTCTCATCTATCACTACCATCAACCACAGTCCTCTTTTTCAGTCCATCTCTCACTGCTCCCTGGAGTACTGCACCTCCCCCAGTCCCTAAATATCAACAGGGGAGTCAAGCTCTTGTCTGGGAGCTGTTTGTGATTTATGAGGGAGATGTTTGCCCGGTTTCTCTGGAAGTTCAGCATTCTCCGGGATAAGACTGAGACGTCTCAGTCGAGACGTCCCTCTCTAAGAGCCGTACACAAGCTTAGCGGTCGCTGGCCGCAAATGTCTTTATAGAGCTAAACTACCATTCTGCGGGAGAATTTCTCCGTCAATGACAGCTAAGCAAGTACATCAGTCTTGGCAAAAGGAGGATTGTGGGAGTTCAACGTCTGGCTATTCTCCATCTCCACCCTTTCCAAAAATAACTACGGTCCACCTCACACCATTAACCGTCCCATGGAAGCAATTCGAGTTGTGGGGGGCGGATGCGGGGCACTAAGGAGGCAAGCTGTTTTCCACCTGTGATCTGGTATGGGGAAGAACGAAGTGGCTTTATTACCCATGCTGGCTGTAATGACAGAGAGGAGAGGGGCAGTGCCTGCTGGGTAATTGTTCCATAATTCACACCTGAGTAGCAGGGGAATTCCCACAGGTGAGCAGCATCGTCTGGCCAAGGCCGTCCCAGCTGTCTGCCTCAAACAGGTACGTCGTCTGCTATAAAAAGCCTTGCAGCCCTCGGAAAAACCCCATGTGCCTCCAAATCCAAACAGACTGTGTGCAATTTCAACCACAGTGGGACGTTAACTTGAGAGACGCAAAATACATTTGGTCATGACAACAGCTACCCTCCCTTTCTTACCATCTGAATCCTCCTGCATGCGACCCACAAAGTGCATTTTTTGCATTCAGACGCCCCTTCCCATAATCCTCTGCTCTTCCTCCTGTCATTCTCTGGCTTTGAAGAAGGTTTTCTCTCTTCGAGGCCTCATGGTGCAGACGCTCATTAGAGAGACACCTTTCACGAACAACCACAGGCCTAGAGAAAACCACACCTGTCGCTCCTTCCACCCGGCTCAGCCCAGATAACAGAACACCAGCCACTGAAGTTTCTGGCAGGTCTTGCAAACAAGAGGTCCAATGAGTGATGGGCATTTAGAACTAATGAGCAAAAAATGAGTGCAAATGAGATAAAGGCAAGCGGGAGTGGGAGTGAGAGAGAGAGAGAGAGAGAGAGAGAGAGAGAGAGGTAGAGAGTAAGAGAACACAAAAAGGAAGATATGATCATATGATGAAATAAAGAGTTCAAGAGCCTCCCCCATCTTTATGCCTCGCGTCTTATCGTGTCAGGCCACTGACCGAGGCATTGCACAGCCCGGAGCAGAGCCAAAGCCATCATTCAAATCCTTTTGAGCATGTAAGCCTTCTTTAAAAACCACTCTCTCCTAATTACATGCCAGTTACAACAACTGCAGGACCCCTGACTGGAGGCCAAAGATCTGAGAGAGGACTCCTAACCCAAGTAAACACTCTCAACAATCTGTGAGCCTTCAAATGATGATAGAAAATATGTGAAAAGAGAGTGCAAAGAACTGAAACACAACAATGTGATAGTAAAGAAAGAAGGAAAGAAACTGCAGCATGCTAAGCTACAAGCTAGTTAGAATATTCAACATGAATTGCCATTTGTCCGCAGTGTGTTGGATTGCTGATTGAAACAGGATATTTAACAAAAAAAAACAAATGGAATTTTATTTTATCTATTGGGAATTGACTCGTAAGAAGTGCATATTGTGCCCGATCAAATGAGAATTTGCTAAAACAATGCTAAACAGTTATTTGAATACTGGTAAACATTATCCCCATTTTTGAGATTTGTGTTGCGCTACACTGCAACTTGTTGGGAAAAGTAGCTTGTCACTGTAAAAGCTACACTATTGTGAAATAAACTTGACTACTGTCTTGCTACTGGAACACGTTGCTAAGTTAGTATCTGCTACTGTTAATCCCCAACACGGGAGTGGGACAGGCGTACAAAGAAAGAGCCTGACAAACAGAGAAAGGAAAAATACATATGGTTGACAGAGTGTCTCTGAATCTACGCAATCAAAGGAAAGCACAGCTCCTCTTTAGAATTCCGGGGTAATTAGGGGCTTAATTGTTGGGAATGCCAGTGAGAATGCAGATGAGGGTCTGTAGACCGACCTACACAGCCTGCGACCTGTTCATCAAGCCAGACTGCTTAAAAAAAACACCCAAGCTTGGTTTTCTTCTGTTTCCATCACTTATTCATAATTTATCTCCACAGGTCACATTCTGCTTTTGCATTCCATATAAATTTATCACTCGCTTTCACTCTCCCTCATAAATATTTTTTCCCCGCTAACCACCTGCTATCGTCCGTCTGCCATATTTCTCTTTTGTCTGGAACTCCCCTCTTTCCATGATTCAAAAGACACAGCTGAACATCTTCAGCGCCTCAAGGTCTTTATCCCGTTTATCCTTCTCTCTTTCACTCCTTCAGCTAATTCCATCCCCCATCTTTCTGCTCAAACTACTTGATGAGAATATTTAGCCGTACTCTTGACTATCAAGTGTTCGAATTCCCTCAGTCTAACTCGTGTTCAAACAGCAGGCAGATAAACGCTGAGATCGGGGGCATTTGATAAAAGATGAGGCATGTAAATGAGGAGGAAAGAGGGCCGTTAGCTCTGCCTCGATGCCTCGAGTCGAAAAGCAGCCCAAACGACACTTCACATGAGAGTACAATTACCTCAGAAGAATGACTATCTGCATAAAACTGACTTGAGTCCTTTGATTTTTCTGAGAGTATCTTAGAAGCATCTGTGTTTGTGTTGACAAATAGAATGCATCAATCTCTTTGATTAAAGTAGTGCAGAAATGTACAAAAGAACTTGTAGAACATAAAAAGGAAGTGTGCATTTTGATCACACCTTTGCAAAGGAAAAAAAAAAAATGAAGGCCACCATTGAGAGTTCGAACTTTTGTTGTTTCTGACACACTATGCTAATATGCTACATGCTAAGCTGCTACATTGCATGGTAACCACACACAGCCTAATATTAGGATAGTAAATATGTTGTTTTTGCTGTTGTTGTTTCTCAATCATAATTACTCATGTTATCCCATTTAACACTGGTATAGCCTATTGTTCTTATTTATATCATACCATACAATGCTAAAGGCTACATCTGCTTAGCGTTTCCCTTATAAACATAATTTATTCTTAAAATATAAGATTGTTATTTATTATTATTATAAATAAATAATGACTATTACATAAAATTTGTGTCATAATTTTGTACTTATTGCCCTCATCTTTCATCTGTCAACACAATTAATGGCTGTTTTTTTGTTCTGCTACTAATAGAAAAATTGTGTTCAAATATGACACTGGGAGGTGGGACTCCCTCTGTGACATATTATAGCGCTTTTCCACTGCGTGGTACGACTCAGCACGGCACGGCTCAGTACGGTACGACACGGCACGGCTCGCGTTTCCACTGCAGTTCAGTACCGCTTTAGAGTGGGTGGGATTATTCACGTCATTATAGTTGCGCCACCTCTATTGCCGCGACTCCTGAAAAACTTTTTCATTCCGCGTCACCCCATCAAGCTATCGCTGGATCCGCTCCTCTGCTATCAACGAGAGGAACATCTGTACTTCCTCAACAGACAATGAAACAGCCACTTTTTGGTTGTTAAAAAAGGTGCGCTTGTTCAAAACGGTTGCGTTCGATCCTTCGCTGGCTGTGCTGATTTAAATCTAATGGTTCTGTTGTGTTTGTGTCACAAGTTCAGTGACGCAGTAGTAACGATTCTCTCCGGCCCATCCGTGATCAGCAGAGTTTACACGTCACGTTTTGGTAATGGTATGGTGGAAATGCAGTGGAAAAGCGCCATTAGAAATTTAAAATGATGTATTGATTGTCAAGACTAATTAAAAATTTCATAGCAACGACAATGTAAATGCAAACACACAACTAGAAACTAAGTGACCGTTAATTACAGTATTCTAAAGAGCAGCGTAATAAATCTGCATAATTTGCTATAATGCCTAACCAGATTAAGACAAATAGGCAATTCTGGAAAGTAAGCTAAAACTATTGTCTTTACCAAATGCAATGAATGTAGTAATTTAAATGAGGATGACGCAAGTGAACTATACAGACAGTGTCCGTATGTTTTTTATAAGACACTCAGAGCCCTAATGATAAAATACCTCCATGATATCATTGAAGTAGCTGATGCATCACTTTCTTCCCTTCTGTTTCTCTTTGATATGAAGAGCAAAATGAGAAGGAGGGAGAGTGAGAGCGTTTGGTGTACATCCATGCTAAGCATGCTTTCTCTCAGGACTCCTTCTCTATTACCCCTCAACCATGCGATGTTTTGGACAAGGGCCCAGATCCAAACCCATTACAGCTCATCTCCTCCCCTCCTACCCTCCTCTCCACTCATCTGTGGATTGGCTCTAATCACGACTGGGGAAAATGATATTCAAACTTGAGCACATTACAATGTCTGGTATTTGTCCTTCACTGAGAGCTCTCTCTCTCTCTCTCTCTCTCTCTCTCACACACACACACACACACACGCACACAGAGGGGTGAACACACTTTAATACTAAAAGTCATGCAAACAAAATGACAAACAATAAAAATGTTGCAACAAGGCCAGAACTTTGAAACAATTTGGAGTCATTGGCATCCTCATCAAACCACATGAAAGAAAGGATATCCTATTTCACACCAATACAAAAACACACACAACTGGACTAGGGATGTGCAAAATTAAATTAGTCAGAGGGTTGTCTAAACCAGGGGTTTTCAACCTGTGGGGCGCGCCAGCACCTGTTAAGGGGGGCGCGAGAACCTGAGGCGTACACTCGAGTAATTATGAGGACGAGCTATCCATTTTTTAGGCATCCACTAGGGGGCAATCTGATTAGTCCCACAACTAATTATCAGGCAGCTGTTAGAGCAGAGTTGGTGCGATCGAGTTCAAGAAAAAGTAAGTAACGTAAAAAAATAAAATGGACCGGTGGCTTTTTAAGATTAATACCAGTGAAAGTAAAACGGGTGAACCGTCTGACAAAAAAGAAGAGGAGTGCCTGTCTGAAGCATTACGACTTCAAACTGATGACGAACCCTCCACGTCAACGGGGATCTCCACACAGAGAGGATTAACTGCAAAAACCAAAGGCCTGTGTGCATCAAAGCGACGGAAGTATGACGAACAGTACATAAAATACGGATTCACGTGCATCACAATTAATAACGAACCACGTCCACAGTGTGTTGTATGTTCAGAGGTGCTTGCAAATGACAGTTTAAAACCTGTGAAACTGATACGTCACTTACAAAACAAACATCCGATGTTAAAAGATAAACCGGTTGACTTTTTTCACCGTAAAGAATCAGCATTAACAGGTCAAAAACAAACTATGACCAGCCAAACCACTCTGCCAGTAAAAGCGCTTACTGCTTCATATGAGGTGGCGCATTTAGTTGCCAAGGCCAAAAAGCCTCATACAATTGCAGAGAGCCTCATTCGTCCAGCAGCAATGGCCATCTGTAGAACTATGTTTGGAGATAAGTATGCAAGTGACATTGAACAAATTCCACTATCAGACAACACCATAAGCCGGCGTATCACTGAAATGACGCATTACTTTGGGCTCGCGGGAGGGGACGGGAGTGGAGGGGGGGCGCGAGTGAAATTAGACAAATTTTGGGGGGCGCATGTCCTAAAAGGTTGAAAACCCCTGGTCTAAACAACTAGTCAGTTTTAAGAAAGCCCATTTGACACAGTTTCAACATGTTTCTTAGGATACAGTTCATTTACAGTAGGTGGATGAAATGCAGCAGAATGGAACCGAAGTCAGATTTAGATTAATCAAAATAAAAACAAAACGTGTAACATATAAAGTAAGTTCTCTTCATGCCATTAGCAGCACAATCTTATAACCACTAAATTCTGAAAATGGAAAATAAGCCGTTTTTGATGTGATTTGGTTAATCATTTTCATCAAATTAAATGTTAAATAATAAAATTTATCTTACCACATGACCACATTGTGTGTTCCCAAGGTTGTGCTTCATAATATGAAATCCTGCATCCAATTAATCCAATATAGTGATCAAAATGCTTCACAATTTGTCCAAGAGTGATCCAATGAGGCATCATTGGATCACTCTTGGACAAATTGTGAAGCATTTTGATTGATTTTAAATATTTAAATACATATGTTGAGGACAAGGGGGGTTAAAAGCTTTTTGTTGCCTGAGGGAAACACTGTGCAGTAAGGTTAACATACTACAAAAAGTGCAACACTAAAAGCTAGAGAAGACCCAAGAATCAATGCAGCAGTCAAAAACATTTAAAGACACAGAGATGTATTTATCAAGCTACTGTTACTAAAGCATGCTAAAACCCTCTCCCAAGATGTTGCAAATCTAAATTCATCTGCAAAAAATGACCAAAAATTGAATAAATTTGCTATCACGTTATCATATTTGCACTCTAGAGTGCAACTACTGGCTCACCGTATGCCACCATTCCTTGCTTACAATGCAAAGCATCACAACATATATTGTAGAATTGAGTACACAACAATTTTAAAGGGCCAAAGAGGAATCGTAATGTACTTGTAATTGTCCATTCTTGTAGGAGTCAAAGCACTGGGGTTAACCTGCCCTCTGGTCACCATTGACCCTCATAAAAGCCAACGCATTTGATAGTGGGTGGATTCCTCTGGGCTCCAATCACCCGGGTTAAGGCCCTCTGACTGTACTTACAGCCCACCTGTGACCCGATACAAATCACCTCTATCCGGCCCCAACCTGTTCACAGACAGTATGGATCCCCACACTCTCTGATGAAACCAGGGTCTGAATGTCTGACATGAACCTCCCCCAGGGCGCAATACCACCCCCCATCACAACCCCCGACCCCTAGCTTCCACCACCCCCATCCCAAGCCTCTCCATTCCAGCTGTAATTGTTGCCTTATGAGCATCCACTGCAACAAATTCAGCTAACGACTGTCCAGTATTGATTCAAAACCCTCGCAATGCGGTGCAGTCCCACACCAGAGGCTTGGTTGAGGGGTTTTATAAAGTACCCAATAAAAAGAAGCAGGCCATGACCAAAAGATAACCAAAATCGGGAACCTGGAGATACAATTAAGAGCCTTCAGCCCTGACCTGAGTCCAGGGGAACAATGGACAGGCTGCAGTATACGACTGACCTGTTCGATTTGTTTCATTAGCGAGTGCTGAAAAAGCACTTTCGGCCTGATCTCAGAGGAGCCATTACAGGACAGTGGCAACGTGTGCAAAACATAACGGCCAACTCGGAGGCCTTAATTTAGCCACAGCTCGTAAATACGTAAGGCTATCATTAAAACGCTACATTTACAAGTAGTTATGATAGTTACTGTCAGTTTCAGAGCCACAAAAACAGCAGAGCCACAAAACGGCCTCTCAAAGATTTAGTCACAAATCTCAGCTAATAGCGCACATGAATGAAAATGTGGAAGCTTGGTGTATTATAAATGCAGAGATGTGGAAATGGGCTGAAATGAACAGTTATATATATGTCTGGGTGTACAAAGCGCTCTGCAATGCATTCACCGCAGTGATTGGTATTTACAAAGCAACACATGGACCTGCAGTGAATAAATAACATAAAATCCGAAAGGCTATGACAGCGCATGGGAAATGGGAAACATAATGACGTCTACATAGCTCATTAAACAAGTCTGAAATATTAAAAAAGATGACTTATTAAGCCATCTATGCTTTAGCAGAATATTTTTGTGATGTTTGCAATGACATCCATCAATGCTTGGCTTCAGTAAACCCACTCTTTTAGAATAAAATATTTATAATGTTACTCGATCCAAAGGCTGAACTCTTGCTTCACACAATTCCGTCGATAGTCCGGCTCTTCTCAGAAGACTACAAATAAACATCACTGCATTCTCCACCAACTTTTCTGTTGCGATGAGGCTTCGCCTTTTTCTTGACATTGATCCCATGCTAGCTGTAGCTGAATGGAGACTCATTACGCCATCTCCACTGCCTAATTGGTCCCTCTGCAGCCTTACGCAATCCTGGTATAATGTAGCACAGCACACTGCTAAACCAAGTCAAATAACGAAATGGATGGGGATAGCTCGGTTGAGGTTATTTGGTATACAGAGCACACCGAAAGAAGGATGCAGACACTTATCGTTGGAAAGCCTGGTAAGGACACAAATGACTGGAACAAAAGGCCAATTATGTTGCAAATCCGCCACAAAAGCCCTAAGCATCTTGGGTATAATATGTAAATACAGTGACTGACTTCAGACGAAGTTCATTTGTGTTCACAGTATCAGTCGACCACTCTGGCAAATGCTGAAATGATTCAAAAACACCAACAAGTCTCCACTGAGCTTGTTATTACAGAATTGATCGCTTTATTTATGCAAAAGAGAGTCAATAACAGTGCCAAGACTTCATGAATGCTGTTATTCTAAGAGCAGTTTATTGGATTGGGTTGTAAAAGCCAACATTTGGGATTCTTATTCGACGCCTATAAGTGAAGGAATATGTAAATTAGCAGGTGGGAATGTTGCAAGAAAGACAAGCAAGACACGGCAATTCTCCGAGGAGCAGAAGCTAGCTCTTTAGAGCAGACAGGAAACACAAGGGACAGATTTTCAGAGCAGTTAGCGCACCACAAAAGACTACAGCACAGCTGGGCCAATTAAATAAGGCTGCTGATTTGGTCATTTACATAAGAAATCATTACATTGTCATCAAATCAGTTTTCTGGCGCCTTCCCAAAACACTCCCTATTCTCTCTTTCTCTCGCCCTCTTTTGGCGTCTCAGCTTTCATCCTCATTTCTCCATTCAGCTGAGTTCAAGAACTGCTAAAGGAGAAACTAAAGCTCTCTTGGCAGACATTACAACCATCTCAATATCTCAATACCCCACATTGAGACAGATTACTGGACGATTTGGAACTCTTGACGGCATTTGTGATTAGCAGCTGGCAAAAGGACTAAAGAACATACCTCTTCTCTGTCGATTTCTTGTCCTAAACCTTCTCTATCCTTGCCAAGTTTCCTATTTTGATTTTAATTAGGCTAGTGGTGCTTGGTAAAGTTTTTAGTTTTTTTCCCCCAAAACAGCTAATGTATTCAAATCTGGGGCATAACCCAGGTGTGCTATCACTTTTCTAAGCAATCATAATTATAAATTTCTCCTGCCACGTGTCAAAGCAAGCAAGCAAAAAAAAAAAGTAATGGAATGGAAGAATAGACCAGAATATTAGGCCAATAAGCAACCACCCTTACAAGAGCTTAAAAACACTGAAAAAACTTTAGTAGGTCAAAAACCGCTTAGAACACTTCCTCAAGTTTCTTTCTTGTCTGAAATATATAATAAGATATTTTGAAGAATGTTGGTAACCAAACAGTTTCTGGTAACCATTGACTTTCATAGTAGGGAACAAATATGGAAGTCAATGGCTACCGGCTACTGTTTGATTACCAGCATTCATCAAAATATCGTCTTTTGTGCTCAAAAGAAAGAAACAAACTCATACAGGTTTGGATCAATTTAAGGTTGAGTAAATTATGACAGAGTTTAGACCAATACTTGGAGCAGATATACGTCTTATAAATCATTCAAGACAAATTATTCTCACCTGCCTTTCCACCCAAAGATGGTATGTAAGTATTTGGTACAACTTTCCCTGAGGTCTCAAACCTGTGTTTGTCTCTAAGTGAATTATTATATGCTATTATATTCAGTCAACTGGAATTACCTCGATAATTTCTGCTATTGAGATAATTCCATATTATACACAAATTATCATTGCAATAAAATTAAAGTTTTATCAAAGTAACAATTACTGAAAAGTGGAACATGCTATAAAGCAATGCACTGTTTAAATGCATATTTAAAATAAAACCACTATCAATGTATTAAAACCCACACAAATTTATCTCTAAAACAAAATATTTCATGCATTTTTGAAACTTGTGCATGATAATTTGAGTGCCTACATGGGGTTCTGTATGAAGAAACATCTTCGAAAAAGAAAAAAGAAAGAAACAAAATGATATCTTCACTTCTCTGCCAGAAACATCTGTTGCTTATAAAATATTTGTGCTGTCAGATGAGGCTTTTTTGAAACCTATTTCATTATTCTTTTATATCACATATTTCAAAACCTGTCTACTCCCTACACATTCATTGATCAGCAAAATGAGTTGCCGGTAGCCATTTACTTTCATAGTCGGGAAAAAATACTATGGAAGTAAATGGCTACCAGCAACTGTTTGGTTACCAACATTCTTCAAAATATCTTATTTTTTGTTCAACAGAAAGAAAAGGGAAAAAAAAAAGTTTGGAACAACTTGAGGGTGAGTAAATGAGTAACTAAATTTTCATTTTTGGGTGAACTATCCCTTTAATAGAGCACATGTTGCTAAACTAACACAATATAAGCACACATAAGCTTTTTGTTCATTATTTATTTAGTCATTCATTATTTATATATCAGCACCATTTTACTGTCTACTTTCTGTAATAGCCTTCATGCCAAGAAGTTTCCAGAAATGTTGAGATATGATTGGAAATAATAATTATGGATAGGTCGGTTGAATCATTTTCATTAAAAACTAGAAATTAAAAAAAAATAAAAAATCTAATGTAATAATGGTCAAAGCTACAATTCACCACTAAAAATCAAAAGTGTATGGGGTACACAATATAAAAAAAATGTATGCTCTGCATCACTCATATGAGCAGACCTTCTGGAGAATGCATGGAGGAATCTTGCCTTCCTTTCTTCCAGGTTAGTATGACTGATAGTTTGCACTCTGTTTGGGGGGTGGGCGAGCAGGGATCATGTGTGGGTGTACAGCTACTCACGATCCCTGGGTCGACCGCGTTATTTGTTTCCTTTAACAACAGATGCACATCCATGCGGCAGCACAGGCCTTGAGACTTTACTGTGGGCCGTTAACGCTCCAGATATAAAATCTACAAAAGGTCATTTTCACACTAAGGATGGAGCAAGGTATTTCAGAGCCCGTGGCTTTTTATCTCTATGGCTTGCTGGGGGAATGTAAAATGAAACTGGTAATGGTGTGGATGTATTTCAGTGTTACAGCTGCCTGTGTACATGGAGGCCAAATGGCATCGTGGTATATAAAAGACAACCATATCCAAGGTCTCCGTTTAGATTTAATCAAAAATAATAGCAAAAAACACACCGTTCCTTACTGCAGTGGTGAATTTCTACCGCAGTTTAGTTGAAGGATGAACCAACCATATTCAATCTGAGGTTCGTACCAACCTGGGGTGGTGTGACTGTAAAAACAGCAGATGGCCATATCATTCAACAAGGACAATCCTACTGTGTGTCAAGACACAAAATGTGAACATTGATTTCTTAATCTACTTGTGTAAAAGATTTCGCAAAGCCACGGTAAGTTACTATGACTCACATTGTGGCGGCTGCGGGTTTAACCATTGTTGAGGAAGGGTATTTTCATCAAACTAATTTCTCCACAGCCACTATATCCAAACTGAACCCAACAACACCTGCAGAGAAAACTCATCTGGACAACGGTAATAGAATTACCCAGAATGTACCACTAAACTAGCAGTAATGGCCCACTGTCTACACAATCAAGTAGAAATGAGCGCAAAATGGATGGTTGCGGCGCTAATGTGGAAGATCTGTTGCTGTGGACTTTAATGATTTCTGGGGGTGAGTGTTTCTTCTAAACATACAGAGAGAGAAAGAAAAGAGGGACCCAGTTTTAATAAGGTCCCTTGTTCTGAGAATACTTATTGATTTTTGCCGTAACCGCATGTGTGGTGCAGGGCTCTGCTCTTCTGGAGCTCAGTAAAGGTAAATTGAGCCATTTAGAAGCCGCGAGTGTCTTCTGGGGCAAGGGTTTGCTGCGGCCTTTTCTTCTCTTGCAGTGTGTTTCCATCAGTAGAAAATTGCCTCCACATGAGGTGAGATTAGGTGCCATGTTCTGAACCTCTAAACATGAGATACCCTTTGGCAGCTTGGGGAAACGTTACTTTTAAAATTAAAGCAAAAAACACTGTAATTAATATTTAAAGTACTGTATTACCCATAAAATGTAACTAGTAATCTAAAATAATCCATAAATGTATTTACACAGGAATTTAATACAATAAAAATAAAATGTCCGTAACAGCTTGATTTAAAATTTTTCATGCACAATAAATAAATAAATAACTACATTGGCCACAAATAAACACAACTAGATTGTTGCATGCAGAAAACATTACTGATATGCATTAAACTATAGAACTATGCTGATTTTACTTTTAACAAGTTTTCACTTGCCACTGTCCCCATTTTCTTTAAAAATGCAAAGCTCTGGGTTACAGTGAGGCACTTATGAGGTGAATCAGGTCAATCTGTAAACTTGAAAATAGAGTTTCAAAACTATACCCACAAAACAATATGCATGTTAACCTGACTTTACTCTAGTAAAGTTAACGTACAGCACATCCAATTTTTCAACTGCCATGACACTGTAACACTATGAACACTAAAACTCTAAAATAACCATAAAAACAGCATTGCACCTCAAATGAAAGTTTTAACTCAATAATTCATGTAAGTGGTTTGATAATTTTTTAAGCCTCACATTTCTGCTGTTAAATCTGACGAATTTGCCACATTCACTTTCATTGTAATTGTCTCAACATAAACTTGATTTCCGCTTTTTCAAAAGAAAGTGAGACGTGTTGAAATTATTTTAATCAACATTATTCCTCAAATGCTGTTGATTGAGCTTAAATTGCATTGAACACCGAAAACCCCCAACATGGGAAAATGAGAGGTTTTCAGTTTTAATCTTCCATTATAATTCTTGCCCTTCACTTTCATGTCGACTAAACACTGTATCCTGAACTATTGTATAAACATTAAATTGTTACTAAAGGTTGTGCTTTAATTGCCTGGCATTTAGCTAATGCTTTTTATTCACTAAGTCCACTAACTGCTGGACAGCACTCCATGGGGCAACATGAGACTGGGTGCTTTGCTCAAGGAAGGAACTAGGGATCGAAGACCAAAGACATGAAGTCAGCATCTTAACAAGGGGAACTTCAAGACAATGCAACATTTAAGTATTAAGCAAAACAACCAATGAAAACCAGTTCTGACTGGATGAATCTACCATTCCCCATATCTACAAATGCCAACCCTGAAAGAATGAGGCACAGCAAATGAGAGAACAGATTAATTGTCTAAATTGTCTTCATAATAAAACAACTAATAGGTGAACAACACTAATTCCCATCATCCTATCTATTCATTCTCACACTTAAAAATCAGCTGCAATGATGAGATTTAATTGCTGCTAAAGCCCCCAGAATCAATACGCAACATTCTCAATAACTCTCCCCACACATGGCTGAAGGATAAAACAGCATTTAAGACGAAACTGTTCACATACGTGACAAAGATCAAGACTAATCACGAGGCAAGACAGCTGTAATTAAAGCAGAGTGCATTTATTGTCCTGATAGCACGAATGCTATTGTAGCAGTGATACTGCCATTGTCAGTGCTAATCGGGTTAACGTGGAGTAATGTGCAATTGGAGCTGTGATTATTAGAACAAGCTGAATTTGTTTCCATATATTACGGCGACTACTTCAAGTGCAATCTCCGGCAGGATTAGTACTTAAAGTGAACAATTTGCAGTAACAGGCTCTGACAGAACCCCTGTGTATCCTGATGCCTGATCACACAAACAAGCTGAAGACACCCTTGAAACGTATAGGAACAAACAGGAAACGAAAAATTGGAGCTGATTTTTGGAGCTGTCTGTCTGTCTGTCTGTCTGCATATCCATCCATCCATCCATCCATCATTTATTTGATAGTATCTATCTATAGCTTATTTGTTACTATCCATCAGCCAATCTATCTAGCCACCCATCCATCCATCAATCAAGCTAGGTAGGTGAATGAGATAGATCTAGATATACATCTAGTTATATTGACAAATCAATACACATTATGGTAAAAATGGGCATAATAATACACTTTCATCCTTTTTTCCCCTTCAAATATGGTATTTCAAAGTATACACCATATAACATTGACAAAATAATTAAAGTTATATAACGTCAATCAAATCAAACATTCAAACAAAATGGTTAATCTTTACATTTATAAAACATCTCTCAGTTTTCACTCTTTTCATCTCCTTTCAATAGCTCAGTTAATAAAAGAAGCAAGCCCACTGTAGGTGAAGAGGGGACTGATACTGAAAATGGCTCATACAGTTCCAGGAAATTCCAGATCACATCATCTTCTATGTCAACAAAAGAGCTTTCACCTCCCACACACTGAGTACACACAGCACTGACCTCCTGACAGAATGAAACCGGGATCAGATGGTGGATCTAGCAGCTATCGCTCGCTGTCCAGCAGTACAAACTGAACGAGGCACAGAGTCCCCGCAATATAGAAGAAGAAAAAGAATGAAAGAAATTAATAGATGGACCTCCTGTGGCTCTGGAGATGGGATGTTACTGATAGCATCCATTTCCATCAGATAACTAAGCCAGTTTTTCACAAATGGCACTAAGGAAATAAA
This sequence comes from Sinocyclocheilus anshuiensis, assembly GCF_001515605.1. NCBI lineage: Eukaryota > Metazoa > Chordata > Actinopteri > Cypriniformes > Cyprinidae > Sinocyclocheilus > Sinocyclocheilus anshuiensis. The sequence goes on from NW_015539920.1 coordinate 193,489, forward strand.
TAAAATGTTGTGTGTGAAGTGAAAGGAGTCGATTAACTCAAGGTCGCTATGATGCTTTCATGACCTCCTGAGTGCACTCGCATATTCCACTGCTCCAAAAAAACAGTCTTATTTGTTTGCAGGGAAATCAATAGGGCTGATATATTAGGTCGCTATGACTGTCTGGGATCGGGATTGGATCTGTGTGTGTCTAGTAATGACTGGAATCGGCTTGGGGGTGTGTGTGTGTGTGTGTTTGGTGGCTTATGTTCCCTGTTCAGACAGAATTCCAGCAGTACAAACAAAGAAAGAGCACAAACCAGCTCAAATCTGCCGACTACAGGCATGCTAATGTGAGGAATCGTTGGTAACAAATCTGTTCAAGATGGTTAATTCATATATGGTGGTTCAAAATACAATGCACAGAATATTAAACACAGATAAATAATTCCTAATAATTTTACTAAATGATATAATAACATAATAATATAATATCAATCTATTCAACAAATAAGTTAAGTGAATGAGACAGATTTACTGTAGTTTGTAACTCTAAAAATATTATATTTGAAGGGGAAAAAAGGATGAAAGTGTATTATTATGCCCATTTTTTACCATAACGTGTATTGATCTGTCAACATAACTAGGTACATATCTAGATCTATCTCATTCATTTAGCTTGATGAAAGGATTGATGGGTGGTTAGATTGGTTGAATGATTATAACAAATAAACGATAGATAGATAGATTCCATTGAACTTATAAAGCGAGCAAAGCTATGAAGATGGATGGACAAAGAAAAGGGCAGCTACTTTGATAGCGCCTAGAGTCCCCAACAGCAATAATTGATTAATCATTCATTTTTAATGCACCGTAATTGGATAAACAGACGGCCCACAACTCATTGGACCTCAATTATTTATTATGCATTTCTTTCTTTTTTTATGGTAGCCGGATCGAGGTTGGTTTAATAGGTTCTGGCACACATTTCTTCCTGTCCAAGCCCTGTCCTTTATTATGCTGTTGTGATTATGCAGCGAAGACACAAGCTGAATACATCACTATAAAATCAGCAACGGATAGCAAAGCCACAGTGACTGTTCCATTCATTTCATCAGAATATAGTTGTAAATGCAGATTCTTGTAATTAATTTGATTGCGTTCATTTATATGAGATGTAAACCAGCTATGGGTGATTTGAACAAAAACAAGTTTCACCATGTTAGCTTTCAGCCTGAAGTTAGATCATTTAAACGCATTCACTGGAAATGTATTATTTTAAAATGCATAGGGTTTACACTAACAAATGTCTTACTCCGTGAGCAGTTTGCTTTGCTCAATGCACATTATGGTAACAATATAAAGAAGAAAATACAATAATTTTTTGCTGTTCTCTCAATACATCTCACTTTCTTGGCTTGACTTGCTAACATCAAAACAGGGTTATTATAGTTTACTAAAATGAAAACCATAAAACAAGTTACTTGAAACAAAATGTATGTTAACTGAAATCAAATGTTTAGTTGTTTTTTTTTCAGCATTTCTCATTTTTATTTAATTTAACTTGTGCTAAAATATCTAAAACTGAAATAAAAAATAAATAGACATTTAATTTAATTATTATTTAACAGAAAAACTATATAGAAATGTAATAAAAATAATAATAATAGTAATGATAATACTGAAAAAAACAAACAACTACATTTCTAAAACTTTAAATAAAATTAAAAACAAAACAAAATATGAAAACACATGAAAACAAAATAATTCAATTATTAAAAAACTATAATAGTATTTTAATCATACAAAAATAACACTGCATTGAAATTAATCACTTATGTTGTTGAGTCAAGCATAATATTACATTTACATTTATTAATATTCAAACATGTATTCAAAGATATGTTATTCAAAATATTCAAATTTAATATGTTGCTGTAAACCTAAAAAGTCTGTTAAATGAATAGATTTTATTATGCAATTAAAAACAATCATGTAATACTGTTTAAATGTAACCCTTGCAAAATAATAATAATAATCAGATGGTACCACAACAAAAATACTCATATATCATATTATTTAGATGGCATCACAAGGTACTTCGAAGAAATCCATTGTACATTTTGGTTGATAAAACAAATCCTCACTATTTTGTGATATTTCTGGTTCCGCGTTTTGAAAGCGTGCGTTCATATAGTATTGGAAGGAGACCTGGGGGGCGTCACCCATCCTTCATTCCTGGTCCCAGGGGGCGACAGAGGAATGTGTGGCCCAGTTTTCATACCCAGGGACCAGCGATGGAGCCACAGGCGATGCTACATTTATTAACAGTGTTCAATTTGCCCGTAACGGCTTTTCTCCGTCCCGGCCCCTCGGTTACGTCTCCTGCCCGGCTGCCTGTAGTCCCACAGCTCACTATGCCTGTAATTAATCCATTCATCTCCCATAGCCCAGATCAATGAGCCCTGACAACAGAGACAGTACGGACCCAAACACTGTCTGCACATACTGTAACATACCCTCAAAACCGCCTCATGCTTGTTGCGTGAACAAATAAAATATGTGCAAGTAAATAAACCAGCTTCTTATATCAACATAACAAGCTAATTGTACACATAAATGTAATGACCATATTGATCTGTGGCCTGAGGGCTGTTCATTAAGTTTTCCACAGTTCTCTGGTTTTTCTCTGTTGGCAATATAAATATTCAGCTATTTGGAAATGTAGCCACAGTATAACATTTGAAAAATCTATTTCAATGCCCTGTACTCTCGTGAAAGATGAACTTTTGTTAGTGCATTCTCAACTTGGTTTGTCCTGAGTAGATCTGTAATGATGATTATTCAGGGGTAAAGGGCTATTAAAAGATTTTTTTGTTGAAACTGATTCATATTCGATGATCCCATGAAAGGTCTGTCTATATTCAAACAGTCTGGTATAAACACACACATACGCACAAACACAAACAGCACTCCTGCCATCATGACCCGGCCACTCTAAATCCCTCTCTGCACACTGCAACCAGAGATCAATAAGTAATTTTTGGGGGGCTGATTAGTTTGCAGTGGTAAGGGAGAAGCCGCTCGCCCTTTTTCCTGAGGACATAATCATGCCCTAAAAAGCAGCCTTATCGGCGTGCATAATGACAGGAATTGGCTAATTCCATGATGCAAGTTTTGCGACAGATACAAATGGGGAGTGTTATTGAGAAAGCCACAGATTTGTGTGGAGATGTTCAGGGAGCATCATGCTTGCTAATCTCTAATTGGGTACCAGGCCTCCTTCATTTAATATAAACTACATATTTCACAATTCTTTGCAATTCCTTTGGACTTCTTGGGGAGTAAAAAAGCATTATTGACATTGACAACAGTGAGCACCACATTTCAAAGAGCCAAGAACATGCTAGTTCATGACGTGGATGGCATATACACCCATAAAATGGTGGAAACTTATTTATAAAGTGGAATTTAAGAGGTTATTCAAAAAAGTACAATTAAAAAGTCAACTGTAAAATATAAAGTCACACTGTGAAATACAGTTGCATATTAGACAAAGTCACATTCTCACACATTCTAGACAAACGTACAATTAAAAAGTCACAATTTAAATATAAAGTCACAATTACAAGAGATAAAGCCACAGTTAGATAATATGAAGACTATTTCTATCTATCCATCCATATATCTATCTATCCATTCAACATCCATCCAATGAAACACTTAAACAGTAAAATATACATATTTTGATTATTTACCTGCATGTCATGTGACCATTAACAAAAATCAGAGAGCTGTGAACATTGGAATTGTGTTGTTAAATTATTGAAATATTACTTCAAATCCAAAAATGTTATGTGGCCACTCCATTTTGGGTAAGTATAGTCACCTGACTAGTGGCTGGTCTGTGCAGTTCCATAAAACTGGAAGACTTTCCAAATGTACTGTATGTAGATGGTAGAATTTTTTTAGAAAGAAAAATTTAAGGGAGAAAAAAAGGAGGAATCAATAAATTATGAACAATTTACAGCCACGGTGTAAATAATATGTAATCATATATTAAAACAAGATTCTATGTTTAGTTTGTCACACCCATTGCTACTTACTATTGTTAACCAAAAAGAGATGAGGTGTGTCTCAATTTGCGTACTTATGCACAATTTTTTTGCCATTTTATAGTACAGAAAATGAACTTCAAATAACTAACGCTAACATAGTGTATAGTGTGTCATTTGGGACAGGACTATGGTATTGGGGGAGGGACATTCTGATTGGACAAAATAAGTGAGTTCAGGATGAGTCATCAATATTTGTGGTTCACTTTTCCTGAAGAGAAACACTATAATTTTGAATGCACTTGGCAGTGTACTACCAAATATATGACCACAAAGCTAACAGACATGGACTAAAAGCTACAAAACTCCAATTTTCAGTTCAAACCTGTAAAAAGAGAACAAAACTGCAGAGGTGCTAGAAAGAAGTCATTTAGAAGTTGTTAGTCCCCAGTGTGGGAGGTAGTAAATTCCGGAGTCTGTTGCCCTCAGAAAGACTAATGGCCATGCCGAAGATATGAGGGCAACATTAAGTAAATGTATGACTCTCTTTAAACACGAACGGCGTTGCTACGGCAACAACACCGTACAGAACGGTCGACGGGGGAAAATCTAGCAGCATGCTGGGTGCGGAAACACGCGGTTACGGATGTGCTTTTGAAAAATAACCATTTGTGTCTTCCCGAGAGGTTTAAATTAGAGACGCAGATGATGTTGTGGATGCTTCTTTCACAGGCGGCACAACGGATGTGGGTGACATGGAGATATTAAAGTCGTACATATTTGCAAACAAATACCACTTACAGACTCAAAACAAGAGCATGTGGCTGTATTAATGAAATGATTCTGTTCTTTTAAGCTGGAAAAAGAAGAGCAAAAGATTGTAAAGAATCTTAGTTTGCAAAATCTGCACAGAACAAGTAATGTTTATGTAGCTACATGCTACAAGCTACTCATAATTTAAAGTAGTTCAACTTTCATCATTTCTAAAATGTACAATACCAAATGCTTCTAGTCTTTTATTTGACTTCATTATTTCATAATGAGGCCCACAGAAGCCTTTGAGGACACGCCGCATGTCTTTGTGCGTGTATTTTTACATAATAGCCATTACAGCAGCTTGAACTCTCACACTTGATGTTGATATACTTATCTAAATATCAGCACCCAGCGGTGTCATCACACCCACATATTTATGCTTAACTTTGCAGAAAATTATAAAGGGCAATTTTCAAAATAGCACTTATCTAATGGGCCTCATCTCGGTACAATTTAGCACTAGAGAAGTTCAAACGTGGAGAGTTTGTCCTACAACAAGACTTTCAATGTGAATTACACAATACAAGCTTTTCGTTTTGACACTGCATCAAATAAAAGCCTCATGTTTTGCAATATTTGTAGAAGAGAGTTTTGCATAATATTCTATCACTATAGCATTATTATGAGAGCACAAGGCCTCACCTTTATTACCAACTCCTGAGGGTCACACAGTTCCACCTTGTAAATTCTTATGGACAAGAGGGGGGTGTGGGCATCCTGAAGACCCTTGTGTGTGTGAAGTCACCATTATTTTCTCTCTCTCAGCTTGAGATTGATTAACAGCACCCCGCTATAAATGGTCAGTTGCATCAAAGCATGTGACAAAAATGAATTTCACCCCCTCTCCACTTCCACATTCACAAATACAACAAATCCCTCAATCTTCCCCCCAAGCCCCCTGGAACATAGGCAGTGAAAATTTCAGCCTGTCCATCAATAACGGCCCCGCAGTGCAGGCAGGAATATGAACATTGTGAAGATTTTATTTCAAGAGATGAGATGATACATGCTCTTGGCAGTCTGTGAAATTTATCAGCAGAGGAGCTCCCTCTACTGGAGGATGCGCAGTACTGACATTCACATTTAACTGGGTCATATTTGCTTTGGGACAAATAACAGATTACTCTAATAAAATGCTGGTTACAGTAAAACAAAGCAACCTCAGAAAAACTGTATAGAGATTCTTGTGTCTGTCTACATGCTTCTCACCAATGTACATAAAGAAAGAAAAAGAGAAAGATATGTAATCAAATATGTGGGTTTATTATTTGTTCAACATATTTCCTTTAAAAAAATGTATAATGTGTGTGTGTGTGTGTGTGTGTTAAACTTTAAAAGGAGAATCTACATTTTATCATTGTACAGAAATATTATTTTACATTCAAGCAACCATATTTCCTCAAACTGCAAGCAATAAATAAATAAATAAATATACATTGTCATTTCATAACTGCTTCTCTTGTCACTGCTACTTTTCCGCAGTCACTTAAAATTTCTGCAGTCACCCCAGTTCTCAAGAAACCCAATCTCGATCCCAAAGTTTTATCCAATTATCATCCCATTTCAAATTTACCATTTATTGCTAAATTATTGGAGAGTACTGTAGCTTCCCAGCTTCAGTCTTTCCTAGTGGCAAATAATCTCTTTGACCCATTCCAGTCCTGCTTTCGTCCACAACATAGTACTGAAACTGCCCTTGTAAAGGTAGTGAACGATTTATTACTCTCTTGCGACACTGGCTCTCTGTCTTTACTTCTGCTACTTGATCTCAGCTCTGCCTTCGATACCATCTCTCATGATTTGCTTATCTCTCGTCTTTCGGCTGTGGGTATATCTGGTACTGCTCTTTCTTGGCTCTCCTCATACCTATGTGATAGACAGTTTTACATCTCTGCTTGGGATTTTAGATCCCCTACTGCCCCCCTGAAACAAGGCATCCCCCAGGGTTCCGTTCTTGGGCCTTTGTTGTTTATTATTTATATTTTACCATTGGGTCAGATACTACAGCTTCATGGCTTTAGCTATCATTTTTATGCTGATGACATTCAAATTTACACGTCATGCAGGCCTTCCCTATCCACCCAAATTGATAAAATTTCTGTTTGCATGCAGGATATAAAAACATGGCTTAACTCTAATTTTCTGAAACTTAAAATGGATAAAACTGAGATCATCATTATTGGTACCCCATCACTTACCACCAAAGTTCCCGCTGACTTAACTTGCAATATCACTGGCACTCTAATTGCTCCATTTAGTATCGTCAGAAATCTCGGTGTTATGTTTGACTCCTCTCTTTCATTTCAGTCTCATATTAACTCCCTCACTAAATCAGCTTTCTTTCATTCATGACGTATTGTCCAGCTCCGTCCTTTCATTAGTGCCAACGATGCAGAAACTCTCATCCATGCTTTTGTTTCATCCCTTCTCGATTACTGTAATGCCCTTTTCAATGGTTTACCAGCTACCTCCATTGCTAAATTACAGTATATTCAAAATTCAGCCGCTCGTATTCTCACTCGCACTAAGCGTTCTGCCCACATCACCCCTATCCTGGCCGATCTGCATTGGCTACCAGTGGCTTATCGTATTAAATTTAAAATTATCCTGCTTACTTTTAAAGCTTTGCATGGTCTGCTTCCTCCCTATTCTCCACCTCGTTCATTGCGGTCCTCTGATTCTCGCCTTCTTGCCATCCCTCGGTATTGCCTCTCCTCCATGGGGGGCAGATCATTTAGTGTTGTTGCCCCTAAATTATGGAACTCTCTTCCCAGATCGCTCTGTCTTGCCAATAACCTGTCTGGATTTAAATTGCTGCTCAAAACTCATTTGTTTTCACAATGTTACCTTTCTTAAATTGACTTCTGTTTTATGCTGTCTTATCCATATATTACTCTCTGGATGTCTGATGTTCTCTTTACTTTACCTTCTGTATTATTGTTTGATGTTATCCTCACATTTCTGATGTTTATTGTTAATTGTCCTTGAGCTCTGGAAAGGCGCTATATAAATAAAACGTATTATTATTATTATTATTATTATTATTATTGTATAAAATACTACTGGAGTATGTTTTACAAGAAAATACTATTTCAGTTTATCTACTGTAAAATTTAATTTACTTTAATTCAACATTGCCGTTTCATTGTAATCAAATGTGACATTTACTAGCAATTTCTGAGTGAAAACCGTTTCACTAAAAAAATGTATGAAAAAAAAATTCACAAAGACAAACAATTTCATATAATTTATTTCAGGTAATTCTTAGCAAACACCCAGCATGCACTGGACCAGTGTTAAATTGTGTTACTGTTGTAACACATATTGTAAATGTTTTGGATTTAGAATTACTAAAACTATATACCTTTTTTTTGTTTATCTAATGTAGATTTATTTTATTTAAGCAATAAACAATAAGGATTTGACAGGAAGAAACAATGAAAACCACACAATTTTAACAGACGAAGTAATGAAAAGGAAGGTTTATTTTCTAGCTGTCATCTTTAGTTGGCTTGCTCATTTCCTCTCTTTCACTATCTTTCTGAAATAGACACATGCATTCATTCATATTTCATGCTGTTTCATCAGTATTGTGCACTGTTCTTACATATTTAGTCATCTGTGAATGATGTACTGTACAAGCATTTTCCATTACCATGATGAACAGAATAAAGGTGCAGAGAGAATGAACTCAATTAATCAAACAACAGCTGTATCTGCCTGCCTTTTGACTCTGCTTTGTCATTTTAAAGTGCTTTCTTCTGATAGTTGGGTAGAGCTTCACAAGGGGTCAGTAAGGTTAACAGGAAGTGACATACTGTTTCTTCGCTGCTGTTTCAATGGTTTAGTCATATCTAGATGTGGAGCACGATCCCAGTCACTCCACAGAAGTGGATCAACATCGTTCATTAGTACAGCAAATTAAAACTACACACACATGCACACAGGCACACGCACACGCGCACTCGCACGCGCACACACACACACACACACTCGCACTCACACACACACACACACACACGCGCGCACACACTCACACACACACACACACACACTCTCACACACACACACCACACACACACACACACACACACACACACACACATCAGTAAAAATGCATAACTCCAATATATCAGCTGCCACATCTATTTGACTACTTCACAACCACCTCCCTTGTAAGTTGATGTGATTCATCGGGTGACGAACTGGCCGGTCACTCACCCTTGTTGGATGGATAGAACTGAAGAACAATGGATGGATGGATGTATAGAAAGATAGATAGACAGACAGACATTCAGATGATAGAATGACTGATAGAACTAAAGAACGACAGATAGAACAATAGAACTAAAGAATGACAGAAAGAATGAATGAATGACAGAACGAACAATAGAATGAGCAAACATTAGAACGATCGATCGATCGATCGATAGATAGATAGATAGATAGATAGATCGATCGATCGATCGATAGATAGATAATGCCAGACACACAGATGGAGAACTGACAGACAGAACAATAGATAGATAGAACAATATAAAGCTGAAATTATAGAAAGATGCTGTAGGCAGGCAGAATGTAATAACAATAGAATGACAGTTAGAACATCAGACAGACAGATAAATAGAATGTAAACAGACATGTCAGTTATCCGTTAAATGGACTGTGAATCCTGAAACTCCCATTGGTCAGTTTGTGAGTAAGGTGATGTTTAGAAGAAATAAAGGTGAATACTGGGCCACTCCCACCCTGTCCCATCTCAGCATGGCCCGCTTTTACAAGCAGCGGGCCAATTGCCATCATTAGACAGTAACCTGGCCCATAAAGTACGCTGAGAGAGGACTCATCCAGGGGTAAAATGACAGAACTACATTTCCACGCCTCTGGTTTAAAGAGGGGATTTCAAAGAGCTATTAGAGAGAAATGAAATGAGCGTCTTGGGTCCAAACCTCTGAGATTAGCCCCTCTTTCTCCTCCGTCTGTATAGACGAATCGTCCTCTCCGTTCCTTCGCTTACACTTCCTGTCACTCACCCTGCAGACTCCATCAAGGGAGATCGCTGTGACAAACAGGATTTCTCAATCCATAATCCACTATTCTCACAGCCAATTAGCAGGGTTAATCAGTTGAGTGAGTGCCAAGTGCTGCCAAAGTGGGCGAGGTGCTCCGTGTGCCAGAGCTCTGGTGAACTACCACTACTATTTTAGTGGTATACTCTCATATGGAGTTAATTTAAGATTCATATATGTTTGTCTTTAACTGTGTGGTGTCCATGAGGAAAAAAAGAAAAAAAGAAAAAAAGAAAAGAAAGTCGTCTCAAGAATGATATGAGTAGTACTGAAATGTCTTTGTGAATCAGTTTGAACAATTCATTAAAAATAATAATTTCGAATTAGGATTCTTTTGCAAAACATTCATAAATCATTCAGTTGTAAATGGGAACTTTATTCTGGAGTAAAACTGAGGTGAGTGACAGTTTAATTATATCAGTGTTGTTATTGTTGTCCAAAACTGTTAAAATTATTTTTGTAAAATAAAATTCAATAAAAGTAGCTAAAAATTAGAAATTGTATTTGGAATATATTGAAATAAAATAAGTTTAAGCGCTAAAATATCTATACAAATTAATATTATTAATATTAATATTAATTAATATATTAGTAATACTATAATAGTATACAAATAATGCTTAAAAATACTAATTTATATCACTAAACAAAAGCATAGTTATATTTAGCTATCAGCATTCAAAGTATTTATTTTACTAAAAGAAACGCATAACTTGCATTGACTCATAACTCATAACACTTATAATTAAAATTAATTAATGAATCAGATGTTCGCAGGCTCATTAAAGTTAGCAAATTCACTAAAATGAACAGATTCACTTTAGATGAATCTTATGACCCTTATTACCAGATTGTGAATTGCCATCTTTTCAACTGACTGAGATAAAGAATATATTTATAATAAACATTTATGAATAATTAAATAAATAAAAATTAATTACGCTCACATAAAAAGTTAAAACGTTATGCTCATAATCAGATACAACCTTGGTGTGTTCAGATGCTTCACATCAATTAATCAATTTAAAAATAATAATAATTTGCTATAAATACCAGTATATAACTATAAATTAAACTTTCCTAAAAATGCAAGGCAGTCTATAGGGGCAATGATGGCAGATGATCAAACCTGATCATGTCAGGGGTGTTTGTTTGCACAAAGGAAGGGATAGAAGCACTCTTTGTCTGTGCAATGTATGGGAAAAGAGCAGGATCTTGTAATTACTGAGCTGGGTTCGCCTTTGATGGACAGGTGTAATCCCAGCATGTATTCGTCCATGAGCAGCGGCCACTGAGTCCTCCTCTATCCCAGCTAGCCTTGCCCTTTGCTTTTCACAGGCTAAATGGCAGCTATAAACATGACAAGCCATCAAAACAATGACAAAGCAACTGACAAAGGCAGACCTCTCTCAATGTAATGTGCTGCTCCTGAGAGACGAGCTAATCAAAATATCACACAAAGACCCTTGTGTGTGTGTATGTGACGCATCGAAAGAAGCTTCTCTGAAATCAAGAGAAGAAAACTACATTTTAACATTTCGGAGGCTATAGGCGTTGTGGTTACCCATTAAAACTCACCAATATGATACCAGTGGTTGCCAGGGTGTTGAGCAGTTGCTAAGGTGTTCTCATTGGACCCATTGTGTTTTAGCAGCTGCAATTCTGTTGCTAAAGCATTCTACGTGGTTTTAATGTGTTGCTATGTGGTTGCAAAATTGTTCTTGGTGGTTTAGCATGTTGCCATGCGGTTGCAAAGGTTTTTTTATTCGTTTTAGCATGCTGCTATCCTGTTGCTAAAACATTCTGACCGGTTTTAGCATGGTGCTATGCGATTGAAAAGGTGTTCTGACTGGTTTTAATGCTTTGCTATGTGGTTGCAAAAGTGTTCTGGTGTTGACGCACAGTTGAAAAGGTTTTCTGTTTCATTTTAGCATGTTGCTATCTTGCTGTTTAAGCATTTGGACTGGTTTTAGCATGTTGCTATGAGGATGCAAAGGTGTTCTGACTGGTTTTAATGCTTTGCTATGTGGTTGCAAAAGTGTTCTGGTGTTGACGCACAGTTGAAAAGGTTTTCTGTTTCATTTTAGCATGTTGCTATCTTGTTGTTTAAGCATTTGGACTGGTTTTAGCATGTTGCTATGAGGTTGCAAAGGTGTTCTGACTGGTTTTATTGTATTGCTATGTGGCTGCAAAAGTGTTTTGGGTGGTTTTAGCATTTTGCTATGCAGCAGAAAAAGGTTTCTGATTAGTTTTAGCATGCTGCTATCTTGTTGCTAAACTGTTTGGACTGGTTTTAACATGCTAATATATGATCTCAAAGGTGTTCTGATTTGTTTTATTGCATTTCTGTGTTCTGGTTTTAACATGTTGCTATGCAGTTGCAAAGTTTTTCTGATTAGCTGCTGCTATCCTGATGCTAAAACATTCTGACTAGTTTTAATATGCTGCGGTTTCAAAGGAGTTCTCACAGGTTCTGGTTGGTTTTAAAGTATTGCTATGAAGTTGCAAAATGTTTTCTGATTGTTTTAACACGCTGCCATCCTCTTGCTAAAATGTTCTGACTGTTTCTAGCATGTTGTTATGCAGTTTTAAAATGTGCATTTTAACGTGTTATGTTGTTGCTAAAGTGTTCTGACTAGTTTTAGCATGTCGATATATGGTTACACCAAGTGTGTTCTTGGTGGTTGCTTACTGCCACTGTCAAAAGAGGTTCTCTATGATATTCTATATTTTTGCTGCTCCAGCAATGTGAATTTATTGTATGGTTTATTTATTTTCCAATTGTATGGTCTGCAATGCAAAAAGTAAATAAATATATAAGTAATTAATAGTCTGACTGTTATTTAATAATACATCTATAACAATGCATCCTCCAAAACAAGCCATACAATTTGAGGTAAAGTGTTATTCATTCTCATAGCACAAACTTAGTGCTATAGATTTGTTCAACTCATTAACGCTAAATATGAGCAATGAGCAAAACTATTAAATGATTCTCCTCCTTTCCCAGTTTTCCTGCGTAGACACAAACTTCCTGCGAAAGGTCCCTCTGCCTCTGTTCCAGAGGTATTACATTTCTGCTCATCTAATCTCTGTCACGCACAATAAGACCCACAGCAGATAGGGACTACATTTCTCGCTGCTCCCATTCACGTGGGCCCCTTATCTGGCCGCAAACACATTTCAGCAGTAAGTAGACCTGGCCTGCTGATTTCGGGCTTCTGTTGGCTTTAGCCGGGCTTAGACGATCCGGAATCTTCCGAGTTTCCACTACCTCTAACACACACGCAAACCACACACAGACACAAAAAGAGTATTTACCCAAGGCTGTGTCAGGAGTTATTAAACTTTAATCTAGGTAAGAAGAGCATATTCCTGCAATGAATTATAGATGGCACAGGTTACAGTCCCTGCGTGACCCCTGCTTTCTCCCACAAAGATCAAATGCGGCAGCTTTTTTAATAAACTCTATTATAAGCCCAGCACCAGGGCCACTGCCACCCAAGATGGAATTTCAAATAATAGAAAAGGAATTTGTGGTCCAGAGATGGAGAGACTATAAGCCTAAAGTAAATTATGGTTGCAGTGTCCGGGTATTAATACCTGTCTGGGTGTGTGTGACCATATTTACTGGATTGCCCGAGTTTCAGTTGCACATTATTTCTTGAGCTCTGAAGATGATACGCTCCATGTCTGGTCACTGTATGTGTGTAAGCATGTTTGTGCGAGTGCAACAAGCAAACAGCCGACAATCTGTGGTCATACACACGACCCTGGCCGGATCCCGTCTGCTCGATGGAGTGTTAGCCAGAGTCCCAAGCTGTCATTACAATTAGTTTAGCTTTTAACGCCCACTTGGGCCTCTGTTGTCATAAAACTCATTAACAGAACTATCCCTGTCCATCTTCAAAATCCCAAACATAGTTCTCAAAGCCAGCTGAGACTAAACAAAAACAAGGCTAGAAAAACATAGTGCTTTCTTTGCTCATTAAAAATGTGATTTGGCAAACAACAAAATACAACAGTTGATTAGGAAACTGGATGATTAATTTCAGGCTGTGTACTCTGGTTAATAACTTTTACAAAACATTAACATTAAATCATTCAGCAGATGCTTTCGTCCAAAACTACTTTAAAATTAGGAAAAAAAACATGAGCAAGTTATTAAGCAGGAGCCAAAAGATTCAAGATTAAACATGAGTAGTACAAATGTTAGAGGAGATGCATAACTACAAAAAATATATATATTTTTTTATGTACTATGAATTATCAATAAAATAAATCATTAGGCATAAAATATGATAATGCTGGGATTTCAGATTCTTGGATGGAAAATGGCCTCTGTGATGCAAAAAATACACAATTATCACACATCTCTCTGAAATACTTGATTCTGATTGGTCAATCATGGCATCAATCAATCAAATAGTCCTTCAATCATTAAAGTTAAACTCTATATTTAAACATTGTATTCTTGTATCTCTCACTTTTCATACTAATACAAGTTAGCTAACGAGACATGCAACTCAAAACGGTTAACAAATGTAGTAAAACTTGGAGGACTTATTTATGTTTAATGTTGGGGGTTACACATTACAAGTAACGCGAGTTACTTACTTTTTTTCAAGCAACTAGTAAAGTAACACATTACTCTTAAATTTACAATGAAATATTACTTTTTCAAATAAGGGAATGGGCTCTTACAGTTGCCAAAAATATAATTTGGTTTTTTTTTGTTACTAAAAAACAAATAAGCAAGCCCAGCTCAGATGACAGAAAGTAACGCAAAAGTAATGTAATGCATTACTTTCCATAAAAAGTTACTAAGTAATGCAATTAGTTACTTTTTCATTGAATAACACAATATTGTACTGCATTACTTTTAAAAGTAACTTTGCCCAACACTCTTTATTTTAAATCGTATCGTAAATTCAGTATTCAGTATTTATTTGGTAATTCAGTAAGCTGGATAATCAGCCAGTCATTATTGAAAGCAATAAATAGCTACTGCGATTTACCATACAGCAACTGAAATATGTCTTTATCATGAAAAGTGTTGTAATTTCCAAAGCATTAAAATATCTTATTCTCATATAAGAGAATAAGAGACTGTACACCTCACAGGGATGTCATCTTTCCTAAAGTCGTTCTCGCTGATGAAAACAATCTATCGCAAATATAAGCCGTGTGAAAAATGATCACCAGTGGCTCTCGAATGCGTTCTTCATTGAGGGGTTTTACCTGAAGGTTTGGAAGAATAGACTTCCACAAAATCTACTGCAAATTGCTCTTTGATGAGAATGTCAGCTGGCCTGAGCGATGGCATACTGCTCGACCCCGCAGTCCAGCACACGGCCATAAAAAGGCCAGGAAACAGAGACATAGGGAGAAGTCTGAGGCTGTAAGTCTTTGTGACGCTAACTAGGCACAGGTCACCGTGTGCTGTTAAAAGAGTCACATTCCTCTTTCTGTTTAGGATGAGGAATGACACAAGGGAAATGTAGTTCGCCTTTGTGGGATTTCAGATTCTTGGATGGAAAATGGGCAAGAAAATGTGCCGACTAGCCAAAGTGATTCATAAAACAGCTGATCCTGTACTTGTTGTGGGGATTCTCAGTATCTGTAAAACTGACAGCTTTTTGTCTTTCTACAAACCAAATCACAAGTGACTGTGTAGCTATTTTGGATAAAAAAAAAAAAAATCATAATCGAATAACCTTACTTCTGGCACCAACTTCAACAATTCACCTTGTACCCCAAGACTACCTGTGGAAACACCATCACGCCTTAGTAAACACATACCTCTCGTTTTTCCAAATATGTAATGTGAAACAGTATGATTGCTTGGATTAGCGTGATCGAGTCAAAACAATGTGGAAGAAAGACAGTAATTACACAGCAAGAGCTGGATTGTTGTGATGTGGTGCAGCAGGCGTAAATGTGCGTGCGTGACCTGAGGTGAGGCTGGCGCAGGTGATCAGATTAGCAAGACTAGCATTGTAGCATGCACACCCAGCGAGAGAGTGCTTGAATACAGTCATTATCTAAAGTACTTATTTTCAGTACAAACCCAGCATGCTGCTTGCACAGCGGATGGTGCAATCTGCCTCTCGCTATTTAGATCAAACAAAACAGGTCATTTACAGTTTTATGCAAGGCAGTGAGGAAAATGATTTGTATGGAATACTGAAATCTCATGGACATCAGTTTCATTGTGGCCCCACTAGAATATTTTGTGACCTTGGGATAACATTGCATTGCAGTAAGAATTTCAGTGATGATGCTACAGTACATAGTTTTTCCGTTAAAATATTTTTGTTAATTATACTTACTAAACAATAATTATGAAATACAAAAAGTAACTGCTTAAATATAGTACTCTTAATGAAGTGATACTATTCAAAAGTCTGGGATTGTTTATTTTATTTATTTATTTTTTAAGAAATGAATGTTTCATTCAGCAAGGACACATCAAAATAGTCAAAAGTGAAAGTAAAGGCGTTTGTATTTGGTGCACAAGATTTCTATTTCAAATAAATGCTGTTCTTTTGAACTTTATAATCATTAGAGACTTCCACAAGCACAACTGTTTTCACCACTGGTAATAAGAAATGGTACTTGAGCACCAAATAATTTCTTAAAGGATCATGTGACACTAAAGACTGAAGTATGGCTGCTGAAAATGTAGCTTTGCATCACAGAAATAAATACAATTTTAAAATATATTCAAATAGAACAGAACAGTTATTTTAAAGTGCAATGATATTTCACAATATTACAATTGTACTGTATTTTTGATCAAATAAATGTCATGGTAAGCAAAAGAGACTTTCAAAAACATAAACAAATCTTACATACTCAAAACTTTTGAACAGTATTGCAAACAAAATATATAAACTATAATTGGTATCTGAAATCCTACATGCTACATTAGTGATGATATATAAAATAATAAAATATTACAATCATATATAATTGTGTTGCATATAGGATTTCAGGTTTCAATTATAGTTAATTTAAACCGCAACTTTTTGTTTAACAATGAATATTGTATTGACCCATATCCAATATGCTCTATGACAACAACATTTCATTGCATGTTTGCTGTTAGCATATACTGTTTTGCATAACAGGAATTATTGCATTATAAGAATATAAAGGTAAATGTGTTTTTGTCCCATAGAAAGGTTTTCTATAAACATCCAAATAATCGATACTGAAATGTATCACCACTTAGATGTTGCAGCCTTGTTTTCTAGCTAGCCTCTTAAAATGAGCTCCAAAAAGATAATCTATAAGGGGCAGTTTCCCAGACAGGGTTCAAATTAAATCTGGAGTAGGCTTAGTTAATCATGGCTTTAAAAATGGCTTTCTGAAACACAGATTAAGTACAGATTACTAACTCCTGGACTATGGAGTCCTGAACCAAAATAAGTACCACAATGGTCATTCACTGTTGTTTTACAACTGTGCTAATCTGAATTAGCACGACAGAGGCTGCCTATAAAACATGTAATGAACCAAGAAAAGCTTAAAATTGTATGGAACTGAGAAGATTACTAACTCCTGGTCTATGGAGTCCTGAACTAAAATAAACTAGATTAATCAAAACCTGACTGACTGACTATGCTAGAAATCTTATAATGGGCCTTGTTTGGATCTTCCATCCATACAATGATCTAAAAAGACCATCAAAATCAACCCAAAAATGGGCCACTGAGCACAAAATGAAGGTTTTGCCATGGTCATCCCAGTCCTCTGATCTGAACCCTATAGAAAACTGAAGAAGAGAGTGTCAACATGGACCAGGGAAATTGAAGGATCTGGAGAGATACTGTATATAATAATGGTATCTGATCTCTTGTCAGGTGTTCTTCAAACATAAAAAGTATTGAATAAAAGGATGCCATTATGTGTAGCCAGTGTGTATTAGAGAAAAACATTTCTTTCATAATGAGATTTCCCTTCCCTGCCATTTTACTTCAATGAAAGTTTAGGGTTTTGTGTGTGTTATTTATTTCTTTTAATAAAATATATTTTCACAGGCTTCTTTGATCATATTTACCAAGGGTGCCAATATTTTTGACATATAAAGACAATGTTAATCTGAAGTTAAACCTGCCTCCTGGTAGGTTAAGCCTCAATTTAGTTCTGAAGTAGCTCTAGTCATCATTCATGAAATCAGCCTATTCAATTCTGAACTAGACTAAGTCTAAGACTATTTAAAACCATGACAGAGAAAGCAGATATCTGCAGATCTGGTTTAAAGGGCCATTTTATTTTAGGACTAGTCTTAATCTCTGTCCGGGAAACCGCCCCTAAGTGCGTTAACAGTGTAAGTAAGTTAACAGTCCGAGGACTCTGATATAGCCTAGTAGTACGGCCCATTTGCTTTGATTCTGACATTTCTTTGAAACCAGGCTTGGGTTTGCAGTATAGAGTAGGTCCTGACCCAAAGTCATGCACAGTAAAGCCAACACAACCAGAGCGACAGTAATTGGTTCAGATGGAAGACCCATGAGTACATGAAAGACTATGATCTACGGGGTCAGCCTATACCTCTCAACAGCCCCTTCGGGAAGAACACCCAACCCTCGCAACGAGTCATTACTGGAACTTCTCTGGCCCAAGCATCCATGACCTCCTTCCTGTTCAATTCATCACACTGGTCAGCATGTCAATACAGTAACCACTCCTAGGATGGATTGCATGAGGATTAGCTGCGGGTAACATAAGGAGCAGACCCAAAATTGATAAGCTAACCCATTGGAGTAACAATTACTGAACAGATTCCTTCAATTTTATGAACATTCATGTCACAGAGCGCCAAACAGTCATTGGGCGAGTTCAGGAAGGGACAAATTGAAAGATGCAACTGGCCAACACATTAATTTCACGTCACATTAGCAGACAGGAGAGAGTCGTTTATCAAAACGGCCATATGAAAGAGAACAAACACTACATTCCTTTATATATAGTGTGATGAAAGACATACAGCGCTGTTAGTGTTGGTTTGAGAGCAAAAACCAAATCACTGTGGGCTTAGCTATCATTCTTAACGGCATTTGCATACTGAAGGCTTGACAGAAACAAACTATCTTTCTCTGCAGAGAGAGAAATCACGGCTGCTCGGTGAATTAGAAGCGGGCGCAGCTAACCATTGACATGACTGTCCACGTCTCCGCGGCGTTTGGATTTATTACCGCGCGACAGACCACATCATAACTGATGCTTTCAATTCGCAAAGAGTCACTAAGGAATTTACAAGGGAGGGGATGCTAATAGGATGAGAGCGGGATCTGGAGACAGATCGTCAGGACTCTGTAACAAATCTAATAACAATTTAACTAGAAAATGAGTTCTCCAGTTCTGCTGCTTTCAGCAGAAACGAGAGACAGCAGGACAGTGGGAAGGAAGACCAGGACTGTCCAAACAAGGAATAGTTAACACAAAACTCTCATTTTGGTCACTATTAAATGTATGGATAACCAATGTGTGAAGACTAAACTAAATTCTCTTTTTGTTTTCCATGGAAATAAATAAGTAAATAAGTAAGTAAATAAATAAGAGCATGTAAGTTTGGAACAAAATGAGAGTAAATCATGACAAAATTATTATAATAATTGTAATTATTTCATAATAGGTTAATTATTATTACCATTATTATTATTATTATTATTATATTGAAGACGACGGAGAAGAAGAAACATTTTATTTATATGTTTGTTTTTTTTTGGCGGGAGTGGGTGTGTGTGTGTGTGTTTGGGGGGGGGTTAGGTCACTATGATTTTTTTTTTCATGAAAACACAATGCATCATTCACTGAGAAATATGTTAACAATTCCCATTCATATAACATTATTAAATAAAAAATACATACTACTACTACTACTACTAATAATAATAATAATTGATTCCCATTCGAATATATTAAATATAATTAAAATAATACAATATTATATAACTAATAATAATAACAACAGAAGTAGTAGTAGTATGCAGAAGAATAAATATTTTTTGGCCACTATGAAATGTTACTGTATGAAAATGCATGAAGATTCTTTATTCTTTATGAAAATTCCTTTATTTTGTTCCAATTGTGTTAGCCATTTTACATAAAAGGACAGAGTAAATAAATGATAGAATTTTCATTTTATGCGAACTATACCTTAAAACTACTGATTTATTAAGGAAAAGTAAAATTATGTTTATTATTTCACTCAGAAATAATTCCTGCTGGCTGCCCGGGATGTGCACACCAGTCAATAAATCTTGATCAGCGAGCAATAATGCAGAATGTAGTGGCGTCCACACACACACGCACAAACTCATATATATGAAAGCCACAATGATTTGAGTCTGTGAGGTCATCACACCAGCCTCTGGCACATTGCTTAGCCACATTACCAAAAACACAGCCAGCCCCAAATGCCATTATACCCTCATTACCAGCCAAGGCCTTGGCCTGCATCTCAAATGGTTCATTTAGCCAGTATTCCCAGCCAAAGATTAGCCTCCAATATCAGCGGCAGCCCTCCTGGAGACGTGGGGGTAGGAGGAATTGACCCTTAGTATTGGCAACCAACGGTAGCTAAATTAAACGGAGGCAAAAAAGAGCAGGAATCACATGCTACCAAGAAAATCTGAGCGCAGGGAGCTTGTTTGTGGTAATAGCGGCATAAGCATTCAGGAATTACCACAGATTAGAGGAGAAAATGTGTCTTACCTTAATGAAAGCCATGATGGTACAGCACAGAAAGGCAAGCAGAGGGAGAAGAGAGAGATGATTAGATTATTTTGCATATTGTGGTACTAGAGGTTACGTCGAGCCACTATAATGTCATGATACAGTCATCAGAAAACAAATCAGAAACCCAGTCAAATAGTAGGCTGTAGATGATCATCAAAATTAGTCCTAATTTTTTCTCTATTCTAAGAGCATGTCATTTCATTGTATGAGAATACAATCCCACAAATAAATCATGTCAAATAGATTACAAACTCAGAATTCATGATGACGTGATTTTAAGAACAAGCCTGTCATACAGCTCAAAGAGAAGCAGATGTCAAGGTTTCACTCACTGAGAAATACGTTAACAAATAACATTCAAATAAAAATATGAATATTTCAATTGAATAAAGTAGTAGTATTAGTAGTAGTTTATGAAGAAACAATGTAAATGATGATGATGATGATACAATAACAAGAAAATGGTAAATAAGTATAAATATTAATTTCACTTTTAATTTATCTTATGATGATGAAGCAATAACATGTAAATATGAAAATAAATAAGTGAATATTAATTTAATTTGATTGTTATCTATCTATCTATCTATCTATCTATCTATCTATCTATCTAATGCTTTGATGTCAGATTCATTTTGCCTACATTGAAGAAAATTTCCTTTGACAAAAAAGAAAAGAAAAAAAAAAACTGAGAAAAAAAAACCACTTACTCAGAGTCCTGTATATGTGATGAATTGTTAAACATATGGTCATGTGACACATTTTGCCCTGTCCTCTCCTAACTACCATATCCACCCATGCAGCAATGTAACCAGTTGAATCAGTAACTAATAACATCTACTTGACAACATCATCGATCCTTAAATCAAATCACCCTGTGATCTTTGACTAGCAAAGACACCATCACACATCAAACCCTGAAGAGTACAGCACCTAAAAGCCCTGTCGGACACACAAAATACCAGCGAGAAATGGGGGGGATGCAATTATGTAAAAAAACATCCAACTTTCCTAATTCCCAGCTGATCACGTTTCCATTTTTATGGCCCCCAACAATCTGTTAGCAGGAGTCCGCTGGCTCTAATGAGATGTCATTTGATTTAGAGCCCTGAGAGTAACAGGCAGCGGTTGTGGGCCGAAGCCTTGTCCCTCTGAGCCTCGACACCCCGACTGCCAATAGAAATCAATGTAGTCAATACAATTATTAATACAGTCCCGCACCACGTGAGCGGGCGAACGAGACGGATGACATTAAGCCAGATTGATCCAAAGGGAAATGGATTTCATAAAGCGCTTGAATGAAGTCATTATACAAGGGACAATGGGGCCCCATTTACAAGCCCGAGTACGGGCATTTGTTTCATTTGACAGCACTCTGTGATATCTCACGAAAATTGCCCGCCGCACGGCTAGTAACAACACCTGACTCATCAAACGACAGCGATTAAGATAAAACCAAACGGATGAAAGCAGCACTTGTGAAAATGGATGAGACTTTGTCTGCATAAACGTGAGGTGGATCATTTAAACATGCACAAATGAAGTACCAATAGGAGGTACACAAGTATCATACCATGCAAAGTTAGAAAGACAATGGACGTCAATATCTGCCAAGGGCTTGAGGCCCGAACAATGCGAGTGTGTTTCAACTAGCCGTGTAATTAACACCAGAGCACTGGGATCCCAGGCTGCCTTTAGACAAGATTAAATACATGCCACAAATGCCCATTGTTCTCATATTGTATGTACTTTTGCACAACAGAAGTTCATTTCTCACAGTGTTCATTGCCCACTGAAATGTCACCATCTTACATTCGGATACTAATGAAACAACAGTTCTAAACAGCTCGCAGGCATGCAGGAAAGGATGAATGCGGCTCGATTTAGCGGCTGACAAAAGCTCATATATTTATATAGTGTGTAGAATAATGAAACATTATGCAAAAAGAGTCCAAACAAGAACCCACTGCTTTATCTTGGGCCAACTGGGACCGGACCAGGTCACTTCCTCCGGGTACTAGGACTTCTGTCACAAATGAATATTCATTGAGACATAAAGAGTCAATGAAAAATGCAATCAACTTATATACAAGAGTATGTGTTTGTTTGTAGGCTGTGGGGATGTTTAACTAACCTCCAGGAATAAGAAGGGTCAGGCATCCAATAAGGGCTGCCTAGTGCCATTAAATCGCATTGAGCTTTATTGAGTATACAACCATATTACCATGAGCTCGCCAATATTGCACACAAGGGAAACCACCTGCCCTAAAAATGAATTTTTGCCACAATTTGAATATAGTCTATAGCTTAGGGATTTATTTTGGGAGTGCAAAACGAATTTAGCATCATGTATTAAACATGCACAATGCAGAATATCAATTTAGTATATTGTGTCGCTTTTGGTATTTCAGAAATGCGAATTACTGGACTCTGAATAGACCGGTGAGTGGGATTTCCACCTGTTCAAAAGCAAATCACTTGTATAATATCCATATATCCATGAGCAGGAAAAATATTTTAGATGGGACTATGACAAGGATATCTGAGATCATTTTGATAAAAACAAAGGAGAAATCTTTTAAAAATCCATAATGTAGGTGCCAAGTTCCATTGATCCACTTCAAATGTTGACTACTGTATATATATATATATATATATATGGGTTTATTATATGTATGAATATAAAAATAAAACAAATTAAATGGCATCATGTACAGAAAATGATCCACATAATCCACTTTTCTTTTAAAAATACAAAATAATAACAAAAGCATTATGAGAAAATTAAAATCCACACATTTGAGCAAAAACAGAATTCAAGTGACAAGCTGAACCACATTCAAACTTCACTGGCCCTGCTGAGGCTGCACCAAATGCATTTTTAGGCTAGATTATAAATCCAATAAAAGTAAAGCCAAGAATCCTTCACTGAACCCTGATCACCAGCATAAATCCTTTAGCCTGAGTGCCACACCGTTTGCTGTGCCAGTCCATGCCCTGAGGCTTAGTGCCACCCTATGCTAACATTCTGTTACTTCTCTCTATCAAAATGTGATCCCTTTTTTTGACTTATCGCATTCCCTTCCACTTCAAAAGAGCGTTTGAAGTGCGCACAGACCCCTTTGAAGCCCCCGCGTCAGCACGCACGACAGCCTCCAGTACCTCACAGTCCTCTGTGATGTGTCATTAGCTGTTCACTTCCAATTTGAAGGCTAGATTAGCGAGGAAATGTGTTAATGTCCGGCCATGAGAGACCAAACACAGCCTTGGAAAGCTGGGTTTATTTTATAAAGACGTAATGTAACTGGATTAAAGTCCACTCTGACTCATGCAAACAGTAAAGCTGGCATGAAAACTGGTATAAAAACTTTATATTTTGACATTTTGCCCTATAAAGCCTACACCTTTTCAAAAATACAATACACTACTTAGGGCTGGGCAAAAAATCGAATGCGATTTTCATGCGCATCTCTTCAGTAAAGCCGTAGTTCACTGACAAGCTACACAAAATTGCGTTCAAAATCGGCAATGAATCGCCTGCGATTTTGAACGCGATTTTGTGTAGCTTGTCAGTGATCTACGGCTCTGTGTAGTAAATGCCGCTCCATCTGAAAGCACGTGCTGGAGATTTACTACTAATCACCAGAAGCGGTTTTACTGACGAGATGCGCATGAAAATCATATTCGATTTTTTTGCACAGCCCTAACACTACTGTTCAAAAGTTTGGGGTTGGTTAGATTTTTTTTTTTGTTTTGTTATTGAAAGAAGTCTCACCAAGGCTGCATCTATTTGATAAAAAATACAGTAAAAACAGCAACATTGCAAAATATTATTACAATTTAAAATTACTGTTTTCTATTTGAATACATTTTGAAATGTAATTTATTCCTGTGATGCAAAGCTGAATTTACAACAGTATTCAGTGTCACATGATCCTTCATAAATCATTCTAATAAGCTGATTACACGCTCAAGAAACATGCATTAAGTATTAATATCTTATAAATAAATAAATAAACAAACATTTGAATGGTAGTTTATACCTTATTTTGGAGAGACAGGTTGATACAGTGGAAACTGAAGAGAGAAAATTAGAGAACTGGCCATTCATCTCCTATTTTTTCCCCTTTTATTCTTAGTAATAAAGCTCTATAACAGTGTATGAACTTTGAGCCATATGAACCATACATTATTTCTAAATATAATACATTCACCTGTTCCATGTGCATCAAGCTAAGAGGTCATCTAACTTTGTGATTCAATTCGGCATTTTCAAATTAGATGGAAAAAAGTAAACTCTGACCTCAGCTCTGAATCAAAACTTTAATTATAAATCAGCTTCAGAGATATTTAAATGGAGATAAAATATACATGGACGATATCTCTCTCCTTTTTAATAACTGTATCCTCCTCAGGAGCGCTGTTAATCATTCTTTAATTAACTTGTTGACTGGGGACAATAGCAGCCAGCCTACCATCTCTCTCTCTCTCTCTCCCTTTCCCTCCAACATAGAAACATGCTCAGCAGAGAGACACCAAAGTTTATCTAAAGTGATCGCTGACTAATGATGGAAACAGCAGGCAGATGGAACAGCAAAACCCCCGCACATTTATATAAATGAAGCTTTGCATGTACCATATTAAGATTTCACACAAAGATATCATGTAGATTGAGAAGATTCGTAATCTAGCATATGAGTCTTATTGACTACTTTTATGAAGCTGTTAATAATGCTTTTGTCATTTTTGAAGTCTAATTGTTAAAAGTTTCTACGTTCATTGTACACTCTAAAAAATGCTGGGTTATTTCAACCCAACTTTGGATCAAATATGGACTAACCCAACTGTTGGGTTAAATTTTTAGATTAAATATTTAACCCAAAAGTTGGGTTAGTCCATATTTGACCCAAAGTTGGGTTGAAACAACCCAGCATTTTTTAGAGTGTATCTCAGGTATTCTTCTTGAGTCAACAATGACGTAATTGAGTCCTCCAAAATTATTTGAATACAGCAACTAGAGTAATGCAAGAATCTCTTTTGAATTTGCAACTAGAGTGACATTTTGGTCAAGACGCCACAAGCTACAGAGCTAAGCCACTCTTGGCAAATGGAAAAGCCCATGGGTGGACTCTCTCTTTCTCCATTAATAACTCTCTGTCTCACCCACACACGCAGCAGTGAGCCTTTTTTCCAGTGGTTTGATGTTTTCTCCACAGAAGCGTGCTGGGCACCAGCTGGGTTAAGCTAATAAAAGAATACTCTGGAGAAGTGAAGCCATCTGACTTGATCAATTAATACAGACACCGATATGGACTGCTGAGTACTGAAGAAAAAAAAAAAGAAGAAAAAAAAATTCAGAGTAGGGTTGTAGCTGTTACAGGAACAACAAACCAATATTTTCAGAAGAAAATGTGAGTGGTGCTTGCTTGCCCATGCAAAACTATCTGCTCCTAGGTGGTGCAACTGTAGATTGTTCTAGATCTGGGGTTTCAAACTCAATTCCTGGAGGGCCGGAGCCCTTTTTAGAGTTTAGATTCAACCCTAATTAAACACACCTGATCCAACTAATCAAGTCCTTCAGGCTTATTTGAAAACTACATGGTATGTGTGTTGGAGCAGGGTTGGAACAAAACTCTGCAGGGCTCCGGCCCTCCAGGAATTGAGTTTGACACCCCTGTTCTAGATGGTTGTCAGGGCATTGCTATATGGTTGCTAGGGTGTTCTGGGTGGTTGCTTACTAGTGCAAGTGAGAAAAAAAGGGGAACAAAATGGTTTCCTTTCTAAACATGTTAATTTCATGATGCCTTTATGACCTTTTTGGATCTTCTAAGTTTTGGTTACCTGAACTTTCACTGGAGAGACAAAAACCTCTCCGGTTTTATTAAACACATCTTAATTTGTGTTTTAAAGAATCTTGTTGGTTTGGATGAACCCTACTTAAAAACAGCCTAAACTGGTCTTAGATGTTCTCCTAGCCTGGTTAGGCTGGTCTCTTTGCTGGTTTTTGAGGGGTTGTGGCCATTTGTAGCTGGTCAGGCAAGGAGACCAGCTAAACCATCTAAGAGGCTGGTTCAAAAAGAGATTTTTTTTTTTTTTTTCAACAGGAAAAGTCCTTAGAACATTTGTTTTTATTGTATTGTCCTACACTGTTGACTGTAAAATGGAAATATGAATATACTTTTAATCAAGACTAGGGCGACACATGAGCATCACCACTTTCTCTTTATCATTTTGCTGTTCACAGACAAGCAAGCCAGATTTAATTCTATAAAACAAACCTAAAATATATCATTTGGTCTCATTGTAGCCTTAGGGTTCCTACTCGATGGTTTCATATGGATAAATACCCATCTCTCTATATATTACAGAAACTATATTTTACATAATCCACACACAAACTCACACACGCAAATAGTCTGTATATAAAAACCAATATGTGCTAGATGAATTATTTAAAGAGCTGGAAGAATAAAAGGCCTCAGTTAACAGCGCAGACTCAATATAAGTCAATCTGAATCAGTCTTAGAGGCATTTAGAAGTCCTCCTCCATTCTTTGTGAGTAATATCTATTTATCAAATCCTTGCTTGAGCCAGAGCTGCATCAAATATAATATCGGCCTCAGAAGGGAAAAAAAGCAACATAAATGTCCATTCTATAAGCCTTCATGAAATTAGCTTCTGCTCAAGGCTAGTTCTGCTGACATGAAGTATCTTCTTCAAACGGTGGCCAGTGGTTCAAGGCCAAGTTTAACTCTTTCTCTTAGCCATCAATCAGTATGTTGGAAATAACATTATATTAATAATATATCTTCAATGTTGTTCTTTACGTTTTAGAAACACAGAACCTAATCTGTTTTCCTTTTCATAAGTCATCTGTTTTACAAAAACGCTTAGCAGCATAGCTTCACTAATCTTATTTCTAGTCGAGGTTCAAGGCAAACCAAAAATAAAACTAAAAAACTCAAGTAAGCTCTTCTTTTCAACTGGCTCTTATTTCCAAAGCCACTTCAGGCTAATACCCCAATAATGCTAAAATACGCTCAACTTTTCCAGTGGTGAGCACGCTTCACCGTAATTGCGAGCTACAGCAATGCTACACAACAGACACACCATCAATCAC
This sequence comes from Sinocyclocheilus anshuiensis, assembly GCF_001515605.1. Taxonomy (NCBI): domain Eukaryota; kingdom Metazoa; phylum Chordata; class Actinopteri; order Cypriniformes; family Cyprinidae; genus Sinocyclocheilus; species Sinocyclocheilus anshuiensis. Next base: position 221,277 of record NW_015539920.1, read on the forward strand.
GGATTGAGCTTCTAAACCAACGCTCAGAGTCTGGAGGTTTTCCCAATGGTGGTCTGAAGCCGCCCCACGCATTCAAAGACCTCGACGTCACGGCTATCCTTTCCGCAGTCCTCTCTGCTTGCTTGCGGAGCACCACGCACATCCTCACTTTAAAGAAACCAAGAAATCCAGTCGCTGATTAGAGCTAATGCCTTTCAGATGGTCTGCTCTGGGCCGGCCCGTCTCGTGCCCCTCATTCAGACAGACTGGTGCGCGGTCAGTCCCGTTGCGGGATTGAGGGAGCTCCTCCATCCACTCTCAGAGTCAGAACTGAGGGTCTTTTTCCTGAAACGTGGCACCAAATGCTTCAAATGACAGATCTGAAGTGCAATTTAATTTGTGGACTTGCTATATATAAAAATGTACAGTTTATACAGTATAGAGGGAGGCAGTACTGGCGATACAGTAAATTCCAGAATAGTCTACTGACTGTGATGACAAAATGTACCCAGTCATTAAAAATTTAACATGAAAGCCTGATGTTACAAGTAAAGAGCATAAAACTTGCATAATGGCCCAGAAATCCCATGATCTAAATCTGCAAAGCTACAAACCACAAAATTACAGTTTATACAGTATAGAGGGAGGCAGTACTGGCGATACAGTTAATTCCAGAATAGTCTACTGACTGTGATGACAAAATGTACCCAGTCATTAAAAATGTAACATGAAAGCCTGATGTTACAAGTAAAGAGCATAAAACTTGCATAATGGCCCAGAAATCCCATGATCTAAATCTGCAAAGCTACAAACCACAAAAGCTGAAAGAAAGAGTAATACAAGCATGGGGAGGAAACAAAAAAAAACAAGAAAAAAAACCCATACATTAAATATATACACTACATTTTTGTAACATACACATACATATTTTAGCAAGGATGCATCAAAAGTCACAGTAAATATTTTTATAGTGTGACAAAAATTATATTTCAAATAAATTCTGTTCTTCTAAACTTTCTACTTATTAAATATTCCTGGAAAAAAATGTATCAGTTTCAACAAAATATTAAGCAGCACAACCGTTTTCAACACTGATAATAAGAAAAATCAGCATATTGAATGATTTCTGCAGGATCATGTGATGCTGAAGACTGGATTAATGATGCTGAAAATTCAGCTTTGCATCACAGGAATAAATTACATATACATACATACATACAAACACACACACACACACTGTTTATTAAAATAGATGAGTTATTTAAAATTGTAATAATATTTCACAATATTAAAAAGACTACTACTTCTACTACTAATAATAATAATACTGACCCCAAACTTTTGAATGGTAGCGTGTACTTTAAGGGATATGACTGCATTAATCACAAGAAGTTCCCAAATTCCAACTGCATTCTTTAAATAAAAGTATTTAAATAATAAATAAAATACATATGTAATGCACATTCAAACCCTTCCATAACATCTAAACAGCATGACTGGTTTCATAATACTAGCTGGTATCAGACTGAAACCCTAGTAAGCCATCACAGAAATATAATGCAATGTGATTATTTTTGTGCCAATGAAAAATCAGCGCAGATGTATGAAAATCCGGTCATTTATCTGTGAAATGATTGTGGCTCAGGGGTCTTTGTGTAAAAAGCTTTGTGTAAGCCGCACTCAAACACAACAAGGGGTTTGAGAGTGACCTCACCTAAACTCTTGGCACAAGGGCAGCAGCTGTAATTGAACATCTGGCCCTGAAAATCTCTCTGTTCGGCTCAGTGGAAAGTCCCTGACCTGGAAGGACAGTCCTCTCCTCTGCCCAGTCTTTGTTAACCCTATCAAATTGCTTTTGCAATTAGCCCCCTGATTTCAGTCCTGATGTGTTAGCAGAATTATTCATCTTTCCCAGAGTCCCGTGGTTCGTTCGGTCACCTGCTGGTCAGTTGGCCTGCGAGTCTGAGGCGGGCCGAGCCAACAGGAAGTTGACTGTCTGGGTCTATCATCTCTGGAACAGGGGGAGCTAATTCACCAGCTGTGGAGGAACACGCAGGTCAACCGAGAGATGGAAACTTTCTAGGAGACTTCAGCTGTCCATTATATTGGCTACTGTGCAATGACAAGACCTTCATGAAATCCGTACTCACAGAATAGAGGAACAGTTCTTCAGTTTTCTGCAGAATTTGAATGCCTATCATGAACAAAATTGTATATATCAGTCACATTTCCACATCAGCACTTTGACTGATTTGTTAATGCTACACTAAAAAACATTGGAAGTGAAAGTTTTCACTCAGAAATTGCTAATACATTTCACAAACAATAACAAAGGAATGGTAAATAACACATTAAATTAAATGTGAAATTCTGAAGTAGAAAAACTGAAACAGTATTTTCTTGAGAAATCTATTCCAATAACCTTTGTTTGAATTCAACTTTGAAAAAGTCATTTTTTGCAGTGTATCAGCTACCAACAAGGGTTTATTCTTAGCACTTTTCACTACTGTATATTTGGACGATTAAAAAAAAAATAATAAAATAAAATAAGTCAAATAAAATAATCAGTGAATAAAAATGATACAAAATGCTCTGAAGAACACCATGTTTGCATGTTACAAAAATTACCTTTTTAAATGTGTATCTAGAATTGTGCATCATTTTATTTACATTCATCATTTTCATGCAATATTTAAACAAGTTAAGTCAGATATTCACTTGTAGCATTTAAAGTGACTGATTTTAGTTTTTAGAGTTTTATTTTTATAAAAATAAAACATAAAAAATGCAAGATTTTTATATCATAAAGTTTAACTAAAATAGTATAGAATTATAAACAAATCTATAATTTTATTTTTATTTATACAATTTTCTTATTCACATTTATTTATTATTTTTAATCACTTATGTAATGTAGTGTTGTATAGAAATATATTGCCAATTTGCATTAGAAGTGAATGAAAACCTGGTTAATGACAAAGTCCAGGTTGAAAACAGGCATTCTGCAAAAATGTGGTTCTGCTACACTGCGGGAAAGGCTATTTACTGGACTTGTGGGTTCTGTGTTCATGCAGTATGACAGCTGTACTACCGAAAAGGACGGTTAGCGAGAGTTTAGCCAGAAAACACTTCATCTCCTCACTGGGTCTGTGGAACTCAGGCAGGCGAGGCGAGAGCATCTGCTAAACTGTTCTCTCATTTTTGATAGCATAAGAGCAGAGGGGGTTCGTACATCTCAGGGCGCAGATTACACATCGATGAGCTTTGGCCTTGTAAAACCTAGCGTGTCAAAACAAAGAAACGAGGTGCGGAGATAAAGGTGTGTATAATGACATGCAAGCATTCACTCGAGCACAGCGTATATAACGTGCACACATTGGAAGGGAAAAAGCATGAGCTTTTCCATTAGATGCTAAACAAACGCTGTGGCCCTGTGAATGAATCCTAAATGAGAAATAGAGTTTACAGCAGGAGCATCTGGCCAGGCCAAGCCCTGTTGAAATCAGCTGTAAATTGGGTGAGCAGCATAACTGAAAGCAATGTGCACATGAAGTAAGGGAGCGCTCCTGTCTCTCTCTCTCTGTAATTTAGCTTTGTCAGAGCTGATGTTTTTGCTTGATGGACTCATCGTCAGGCAGATCCTCATAATGGATCCTCTATCATGCTCTCTCTCTCTGTACCAATGGTCGGTTCTATAAAAGGCTATCTCCGGTGTCTAATCCTACACAATCGGTGTGAAAAGCCTCCTCCTGGAAAAATAAGCAAACACAATCAACTCAAATAAATAAAAATGTGCTAGTGCCTCCTAAGGTCTAGACATCTGTTAGCTGCATATTAAAGGCATTTATTTCTAAACCAGATCAGTGCTGGTGAATCTATCTATCTATCTATCTATCTATCTATCTATCTATCTATCTATCTATCTATCTATCTA
>NW_015539920.1:229197-234788 GCF_001515605.1 Sinocyclocheilus anshuiensis
GCTGGTGAATCTATCTATCTATCTATCTATCTATCTATCTATCTATCTATCTATCTATCTATCTATCTATCCTTTTTAATTAGTTCATAGGTGTAAATATATTCAAATTAAATTGCCCTGCATATAGTGCAAAAGAAAACAAACATTTCTGTCCCATTGAATCCTCTTCAGTATTTGCCTTACATCCATTAGTCCAATACAAGCAATATCTCTATGTGTTTACTAACCAACCAACACACGTGTAATAAATTGGTCTAATGCAAACAAGTTAATCAGTTCATTTAGACCAGTGGTTCTCAAACCTGCCCTGGAGTACCCCCAGCCCTGCACATTTTTTTAATGTCTCCCTCATCTATCACACCTGATTCAACTCATCAGCTCATTAGAAGAGACTGCAAGACTTGAAGTGGGTGTGTCAGATTATATAGGGATACATACAAAATGTGCAGTGCTGGGGGTACTTCATGGAGAGGTTTTAAAACCCCTGATTTAGACAATAATCCACACATTAGCAGCTCTTCAAGATCTACAGTTATGTTATGTGTAAGCACAGCCACTGTTATCTGTAAAAATCCAGTTAAAGAACGATGATAATAATTGATAAGAACCGTATGGCTGAGTATTTTGTCAGAAAATGTATTTGCTTTGTATGAATATCGATTCCAATATTAGTATAGTTTATTAGTATATTCAAGCACATAGGATGCACCATCACAATACTGACAAATGACAATCATTCAATCAGATTTCATGTGCTGAGTTCAACTAACCAACCAAACAAACAAATTATATTATTATTATTATTATTAATTTTACCTGTTGATTAGTTTTTCCAACAAACTGAAGAACAAACAACATCAATCGAACAACATCACATAACAAGTCTAAACCGTTCATTTATTTATTTAACATTTGTTGTTGTTGAATTACTTATGATGTTGTTAATTTTCATCTGTAAAATCTTGTTATAGAAAAGATGATAATAATCAATAAGACCATGTTGATAAATATAGTATTTAGTTGGAAAAATCATTTGCTTTGGGAATGTACAAATTTCTTTTTTATTAGTATATCGGCACATAGGATGCACCTTATCAGTGCTGCAAAATGACAACCATTCAATCAGATTTCATGTGCTTTTTTCCATTAGATTATTAAAAAAAATGGATTTGAGTCCAACTAACCAATTGTTATTCTTATTATTATAGTAATCTCATCTGTTTCTCCATTAAACCAAAGACCACAAATATCAGTCAAACAGTGTTAGATGAAAAAGGCCTAATCTAAAATTCCATTTTTATTGAATTATTCATAATCTTGTTAACTTTCCTTGATTTCTGGATAACTGGGATTTTTATTCATTTAGGAAACATATCTGAGGTGTGGTGTCAACACAAACCATCTGATTCTGCCATTTTTTCCCCATATACTGAAAAAACAATCACTTGTTTGTTACTTCCCAGTATTGTTGCAGAGCAGAGCAGATGTGGTTTGAACAGAGAAAATAAAAGAAATCTAAGAAGTATTTGTCTGATCTGAAAACCAACTTTCCTCATCTTGGTAAAGATGTCACCCTGTGAGCAACAATACCCACAAACACACTCTACAACAAACAAAACTACTATAGGTTGTGGGATATGTTTCACTGATGTACGTATCCTTATAAAGGACATCTATACAACATATAACCATACATACACAAATCCTCTGGGGCCACGATGTTGAATGCAATGGAAACATGCCTATGAAAGAACAATATTACAACCTCCAAACAGCAGAGACTCTCAGAATGCCCATAATCCCTGCAGACAGAGCTGGAGTTACTGCACCTAATGCAATAATAACTCTCTTGCTCACGAACGCATGCACACCAACACATACTCAGCCTTTCAACTCCTGCACTGCCCAAATCGCGTTCGCCCAAACTCGATTTAGGCAGAAATCTGATTTCCGTTCTCTCATGTGCGCACAAAAGTGTTTATATTTGCTCAGAGAGCAGATGCATGCATGTGTAAGTGTGTGCGTGAGTACATCCATGTACGCGTGTGTCTAATTGGCAGGCTTCTCAATGACAGTGTATATTGTGAGGATAAATACATGCGTACAGTGCAGCACAGGGCACAAACCCCGCTGAGCTGAACAGCCAGGAAGAGGAGGAGTGTTCAGAGAGCATACCCGATGCATCTGTCCGTTTTTATTCTCTCTCTTGTGCCTGTTTTGCAGCTCAGCCTGCCTCTCTCGCTTTCTCAGTCTCGCATGGCTGGTTCCAAAAGACGACTGGCAACACTTTCACTCTTAGTTGTCTTGAATCATTGATGCTATTGACAAATGCAGCTCAATCAAAGCAGAAAGTAAATAGCCTCTAACGCTGGGCAAAATGTCCAATTAACACAGCATGTCTGAAGCTTCTCGCCACCATTGGGGCGACAGCATTGCTGACCTTTGGCCAGAGTCTTGTCAAACAGCGGTTCATCTCAAACAGTTTTGCTTGAGATTACCAAATCAATCCGAAACTAAAGTGAGCAAACAGCCTAACTCAATTTAACATTTCAAGCCAGGTATGGGCTGATAAAAATAGCTGGTCCTATTTGGTCTCCCCAACTGGTCAGGTTTGCTGGTTTTAGAAGGATTTTGAGCACTTATCAGCTGGTCAGGTTGGGAAATTAGCTGGCTAATATAATAATAATAATAATAATAATAATAATAATAATATGGTCAGGTTGGGAAATTAGCTGGCTAATATATAATAATAATACATAATAATAATAATAATAATATAATATATTGTATATAAACATTAATATGTCAAATATTATCTGCTTATTTAAATATACTATAATAATATAATATAATAATATATTTATTATTATTAATAATACTTATTATAATTATTATGAACATATAATAATTATTATTATTAGCTTTGCCAGGCTGAGAGACCATTTACGTAGACCAACCTAAAGCATTTTTTTTCCCAGCAAGAAATTGCACTTAAAACTTGGAAGACTAAAAAAAACAAAAAAACAATTCCAGTTAATTATATGTCAAAAATAAAGTGGCATTTTCTGTACAAGGGTTTTTATAGTTAACTAAAACCATAAAATGTTATTTATTAATAAAATAAATGTTAACTGAAATAAAATTAAATCTAAATTTATTTTAGATTTATTTAAACAAGTTAACTGTCATCCGAATATTTCTCATCTTCATTTAGTTCAATTTGATGTACTAAAATAACAAACTAAAATTGAAATAAATAAAAAAAAAAAACTACTGTATATAGACATATTAAAAAAAAAATACTAAAACCTTAAAATGAGAAAGAAAACAATAATATAAAAATGAATGCATCAATACGAACTAATTCAAAATACTAATAACAAACTAGTATCTTAATGATACTAAAATAACATTGTTCTGTATACAGTAAGGTTAATACAAAAGAGCCAAGGAATCTCCAAAGACAAGATAATAACTTGAATGACAACTCCACACAAAGGAATGTCCTCCGTACGCGCAATAGAGTGACTGAGCGCTCTGTAGGTATGGCAGAATGGATCCATCTGCTGTGTTAAATTATTAACACACCATTAAAATTTAATCTGCGCTAAATGTCTTCCATTTCTTAATTACGAGAGATTGGGGTTCCCCATTTCCCCAGACAATCGAGTTTAATTTTCATTATGATGTGCAGATCCCACACAATAGCCTACAAACTGGAACATGCTTGGATCATGAGAGCTGTAATGAGACGACATGGAGACGGTCTGGAGAAGATCGTGCCTTCGAATTCTTATAACTTATAACATGCTGGTCTTTAAATGTGTGCTAAATGAGAATAACTGAACTTGAGGTGCTAAGAAAAAGCATATTGCAAGAGTAAATATGTGTTCTAAAAGCACATAAATGTCTTTACATGTAACAGAAAGAAGAAAAACCCACAAAAGCATGTGTTACAGAACAAAATCTTCATCTATATTCATCCTCTGTGCATTTAAAACCAGTCCAGCTTTTAAAACATACAAGTTTGCTGCCCCCTGGTGGCAGAAAATCACTTCACATCCTCGATTCAGAGTGTTATTCAAAGGCTCTCCACTAAAATCTCCGTTACAGCACCAGACGTGGTTCATAGCCTCCGGCTCCGACTGCAATTCATCTGTTGAAAGGCATTTCTATATAGGCAGCAGGGTCTACGCAAACAGGCATGGTGACCAGCTGCATTTTGATAGGATTTAGAAGGTCATCAAAACAAAGACCTCTCTACCTCTCCCTGCACACAAAGAAACATGCACTCTTTCTTTCTCAGTAGCATCAATCAAAATGGCCGCTCCAGTAGGAGAAGATAACGGCTTTATTTGTCATGCCAACCGCAGGTTTTTGGCTGTGACACCCATTAGCCGTGATGTCTTTATCAGGGAAAAGTGACAGAAGCCCAGCAAGTCCCTTCTCGTCCATTTGGAACATTGCCAGCCAATTAAGCGCCACTGCTTTGCCTTCGACGAGCACCATAACGAGGGACAGCTTGTGCATTAGCCTAACCACACTCGCGCGAAGGCTAATCACACTAATGTGGTCCAGTAAACATGTTAGCATAGAAGTCAGAGGGACATACAACATAATTTCACGTCCCGTATGCGTGTTGCACTAGTGTAGAAATGAACCGGGCCTCATTTTCGAGAGGCATCGACAACAAAACAATGGGTTAGTGAGAAGGCTTATGAATAAATTTGTCTAAAAAAGGACATATTCCCTGGAATGTTTACGGGAGATTTGAGAGCGAGATTGTGCTGTGGTTATTTACTCTCCGGGGGGTCTATTTCATCAAGTGTGTGGACATCAGTTTGTTTAGCTTTGCTCAGGAAAAAAGCAAAGAGGTTAACGATTAGGATCTGGCGTGGAGGAGAGAGAGAAATACAGATCGTCCGACCTCTTATGGCTGAAAATAAATTCCTTCAATCGTGTAAAGAGTGCATTTCCATACAGATGGCTCCTAAGGCAAAGAGAAGGTAAAAGAGGCAAGGTTGGAGAAAAAGATGCTTAATCCTATGAACTGACAGGAAGAAAGAGAAATAAACAGCGAGAAAAGACAGCACACCAAAATGATAATCCTTTTATCTGAGATTCAGGTCTTTAAGAATTCAAAAAGCTATTAAATGCTAAAGATGCAAAAGTTAAAGGAACACTCCACTATTTTTTGAAAATAGGCTCATTTTCCAACTCCCCTAGAGTTAAACAGTTGAGTTTTACCATTTTCGAATCCATTCAGCCGATCTCCGGGTCTGGCGGTAGCACTTTTAGGTGTAGCTTAGCATAGATCATTGAATCTGATTAGACCGTTAGCATCTCGCTCAAAAATGACCAAAGAGTTTCTATATTTTTCCTATTTAAAACTTGACTCTTCTGTAGTTACATCGTGTACTAAGACCAACGGAAAATGAAAAGTTGCGATTTTCTAGGCCGATATGGCTATGAACTATACTCTCATTCCAGTGTAATAATCAAGGAACTTTGCTGCCTTACCATGGGTGCAGCAGGCGCAATGATATTACGCAGCGCCTGAAAATAGGCTAACTTGAAGTTACCTAGCTGGG
>NW_015539920.1:235684-261192 GCF_001515605.1 Sinocyclocheilus anshuiensis
CTGTCAACATAACCAACATGACCACCTGCTTGCACAGGGAGCGTGCTGGGGACTATTTTCAGGCGCTGCGCAATATCACACGACCAAATGTGCTGTTTTTTCCCCCCAAATATCAGCATGATTGCAAATATTATTATTGATAGTGATACTGATTTTATACAGCAGTTCAATACACAAGAAACTAATATTGTGACTTATATTTTAGATACAGTATTGTCAATATTGACTGTTTTTACTCTTATTTCTCCAGCAAAAAATAGTTCCAAACAGGTACAGGTACGATTCAAAATAATTTTCTGTGATAAACATTAGGCCTACATCAGATGGATAGACCTTAACTTTCACTGAACCCGGAATATTCCACTAATGATGAAGATCTCAAACCTCAAACGGCTGAATGAAAATGTTACCCTTCATCTTAGAGGGACAATCTTTTCTTGGCAGCTCGAGTTTCTGACACGCATATTAAACGGAGAGATCTTGAAAATGACACAGTCATAAGAATATCAGGCCGGGCGGACTCATTAATCATGTTATTTTTGGATGAGCAGTGCCCATTTTTCTTGCCGTTCTGCGGCATGAGGAGAAGTTGCCGTATAGATGGGGACAGTTAGTGGCTGTAAAGTGAGCGATGCGACGTTGTGTGCACCAGCACACAGTGCTCGGATAATTAACTCCCCATCTAACACATTAGACAACTGTTAGATTCCACAATTAGAACAAATCAGCTTAAAACTGCAAATATGGCGGGACACAGATGCTGCGAGGAAGTTGTGCAAGTTCTCGTAGCTCTGAGAGACAAGGGATTATTACCTCAGTTTTGAGCTTTAGGTTACGTGTTATAAATCTTAAAACATTTCAAAAGATTTAAGAGAGTCAAATTTCAAGACGTTTTCGACAAGGTCAATATTATTAGTCAACTTCAATGGCACAAAAGCTCACCTCACTCAGCACAGGGTGACTGTCGTGCTGGAGTATATTTGTAGCATTGGTAAATGGCTAGAAGAGTTTATCTGAGTTAAGCAGAGAGTAAATTAAAATGACTATCTGCATACTCTGCTGTTATGGAGCTTCGGTTAGAGACTAAGTCCCGAGGTCCAACAGCATTTGCATAATTATTATCTGTTTACTGGGAGCTATTTCTTCCCGCATCCCCTGCCTGTGTTATTTATAATTCCCTGCATTTGCAGTACCCGCTGATAGATGGCAGACGCCCGGCCATTGGCTGATCATATCTGGGGCATTTCTCACTGTTGCTCAGCTCTAAATAATGTTGATATGACAGTGGAATAGAAAGATTGTTTGTCTTCAATACGTTGCCTGTGTGTTTGTGTGTGTGCGTTTATGCCAGTGGAACATTTTATTGCTCAGTGGTTGCTCTTTTATAGCTCTGTAGACTTAAAGCCAACATGAAATGGCATTTGCAACTCATTTTACTTCAAACTGATGAATTTCAGAATGAAACTGGATGTAAATAAAGACAATGCAAAAAAATAAATAAATCACAAATCATATATGCACACACAGAGGAATTTTTTTATATTGTTTTTCAAAGAAGTTTCTTATACCTACCAAGTTTGCACTTATTTTATCAAAATGTATTTTATTTTACCGTATACAGTAAAACAGTTTTAAGATTATGACTAGGACTGCAGAAATGGCGAAAATTCAGCTTTGCCATTACAGGAATAATTTACATTTTTAAATGTATTCAGATGGAAATTGTAAATTGTATATAAATCTTTATAAAAATACATATACAGTATGTACACACAGTCCTGTTTTCTTATGTATATTATACACATTTTTAAGAAAATGTATAAAAAAAAACAGCCTTGGTGAGTGATATTCTACTAAATAGGATAAAATAGGACTAATTTTTTCAGTTCTATATACATGTTTTAAAAGCATAACTTAAGTTTTATGCATATAACAAAAATACATATTTTCAGGGAATATAATATTTTCTGCAAATCAAGACAAAAAATACTGATTAAGGAAGCCTAGTATTGTGGTTAAATTAGGCTATTATTGATAATAAAAGTCTGATTTAAGATATACAGAGCAATACAATTAATGTAGATGACACAGTTCAAATAATTTTGTCTTGGAAAAAAAAAAGAGAAATGATTGAGTTCATATTGAGAGCATCTTGGCAGATCTCAGCACAATTTCAGATGTTGCTGAGACCTCTTCTGAATCTCTATAGGAAGCATGCATGATTAAGGTATTAACACTCATTTTCAATTTTAATGTCCGAGAGAGAGATGAAAGGAGCAGAAAAGAGCAAGAACAGGTCAAGAGTTCAGACCTTGATGGGAAGAGAGTGGGAGAGAGCATTTCCATAAACCATATACAACATATGGGCAACACCCTGCAAGTTTATAGAGTATCTTTAGGGAATGATGATAATGTCTCATATCTGTGTTACACAGGGCTCATGCCTCACTCCAATATTAAAGTTCAGTACCGGCCAATGATTGGTCTTCTATCGGAGTCGTTATTTACATTAGTGCCTCAATTACTCAACACATGTTGCCCCAGGGCTCAATAAAGCTCCCACGCAGCAGGAAATATCATCATCTCACTTCTTCTAATGTAATATATGTTTCCAAACAAATGACACGCGATACGCTAAATGCCCGTCTCCGAGTGCCTTCATTGCGATTTCCTATGAATCTGAAATAGACTGCAATCATTTTTTTTTCCGAACATCTAATGTGTCATTTGCACAAATTTGATTAAAGGGCCAGAAAGCGACGTGAGCGTGAGGTTAACGTACACTCCTACGCAACCTCATGCTTTTAGGGACTTTGTTTAAACCTCTAAGCATACAAGTGTAGTAATTCAGGTACAGTATGAGCATGAGAGTATGACACTCAACTTACTTGCTAGCAGTGTGACCACAATCTGTTAAAACCTAGTGAGCTGATATCTAGTTACATAGTCAGTTACCTAAAGGAGCACTTCACACATTGAAAAAAAAAAAAGAGAGAGAGAGAGATTGAAAAACTGAAAAAAATTTAAATGATGGGCAAAATGCAATAATAAATTATTTTAATTAATCAATTTATTTAAATATCATATATCATATGATATGTCATATATCATGTTATAATGAATCAGTTCTGAAAACAATGGGGAAAAAGGATCCTAAAATTGAAATTAAAATGTTCCTGTCACTGATGGCGTTTTGGTTCCTTGCCACTGTCGCCTTTGGCTTGCTTAGTTGGGGACGCTTAACTGATTGCACAGACACTATTGGAGCTGAACTGGATGATGACATCACTGAATCATCAATGAACTGACTTTAGCTGGAAAAATGACTCTGTTATTGTCTTCTTGCATACTTGACAAACTGTTTGACACTGTAAAGCTGCTTTGACACAATCAGTATTGTATAAAGTGCTATATAAATAAAGGTGAAATAATATATATATACACTTAAAAAAACCACATCAAAAATTGTTGGCAAAATACGTTTGATTTATGCATTTGTCATTCGTCTTGCTCATGATATGATGCATTACACACTACTGCGATTTATATTCAAATGCTTCTTGCTCCAAAATATGAATTTTCAGTGGCAAGAAAACGGGATTCATGTTTAAATTGATTATTATCTTTTTACTGGCAAAACATTCCCTTTTTCAAAACAGATTTTCAAAAGCTATGATGATTGGTGCAACCCAACAATTAGATTAGGGCATTCACTATTAGGAAAAGCAACAATACAACCTGATGGCCTCTTAAAAAAGTTAATTAATAAATACAATTTATTGACTTTTTTTTTTGTTTTTTTTACGTATTTTTGTTTGTTTGCTTTCCTATATCTCTCCCCAGACTAATACCACTAGATTTGGAAAAGATAGGAATAATTGACAACAGGCCATTGATTTATTACACGTACACACTTTCTCATCACTTAGGGTGCTCAACTTGGTGAATTCTGGGATTTCTTTCTCTGCAAAAAGATATATGCTGCCTTAAACTGGACCAAACTGAGGTATCTTAGGAATTGGTATCTAACTTTTGGAACAGCCTTCCCATTGGGAGCACATATGATGTCTTAAACTGATGTATAAGGTAGAAAGTTCGCTAGATTTGGAAAAGATCTATGGAGTCAAGGGAAGTAGTGGAGGTTCTATGGCCCCACCCTGTGGTGTGTCTCAGTCTTTATGTCTTTCGCTTCAAATCTCCTGTGCAAACCCTCTCTGTACCTTCCAGACATTACCTATTCCTGAAAAGAGAGGGATAAAGAAAGGGAAAGGCAGAAAATGGTTCCTCTTTCCCCACACAGTAAGATTTATTGAGCTGGCTGAGGTGAATATGTCACTGTAATGCATACAGGCTAATATCCCGGTTCACAATCCACAGCATTAGGGCAGGCGTGAATACATTTGGCTGGTTACAACCCTCACTAATCAATCAAAAGCACACGGAGGGTGTTTTTGCTCACAGAGCCCCACTTCTTGCTCATTACACTCACAAATCATACATTACACATTCTTTACGATACTAAATCTGCCGTTCAGTCCTACCAGGACTCATAAAACTGAAAATACAGCATCAGGTTATTAGTCTGGGGAGAGATTTAGAGAAACCCACATTCAACAACGAGAAGCTTACGCTATCATATGAATGAGGAAAGCAAAATACGCACTTTGGAGTTGACAAGTGCATATCTGCTTGTGCCTCAGGAGAGTGGATAGCAGGCAAATACACATTTCAATACAAGAGAAAGATGAGATGCCATGAATAAAATGACATTTATTGTCTATGTGTTTGTAGGGCAAAGAAAATGGGATGTACAATGTGGTTTTTGTCTATTTTCCCTAAAAGCAAAAAAACAGAATGAAAAACCTGGAATCAAGCTGGAAAATGTGAACATATCAATCCAACCATCAAATCTTTGAAAGATTTGTCATGTTATTCGCTCAACAACATAAGAAAACTCTCTAGCATTCAGAGGCATAGATGTAGACCATAAAAACTAGGTCTAAACGTCTAAATTCACCAATATGATGGAGAGCAGGGGATGATACAACTGATTAGTTCTGGTTGGGTTCAGTAAGACTCTAAGCTGAGGCTGTTTGAGGTTGTCGTTTGGCCTCCATTAGTGGGCTCGGGTGGGCGGTGGAAGTCTGGAAGGCACCGAGATGGGCGATAATGAGGGTAATCTCGCCCAACACACCCCTGGAGAGGGTCCCGATCCATCTTTCCCTCTGAAAGCTGCTCTTAACTCCACAACAACATGGTGTAGTAGATCAGATGGTCACATGAAGCATTTCAATATTTCCAGAAGGGAATGGATTCCCTGAGTGCAGATGAATGAAAGACAGCTCTTCGAGTGGAGAACCTGAGAAAATATCCATCTAAAAATAATATCAAAAAACGAAAAGCTGCGTCACACAATACCTTGTGGGTTTCAACATCCTTGTATAGCCGAAGACCTTTCCAGAAAACCAAACTCTGGTGTGACACAAATTGTATTCATAGACTGCTGCTACAACTTCAATGGACATGCAACAACCAAATAGTTTACCTTAGCCAGTAGAAACTAGGACACTAGGTTTATCCACACTTAGCTCTATTACACACACACTTTCCTCCGGGTTTCAGTGGCAGCTAGTCAAGCCTGTCTCCGAGGCTGATGTTTCTATGGCAGTCCATGCTAAAGTCCTTAAAGGCTTTAAGCAGCTTATAAACTTCGGAGGAAATAAACTTCAACATCCCTCTGCAGATTTGGAAGCCGTTTAAATCCTACAGGGTTTGATGTACAACCCACATGCTTCTAATATCTAAACTGATTACACCGAAAACTGTGCGCACTGCAGTTTAATATCCTTTAAACGATCTGGTCCATCTCCAATTAAATGTTTGTCATATAATTTCACGCTATTTTTTTATGTTTTACCAGTTTTCACACATAAATAGGTGGTGTAACACGATTACAGTCAGAGCTACCGGCGTAGACATTTCATTCCTGGTGCACGCAGCAAGTTCAGGCGAAAATAAGTTGCTAATTGCATTTGTCGCTCTACTGCAATAGGCTTTAGGAAATCAAGCGCTTGTCTGCCTAAAAATGGCAAAAGTCCAAAATAACAAAGTTTAATGGTACTTTGGAGCTCCAGTGTATAAACACTTTAGGTATCATTTAAATGTTGCGGGCAGTATGTCCACCTGTACGTCTGTCCACTACGTCACATGTCTAAAACTCTATATAAATCGGGTATGTTTATAGGCAAATTTCAACATCAAAAATAACAGACTGATATACACTCTAGAATTTAATGTGCAGTATAATAGCATGAATATTGACACTTAAAGGGATAGTTCACCCCAAAATTAAAATTTGGCATCATTTACTAACCCTCGTGTTGTTCCAAGCATGTATGAATTTCTTTCTTCTGTTGAACACAAAAGAAGATATTTTGAAGAATGTTGGTAATCAAACAGTTGCTGGTCGCCAATTGACTTCCATAGTATGGAGGGGGGAAAATACTATAGACTATAGAAGTCAATGGCTACCAGTAACCATTTCATTTTTAGGTGAACTATCACTTTAACATGAGTAGTTGTCTGTTTTCCACAACAACACTGTTAATATACAAAGCAGCTATCTATATGGTAATATTCAATACATTGGAGATATTTAAATTAATCAGTTATTGAGTTCAGTTATTATGTTTTTGAAAGAAGACTATTATGCTCACCAAGGCTATTGGGTTTACTTGATCAAAAATACTGTAAAATATCAATACTTTTAAAGATTATTACTATTTAAAAAAATTTTTTTTTTTCTATTTCTTTTTTTCAAAATGTAATTTATTCTTGTGATGCAAAACTGAATTTTCAGCATCATTACTCCAGTCTTCAGTGTCACATGATCCTTCAGAAATCATTCTAATATGCTGAATTGCTGCTCAAGAAAGATTTCTTATTATCATCAATGCTGAAATCAGTTGTGCTTTCTAATATTTTTGTGGATACAGCATTTTAAGGATTCTAAGGATGAATAGAAAGTTCAAATCAACAGCAAAATATTTTCACGGTTTCAATCAATTTAATGTGTTGTTGCTGAATAAAAGTATTAATTTCTTTCTCCAAGCATTTGAACAGTAGTGTACATTCTGGAACATCGCTCAATGCATCAATAGGACCTTCAAATCTACACCTGAGCTTAACCCTAAATCAGAATCTGATACCTAATCAAAGCAACATCGTGACCCTCAGTCGAACACATCAGCCTTCAAGCTGCTGCCGTGCAGAATGGCTTCATCAAAAGAATGGAACGAGATGAACGCTCGCTCGAACACACAGATGCAGCTGACACTGTTGAGCAGTTTCAATCAAACCAAACTACTGGCCTAAACGGATATCTGCAAGCAAAACCTTGAAAAGTACACCATATGTACAAAAGCTGCAGTCGAGAAAGTGACATGAAGGATAAACAAAGTCGATCAATTTAGAAACAGACAAATCACTCTCCGGTGCTTCATCGGAGTGAAATAATCCTTCTAAAGGCTGTATTCATTCCTATGTGAATTGCACTCAGAGACGGGTATAGATTTCTTTGGCTGTCTGAATCATGTACTAAAGTATCGACCGTGTCAAACTAGAGGGTTGAAGGGGAGCGTTTTTGTGTTGGATACATCGCAAATGTACCCACTCTTCCCTTTCACCCGCCTGCTTTCATGTTTTCAGCCCTAAAATGCTTCAGTCTGTCTGAAATTTCCCCGAATTCTGGCTCTCTCACCTTCCACAAATCACAGCAATAATCCTTGCATGAAACTCTTGCTCAATTACGGCTTTCTGGAGAGCAGGATTACAGGAGGAGACGGCAGACCGAAGTCTAGCTGCTGACAGTGTGACAGGAGGAGAGAAGGAGAGAGGAGAGGAGGAAAATAGACAGACGCAACAATGACGGATAAAAGCCCAAAAAGCCTGTCAGCCGTCAGTGGTGCAGTCATGCATGCAGTGCCCTGCAGACGGATCCAGGGCTGTGAGATTGTATGTGTGCTCTGGGAAAGGGGCCTTCCAGCCCTGGACTTCTCCAATGAGCCGCTAAGAGAAGAGGTGGATCAGACAGAGGACAGGATAGTGACAGGGTGAGGTGTTTGAGAGCACAAGGTCAAGATTTCCACAGCTCCTGAGAATAATATCCAGCACAAGGGAGCATAAAATGAGAGAGACGGGGAACTGAGAAGAAATGACAGAGAACAGCACAGCAACACACACACCGACTGCTGCTGAGAGAAGCCAGAAAAGGCAAGACACACACGCGCACACACACACACACACACACACACACTCAAAAGCCTCAAATTTTAGTTAAAAATCACTCCATAACCTTCACTAAAACCAGTTTTGACTGAGTGCAAAGCTTCGGTGAAAAATCTACACTTTGCTAATCTTGTGTTTACATGCAACTAAACACGGGTACTGTAACTGTGTTTAGTTGCATGTTCGGCCTTAATGTCAAAATCATTACACAATCATGTACGCATACATCCAATAACCTGACAATATTGGCAATCAACGTGTTTATGCAAAGCTAAACTGGAGTAAGGTTTCTATACTTTTGTTTGAACTATTTATGAAATTGTCTTGATAAAGGGCATCATTTTAAAAGGAGATTAAATACAAAATAAATACTTCATATATTATATTATTTATTAAATATAATTTATACATTGTAAATATTAAAATGTATATTCTATATAGTGTAAATTACGCAAAAGTCTGGGGTCAGTAAGATATTTTTTTCCAAAAAAATGTAATTTTTTTTTTAAGCAAGGATGCATTAAATTGGTCAAGACTGACAGTAAATATTTTTATAATGTACAAAAAAAAACAATAAATACAAATTAAATCAAATAAATGCTGTTCTTTTGAACTTTCTATACATACAAAAAAAAAATCCTTAAAAATGTATGGATGCATGGTTTCCACAAAAATATTAAGCAGCAATATTAAGAAATTACTTAAGCACCAAATTAGAATGTTAGAATGATTTCTGAAAGAACTTGTGACACTGAAGACTGGAGCAACAATGCTGAAAATTCATATAATGAAATATATTAAAATAGAAAAAAAGTTATTTCAAATTGTAATAATGTTTCACAACATTACTTTTTCTTAATGTATTTTTTAATCAAATAAATGCAGCCTTGGCGTGCATAAGAAACCTTTTTAAAAACTTAAAATCTTTCTGACCCCAAAATTCAGAATGGTATGTTGATCTTTTGAGAAATGCTCAAAGGGTTAAAAGTGCAATTGAATAAAATGCATGTTTTTAATTAAAATAAATACAGCCTTAGTAAGCATAATAAACTTATTTCAAAACCTCAACATTTTGAATAGTAGTGTATAGTATAGTGTCATTAATATTACTGAACCTGCCTACAGTAGGACACCATTGAAAACTCAAACAGCTCTTTAAGCTAACAACTGCACTTTCTCACTTTTATAGTGTGCAATGACTGGAACAGAATTAATTGCAAAAAAGTGTCAAAAGAAGAATAATAGGAACAATGATAGATTCCAATACAGTGCTCACCTTTCAAGCTTTATAATTATGTGATAGCAGAAGAGAAACTCAAGAACAAAACATGCTGTTTTATTTTATATGTGACTGACAGCAGCGGGCAAGGTCAACATTGCCAGGAAGTGGCTTTTATCACACAGGAAAAGGATGAGCTCACACGCACGCTATAGCAAGGTGACAGATAGACGCACCAAAACACGGTAAATAATCAGTGGCAGGAGGCCTGGGTGGCTCGCTCTGTTCTCTGCCATCTGAGGACCGGGGTTTGTCATTCGGCACACTGCTGCTTTCAAAACTCAAGACTCCCCGGTACCTCAGCAGGGGAACGTCTCTTGTCATCTCAAACTTCGAAAGCAAAGCATTTCAGACATTCGGTTCAGCATGCGCGATGCTGTGGGGCGAGAAGGCAGCCCATTGAGAGCAGAAAACCATCTCCCTCTCGGTTTCTGAGGAGACAGAGCACTTTACAGTCAGTCTGAGTTCTGGTGATTCGCCCCTTTGTGTGACCCCTCCACATACAAACTCACACTCATGTACGCAAACACACACAGTCACTCACCAGAAGCTAGCCAGAAAAAAAAGAGCCCGGGAGAGTGTGAATTGAAAACAAGAAATAAAAAGAGAGATGGAACAGATGGGGAGGTTTTGTCATAATAAAAAAGATGCTGTTCGTCCACAATAGCAATGGCTCTTTTCTTCCACCACAGTCAATGACAGGCTCTTCCAGCCCAGCTGAAAACACTAAAACACCAACACGTGTTGTTTCTTGGAAGTTTGTTCCCAATGTGGGACTCTGGTGTTCTGATGTCTGCAACAGGCATGTTAATTAACATAACCACCAAGACATGTGAAAGGAAAAAGTACAAAATTATTTATTTTTATACATTTTACAATATTTTTATTTTTAATATTAATATTTATTAATAATACATTTTCTAGAACATAATATTTAGCAGGGATGTAAGTTGATCAAATGTGTTTATAATGTTACAAAAGATTTCTATTTCAAATAAATTATGTTCTTTTGAACTTTATATTCATCAGTGAATTCTGAAAATAAATAAAGTGCACACACATAAAAAGCTGTAATATAAAAAATAATATATCAAAGATATACATGATTCTTCAAAAATATTAAGCAGCACAACTGTTTTCAACAATAAGAATAAATATTTCTTAAGCACCAAATCAGCATATTACAATGATTTCTGAAGGATCATGAAATGACTGCTGAAAATTCAGCTTTGCAACAATTTACATAAATTAATAAAATATATTTTAAAATAGATTAAAATAGAAAAAAGTAGTATATATTTAACAATCTACTACTATTACTACTACGACGACTAATAATAATAATAAATTAATACAATTTCATGAAATCAATTCAATATTCGAAGAGCTTAACTAACTAGTACATTTCAGTGGAGAACAGCATTAAACCAGCACTAACTAGACATGACCAACATGCAAACAAAAATTCAAACTGGTCAACAGAAGTTCAACAGAAAACTTCACACGCAAACATTTTTCGATTCACATTCAAAACAGAACATATCTGCTCTCATAAGCCAACTAGATTAATTTATAGTAGTTTTACTTCACAAGGATTTAACTCAAATCTCATCTGACCATCTTAACGTGGTCGTGGGAAGTCGTGGCCTAATGGATAGAGAGTCGGACTTGCAACCCAAGGTTGCGGGTTCGAGTCTCGTACCGGCAGGGATTGTAGGTGGGGGGAGTGAATGTACAGCGCTCTCTCCCACCTTCAATACCACGACTGAGGTGCCCTTGAGCAAGGCACCGAACCCCCCAACGGTGGTAGGGTGCCACTCATGCAGGAGGGCTCCATAATGGGTGCATTCATTAAATGAGGGTGTAATCGCTCCATGTGTAGCCAGCTGTGAGGGGCTCTTGTGGCTGTTGGGGCAGTGGGGGGCACAGCTCCTACCCGCTTGACTTTCCAAGTCAAGTATCATTGGTGTAATGCACAGCAGGGCGTCTGGGTTTACCAGTCAATGGCTCATTTTGGGCTACTCTGACCCCGCTGAGAGGAGGAAGGGAATGCTGTATTGTCAATGTCCTGCAATCGTCTTAGATACAAACACAGATTTGATGCAGAGGAGAAGCACGGTAGCAATAGAGTCATATTGAGACAATGTTTTTGTTATTGCATTATTCTCTCACTTCAGACTAAGGCTATGGTAATCAACTGGTTTTGTTTTAGAACACAAAATTAAAAATGACTGTAAAATCAAACTCTAAGATGCAATAATATTGCCATGAAAAACAACAATTCACCACATGATACATGTCACAAACCATGTTTAAATGTAGTTTGGATCATATTTTCTCTAGTTTCTAGTTTAGTTTGTGGTTTTAGAGGACTAAGGCCATGTCAACCAACCTTGCCCAATTTTATTCATTTCTACCAAATGTAAGATGAATTTGCACCAAAATAATCACAGCACAGACGTTCATACCAACAAATGATTTTTATGTATTTTATTTAAATTTGTTTGGCTATACTATGTACAGTTATATGGTTAGTTCACATTCACAAATCATTCACATTTAGCACCTAGAATAGTTGTTTCCCTGTTTTCCGTGACCACACCTAAGAAAATACCAATTTTATTAAATAAAAAAAGGAAATACCAACTTATTGGTAATTATATATATATATATATATGTCCAGTTTTGTGTGAGTGAAGGAAATCTGCTTGGGAGTGGAGACACTCTTAAAGTTTCAGGTGCAAATAATTTTGGTTACAGAATTCTGTTGTAAATCTCATGTATGAACAGAAATGTATTTAGCAACAGAAACAGTGCTAACAGTAACTGACAAGCGTATTCTGCTCCTGTGAGTGAGCGTAGTTATTTTGAGACTCAAACGATCCTGTATACTCAAATTCGAAACCAGTGCGTTGCTAAATGTGGTACATCTGGAACACTTTCTTTCTCATTAACCTAAATTAATCCAGACAGAACTCAACTTAGACACACACACAGCCTTCTTCTGTTAGCTTTCTACTTCCTCAAAGGGCAGGAAAAAGACAAAATAGCATCTTATTAAGTTTAATTACCTCATTTGCTGTCTGAAAATTTGATTACCCTTTAAATTTGCCACATTTTGATCTTCTTGTGCAAGACGTGTGATGTTTTGACAAAACATGCACAAAGTTTTACAGTATTATAGAATAAAATCTAGTTTGAGAAATGTCACCACAAATATCTCTGCTACATGCGTTGGTAAATATTTGTACCGGGTTTGTTTGCTTCATGGTGTCTTTTTACAGTTTTGTTTCACTGTATGCAAATGTTTCTTTCAGTAAGTTTGAAGTGAGAGGCAGAAGTCTATTCCCTATAGGGAGAATAAGACTATAAAAATGACTGGGATGTTTATATGATGGAGACAGCACCTGGCCTGTCCCAGTCTCTCAGAGCCACGCATTACAGAGAACAGCAGCAGTGCATTCTGGGTACCAAGACACAGTGGAAGCTATTAAAGAGGAAACAAAAATAGAACGATAGATAGATAGATAGATAGATAGATAGATAGATAGAATGATAGATAGAACGATAGAACAATAGATAGAAAGACAGACAGACAGATAAAATGTTATAACGCTAGATAGAATGACAGAACGATAGACAGACAGAACGATAGAGAGACAGACAGATAGAACGATAGAGAGACAGACAGACAGAATGATATAGAGAAAGACAGACAGAATGATAGATAGACAGACAGACAGAACGATAGATAGACCGACAGACAGAACGATAGATAGAACGATAGAACGATAGATAGATAGAACGATAGATAGAATGACAGACAGACAGACAGATAGAACGATAGATAGAATGACAGACAGACAGATAAAACGATAGATAGAATGACAGACAGACAGATAAAACGATAGATAGAACGACAGACAGAGACAGAAAAAACGATAGATAGAACGACAGACAGACAGACAGATAAAACGATAGATAGATGGACGGACGGACAGACAGATAAAACGATAGATGGATGGACGGACGGACAGACAGACAGATAGACAGACAGATAAAATGTCATAATGCTAGATAGAACGATAGATAGAATGACAGAACGATAGATAGACAGACAGAACGATAGATAAACAGACAGACAAAACAATAGATAGACCAACAGACAGAACGATAGATAGACAGAACGATAGATAGATAGACAGAATGATAGATAGAATGACTGACAGACAGACAGATAAAATGATAAATAGAATGACAGACAGACAGACAAAATGATAGATAGAACGACAGACAGACAGATAAAATGATAGATAGAACAACAGACAGACAGACAGACAGACAGACAGATAGATAGATAGATAGATGGATAGATCCACAGAACGATAGACAGATAGAATCTTTATTTCAGAATTTCATGCAACACTCATGTTAATTTGTCTGATCAGATTCAGCCTATTTATACATTTGTTTATTAAGACCAATTAGTTGACTAATAAGTTGACTAATCTCCCAACTAGTGAGTTTTAAACATATAGTAGTGCACAAATTGCATCATTAGACACGACTGACCGCATCTCAGCTCAGATACAACGCATCCGCTGCATCCACACTTTCCTGTCCAATGGTTTCAAAATAGTCTCTTTTTAAGCTATAATTGCAATAAAGATGTTTCAGGATCTCATGTTCCAGTGGCCTCATGCACGTCGGCCTTTAATTCTTTAAATCAGCTCTAAATTATAAATGTGCCATGGGGGAACAAGAATCAGCCATACAGCAAAAAACGTAGCAACAGTGCTAGCATCAGCTAAACGAACATGCGTTCAGTGGAAAATTACAAACCCAGCGCATGTACCAGTGCGTCGAGAAAGCAGGTTTGCTTACGTGTGTGCGAGAGAAAAGTAGAAACGCGAGCCATGTGGCATGTAAGTAAACTGTGTTCTGCTCCGGTGCTCATTAAAGAGAGAACGGATAACGCATAGTCTGTCAAAAACAGCGAACGCAGGTTGGCCGGTGTGTTTGTGCATTCAGGGCAGGGGAAAGAGTCGCTTCCTGCAATGAAACACAAATCTCAGCATGAGCACAGTGTGCGCATGTGCTTTTGTTGCCCGTCTGTCCCCTTGTGTGTTTGTTTATTTGTGTGCCCATGATTTGCTATGAAGTATCAAATGCGCAGGGAGATACACACCCCACCCAGTCCACGGTGCTCTCACGCTGCCAGATAAGGGAATCTGGGTCAGGCTTAAGTTAGGGAAAGAGCCGGAAGATCTTGCCTCTGCCGAAACAGATGATGAGCGTGGCACAAGGGATATCACGGTCGCTGCTAAAACATAGATGTATGAGGATGGCAGTCTACCCCCTCGCCTTAGCTGAACATCAACATATGAAGAAAAAAAAAACAATATTGTAATATATTTTTATAATATGTCCATATATTTCTACAAATCACGTATCTAATATATCTAAAAATCCTAAAATGATACATTTAATTTAGAAGCAAAACTGTGTATGATATAGGCTAACTATCAAAATAGATTTATTTATGAATGTATTTTGTCTGTTTTTCTAAAAAGTATAAATAGGTAAAAACAATTTGGAAAACAAGTATAAATAGGTAAAAACAATTTGGAAAACATTACTAAATACACTTGTACTGTATTTATGGAAACAAGTCTTAATATATTATTCAGTATTGCTTCTCGGTGTATTTAGATATTTTTACTGGAAAACATAAAAATAGACTAAATTAAAAAATAAAATGATAAATTTACTTCAGAAGCAACACTGCATAAGATATTAAGACTTGTTTTTAGAAAATATGTCTTTACTATGAGAGTACTTTTTTTCTATGTTTCACTTTGAAAAAAAATAAAAAACATGTAAAAAAAAAAAAAAAAAAAACTAAATATACTAGTATTTATGAAAACAAGTCTTCATTGATTCTCAGTGCAATAAGATATTTTTTTTTCTGGAAAACAAAGACTAAAATAAAAAAAATGAAAATGATAAATTTACTTCAGATAAGTTAGTTAATAAGATATTAGACTTGTTTCAGAAAATGTATCTTTAATGTGAGTGAATGATGTCTATTTTTTACTTAAAGTATAAAAAAGTAAAAAAACAAGTAGAAAATAGCTAAATATACTCATTTATATAAACAACTTTTAATACTGATTCTCAATACATTAAGATATTTTAAAGGAAAACATATAAAGACTACATTAAAAACTAAAATGATAAATTTAAGAAACACTGCATATGATATTATGACTTGTTTTCAGAAATTGCATAATATAAGTGTACAGAATTCTGTCTTTTTAATTTATTTTAAGTAAAAGGTTAAAATTAGAAGGAAAAATACTGAATATACTTGTATTTATGTTAACAAGTTTTAATATATTATGCGGTATCGCTTCTTAATGCATTTAAATAGTTTTACTGGAAAACAAAGACTAATTAAAAACTCATTAAATATATATATATATATAATGCCACTTTGGTGGGAATGTGACTTGTCAAAGCATAAATAGCTAATTATACTTGTGTAAAAGAATTAAATAACGAACAAATGAGGTGACCTGTGTGATTGTCTGGATGAAAAAATACATTAATCACCAACAGTTTCAGGCAGTGCCCAGTTGAGGTTAAGACTTAGTTAGCCAGCGTTTTCTCACCTTCAACCTTTGCTCTTATTAGTCCAATAATCCAAACCTCTCAGCATCCTTTCCTCTGCATGTAAATATCATTTTTTCTCAGGTGTCGACGCCTGCTTCGGGGCCACAATAATCTCAGAGCCAGCTTTAATATTTCATAGAAGTGTACCGCCATAAAACTAGAGCTGACAATTTAATTAGATGCCAATGTCTTTGATAAATCGCGTCGGGAGCTATGCATCTAATCTCACGTTTAACAGTGAAATCAATATCTGCATAAATCATTCAGGGCCCGAGTCATTACCAAGCGGCGTGAGGTAGAGAAGTGCAAAATGTATATTTAATATGAGAGCAGACATGAAAACAAGCAATGGGGAGGAGGGGAGAGGAGAGGAAAAAGGACAAGGCTTGTTCACACATTGCAACAGGGTGCAATTTATTCTCCGCTCAGGTTAGATTCGTTTGGTGGTGTAATTTGACATCAGGCAAGCGTATATTCTGCTAACTTGTTTGTTCATGGAGCTCTTTAAGCGAGTGCTCTTTGGCAAATTAAATTCACTGTGGAGCACCGTCACAGTGGGACACGCACATACATAAACGCAGGGAAACAAAGCGCAATGTGGGACGTGGTTCAAATATGTAGAGTTTATGCAAATAGCAGGACAGAATTAGCCGTTTTGAGAGTGTCCTTTGTAAATCTTTGAGAGAATGCAACTACTATATAGTTCCCCCATTAGTCTGATATGCTTTCGACAATTAAGAGCAAACAAAAGTGAGTCCAACCTCAGGAATAATGCTGCGCATCAGTGCAACGATCCCGTTTTACACTTGATTCTCATTCAAATTCCCCATCAATCTGGCACACAAACTTCCATCTCAAAAACGCTGACTACACCAACGCCTATTTAAATCGGCCAAGTAAGCCAAAAGCTCTCCAAAAGCTAGATTCTGAGCGGAGACGGAAGGGATAAACGAGTGAAAAAATACTCCATTCATCCAGAGTATTTCCTACTGAGCCCGTCACCTCTCTCCTCCCTACTGTGGTTGGATTTACATTTCTATGAGGCTGAATGCATACTAAAGCTGTAGATGAGCACAGAACATCCAGGCCATTCGCTGTTACTAGGGCTTGTTCTTTAGTATGTGAAATATTGATGGGAACCCAGAGCCCTGCCAGGTGAGAACCATCCAGATGTGCAACAACTGCCCCAGCTGGACGCCATTAGGGGGAAAAAAAACATTGCACAAGGATGTGGCAATCTCTATGGCCATGCTATTTTTGTAACACCTCTTTTATGTGAAAGAAACCTTGGAGTGGAGGTGTAGAGGAAGGCGAGAAACATGATCAAAGGTGGGTATACATGGTGGAATAAGTAAAACTGCCTGTAGAAGAAGAAAGGTTATGCTAATGTAACCTATTGCACCCCTTTTTCGATAATAGCACCAGCCCAGAAGTTAGCATTACCTGCAAACCCAATAAGATTTTTCCATTTGCTTTGGGATTATTCCAGAAAACAAGCTCTTTGACCAACAAAAGTTTATGATTTTTACATGTTTTGTTCATGATAATCTTTACAGCTGAACAACCTTTATGAATTTCAAAGTCTAAATACAATTGGCAGAAGCAAAAAGCTAAACACAGGCTATAAGCAAAGTACACTATGGTTGCATGACTTCAGTGTAACCATCAGTAAGTGTCTGATGGTCTTTATTTAAAAAAAAACATTTTTCTTTAAAAGTTTGAGTTAGAGTAGTTTGCAAGAGCGTGATTAGAAATGCAATGAGGCTGTAAAAGTGGACTTATGAGTAGATGAGTTTATCTGTTCAGTGTGATGTTTCATGTTCCCAACAATCTCTGTAGTCACATTAAGCCTCTTTTTAGCAACCTCCTACAGTGGGTATAGAAAAGAATCACCTCTCTTTAAAATAATCACATTTTGTTGATTTTTGCTTTATCCAGCTGTATTTACTCAGTGCAACTTATAAAATCCAAGTGAAAGATATAACACCAACATGTTAAAAAAACAACAACAAAAAACAGAATCACTGAGTTGGAAAAAGGATCACCCCCTTGTGTCAGTATTTTGTTGAACCACCTTTTGCTTTAATTACAGCCTTTAGTCTGTTGGGATTTGTCTCTACTAACTTTGCACATCTAGACTTTGCAATATTTGCCCTCTCTTCTATGCAGAATTGCTCAAGTTCAGTTAAATTTGATGGTGACCGTTTGTGGACTGCAGTCTTCAAGTCATTGCACAGATTTTCAGTGGGGTTTAAGTCTGGGCTCTGACTAGGTCATGCAAGAACATTCACCTTTTTCATTCACCACTGTGTGGTCAGTTTTGCTGTGTGCTTTGGGTCATTGTCATGTTGGAAGGTAAACCTTCTTCCCATTAACAACTTTCTGGCAGAGGACAGCAGATCTTCCTCAAGAATTTGACGGTATTTTGCCCCATCCATTTTTCCTTCTATCCTGACAAGTGCTCCAGTCCCTGCTGCAGAGAAACGCCCCATAACAGGATATCCCCGCCTCCATGCTTTACTGGAGGAATGCTGTTATTTGGATGGTGAGCTGTATTGGATTTCCACCAGACATATCATTTGGTGTTGTGGCCAAATAATTGAATTTTAGTCCCATCTGCCTCAGAATCTTCAAGGTGCGTTTTGGCGAAGCTCAGTCGTGACTGCATGTGGCCTTTCTTGAGGAGTGGCTTTTTTCTTGCAACCCTCCCATACAAGCAACATTTGTGGAGAATTTGTGATATTGTTGTCACATGCACACAATGACCACTCTTTGTCATAAATTCCTGCAGCTGCTTCAGAGTTGCTGTAGGCCTCTTGGTCGCCTCTCTGACCAGTTTCCTCCGGCTCTTTCATCCAGTTTGGAGTGATGTCCAGATCCAGGGAGGATCTGTGTTGTACCGAATACCTTCCACTTCTTAATAATAGACTTCACTCTCCTTCTAGGCATTGATAAAGCCTTTGAAAAAAAAATGTATCCATCTCCTGACTTGTGCCTGTCCACAAATTTATCCCGGAGATCTTTTGACAGTGCCTTGCCACCCATAGCTGATTGTTTGCTTCAGTTGCACTACCAAGGACTGAAATGCTCAAGGAAAGCTATTTTCATGCAGCGCTAATCAAAATTACCACAGCTGATCTCAGTTGAAAGTCAAATGGCTTTGTGTGCCATTGAGAAGGTGATTAGCTACGCCTGATTGAGTTTACAAGTCATTTTTAGGAGCCACTATACTAGGGTTACTGCTAGGTAAATGCCAGGTTGTTCTGGCCGGTTACTTATTGGCAAAATAAAATAAAATATTTATTCATAAAAATATTGTAAAAAATTTCCAAATATTTATTGGGGTGATCGTATTTCCAACTCAGTGATTCTGTTTTTTTATTTTTTTCTGACATGTTGGTGTTTATATCTTTCAATTGGATGTTATCTGTTGCACTTATAAATTGTATCCAGTAAATACGGCTGGATAAAACAAAAACTGTGTCCATCTTCATTTCAGGCTGCAAATCTTTCACTTGGATGTTATAAGTTGCACTGAGTAAATACGGCTAGATAAAACAAAACATGTGTCCGTCTTCATTTCAGGCTGCAAAGCAACAAAATGTGATTATTTTAAAATGGGGGGCAATTATTTTCTATACCCACTATAAAAGCTTTTAAAAAAGGGGGCATTACTGATATTTTTGATGTTGTAGAATAAAACATGAAAAAATCTTGAGCTTGTGGTAACCACAGACCTTATTTCGGGCATTTAACCAAAACCTCATTGACTTTTCAATGGAACCGGAAGTGCTAAAATGCTATCTCATTTCTGAGAATTGGTCTACAAAACCACGTCATCCCTGCATCACTCTAAATTAAATCAGACTTGTGTAATTAGAATTGTATCCATTCACGCATTCCACGGGAATTGAACCCATGACCTTGACATTGCAAGCGCCATGATCTGCTTTTCAAGCTACAAGAACACTGCAAGAAATGTCCTCTTACATCAACAACTTATATTAAAAAGGTAGTAAAAGCAGCAAATAAACTCTGGATCCTTTCATACAACAGAATCATGCACTTGGTCCTTCCAATTAGGCATCACTTTCCAGTTCCTTCACAGGAATCCTTCCTGATCTCTCCAGCACCAGGCTGGGTGTCAGATCCAGAAATCATGGACTATGCAAACGACACAGTGCTTGTCCCCACGGGCACCGACAGTCCAATTCAACTGAGAGCAATATCATTAACTCTGGGCAATAAGAAGAAATTAAGAGGTTTAAAATAGCGCTTAATTCATTGATTCATTGCTCATAAAAGCATCTTTCAGAAAATGAAAGGCAGTCACCAACAGCAGGGGGGTGTACAGTCTGTGAAGCCATCGTAATAATTAGAAATCCGCCTCGTTACAGCAGCCCTGAGTATTAAGCTCCAACCCAAAACACCACCCAGATGTTCATCCAGTCATTACTGTAGACGTTTAGGGGGGAACTACATCTAACCCCATAATTCAAACCGTACTGCACCGACACAGCCTGTTGGAAGGTGCTTCCCAATTCCGTGTTAATTTGTCATGCCTTCTTACAGTTTAATTAAAAGTAACACATCGAAGTGATGTGAGACGTGGGTATTAACATGATGACCGATAATGTGCAGTGCCAAATAAGGCTTTCATGGAGAGAAAAAAAAGAAAAAAGAATCAGTAGTCTCGGTAGGCTACACGTACCGCCATGGCTTAGCCTTAATCCCCCCTGCCAGTCATAACAATGCATTTTCCTAATTGCCTTTCAAGTTATGCAAAATTAGCACCTACGTAAGTCAAATTATGATGCTATGGTGTGAACAAAAGAGCAAATGCCAAGGCCACAGACCCACTCGAGGACTCATTAATTCCAGCGTGGTACGAGAGGTACTCGTAGATGACGGAATGAGAGCTCTGGGGCAGAATGTGGGAGATCTCCAGGGAAGAAGATCTCCAGGTTTCACAGTTTCTTCGCTTAAGGGACCACTGGGACGGGGGACTGGAAACACTGTTATCCCATCCAATTGGAGTCAGCAGTGATGTCATTAGACCCGTGCGTGTTGTTTATGGAGTGCGGTTGGAGATACAAACTCATGCATTGTTAAACATTTGATTCAGCACACCCTTTGCAGGGGGTTCAAACAGACATTCATCGGCCAAATAACAGCATGCTGACTTTCTCTGGAAGGCCACATTGATTATGACAGATTGAGATGTGAGTTTGGACAGCAGGGCTAATCAGCTTACTGAGCTAGCAAGTACAGAAGGACCTTTTCAGCAAATTTAGCAGGCCAGTTGAAATTATGATGCTTTTGTTCTCTCTTACAAGTTTCAAGAGGAAAAGCTGACATTTCAAACTGGGTTTGGAAGCAACGAATAAGGCTGTGGCAATTATACAAGGAACACTGTAGTTTTGTTCCAAACTGATTTGCCTAATGCATGTGCTTCATGGATTTTCTTTTACGGAATGTTATTTGATACTAAGACACTTTTGGTAATAGCCTTCTGGCTAAAATGGAAACAAAACTTATTTCTCTCACAAACTTATTGTAATTAAACTTGAGTCAGTTTCCACTCCATTAACACCTGCTGTTGGAAAATTAAAGCACATTTCTGCTCATTTGAGGTCTGACTTTTACCTCAATGTAATAACTGAAATAACTGGAGTATAAATTCCCTTCAAAGGTTAATAACACACTTTTTTTGCCCTCTTCCAAGTTCCAAATTTGGTTAAAAAGTTCAGAAAATATGAAAGAGAGTGAACACTATTCTTGGGTGCATGACAACCATGAGCATAAATTAATTATTATATGCATTTCATGTAAAAATAGAAGGCAGGCAATCACAGTTTGATGGGCACATATAGTTTAGGGCCATTCACATCTACCTCTATTCTTGCTGCTCCTCTGAGCGATCGCAACCTTCTCTCTCTCTCTCTCCGTCTACTTATCATGGTTTACAGCTCAGCTTCCCATCATCATTCCCATGGCAACAACTTCAGCTGTTTATCCTAATCACTTGAAGTTAACCTTGATATGAAATGTTCCCAAGGGACTACTCACGCCATTGTGTCAGCTTCTGAAGGCAAGCTCTTCCAATAATAACCATAAAAGACATCACTGCCAGAATGTGAGAGGGAAAGAGGCTAGTGGATAAATGAGGGAGAGAGAGAAACACTCAGAAGTCACAGCACTTAAGAGAAGGACTTTACATTACAGAAAAGGCTGTAAGATCATATGTATGTATATAAGGACCGCTGTCCATGGTGCTGAAACCTTGCAACACACACACACATAATGGTATTAAAGCTGCTGCAAGTGATTTGTCTGCAGTATCACACAAAATAATCTCTAATACCTGTTAGATAATCACTAAAATCCAATTTGAGAATCACACTTGTCTTTTTTGAAAGCCCAAAAGGTCTGAAAATTGCAAAAATCTTTAGCGAATCATGCATTTTTCATATCATATCATATTGTGATGCATAAATTCACAAGTGTCATGTAAATCAAAGTGTCAAAGTTAATCAACGTATTAAATTGATTAAATAATATTTAAAATAAATAATTCATTAATTATTATAATAAATTATTTGTAAGATTATACTGTATATACCCACACTTAAATAAATATAAACATACATACATAACGCATACATTTATGTTATATTTACATTGGCCATAACATAAAAATAATGAATTGGCTTATCAGTATCGGCTATAATTGTAATATTGTTGCATGCCTATTATTTCCACATTATAGACCACATCAAAAGGAGGAGCTTGGAAACTGTTCCAGCAAAACTCTAATTTACACCAGAAAAACAAAAACTATTCCTTGAATATCCACAGAAAGACATTCACCCAAAGGCGACCAGATAACAGGAGCAGAATTAATTAATACTGTGATTGAACAACCTGAGAGTTTGTGTTTGGCAGAGCCAGACATGTGCTGCTTCATCTCGCCTATTAGTTCAAGGGCCTGAATCTGTGAAGTTAATAACTTTGACGAGTCAATTAATCTACTGTGAAGGTGTGCAGCGTCTCTTATGTAAAAGCTTTAAATTCTGGCTCTGAATCAGTGACCTTCTGTGAAACCCGCCCATGTTTATCAACCACTGAACACAATCTGTCTCGTGTTGCCACAGCATCAAAAAAATGTCTTCCTTCACTCCTGCTCTCTCTTTAAGTGTCCCTCAAACTCCTGGGCAGCAAATGATTGCAAATACAAAACAAGACATCTCCTTAGCACTTAATGCATCAACGTTAGGCGCCATGATCCATGAAAGATGTCACAGACACAATGTTCCTTTAAAGACCCTCATTAGCCATTTCCCTCTGAGGCTTTGACACTATCAATTATTATTAGCTGAGTAAACAGCATGCTAATAATGATCAAGTGCATTACTCGCATGCAATGAAAATAACGGAACTTCAAACATGTCAGAGAGAAACGTTTAAAATGTATAAATTCACACTCAGAGAGTCAAACTGCCAGTAAAATTGCTTAAGAGGCATTTTCAGCTTTCCCCATTATGTCGCCTTGTCTTTTTCCTTTTTATAGACCATGTAATGTTACAAAATTTCAACTTAATACATTCATCAGATAGCTGCTATTGCCTCCAGCACCACGGCTGATAAAATGTGATGACTGGAGGGTTTGAAATGGGCTGAAGTGGAACATTGGGGAAAGAAAAAAAAAACTTCAGTCAAATAGGAAAAAATATTAACATTGGACTTAATGCTTGAGTGCATTGGAATATTGCTTTGTAGTTTATGGGGGTGTTTTGTCAGGGGTCACCGAACACGTTTAAAAATCACCACTGGGAGAAGATTAGCCTGGATGAAAAAGATTGAGGTAACCTGGCTCCATTTCTATGTGGCCCTAGGGCGGCAGCCCAGCTAATTATGAGTGACCCAGAAAGCAGAGAGTTCTGCTCACCTTTGCACCCCCCTTTCCTCCATTAAAACCAGTAACGCAAAGCCTGAATAGATTTAGATACACATGCTCTACAGAGAGGAAAGCCAGCGACTATGTACATATTACCTTACAATGTAAAGAGAACAAGAATGAAAACATGCTCTCAACCTGACCCTCACAATGTTTTTTAAGGCAGAAAGTGACTTCAAACGGCAATATATTCACTTGTAGAAAGTACATGGATACATTGCTACAACCACTGCAACTTATTTGAGGTGCTTTTATCTTCTAAGTTTTACGAATGTCAGGATGCATGTAACTTTTTGTTAACATATACCTGCATAGCAAAACACTGGCAACCACCCACAGCACCATAGAATTGCATTAGGGATATTTGCATGAGCAAACACCACTCATTTCTTTCAGAAAATGTAAAAAGTAAGTTACCACTCAGATTATTCTGTTAGATGTGACATTTTGTTAGGTTTGCCTAGTTAATCATAATCAGCATCCGCTTCTACTGTACTGGAATGACGGCATCCCAATTATATCCAACAGCAAAGGTGTTATCTGACATATTTTCTAATACTGTAGAATAATTTAGAAAAGCATAACAGTCACAAGGTTAATGTTTCTGGCTCATTGACTCTCTAAATAAATAGAACACTAGCAAACTGTCTTGAGATTGTATAGTGCTTCTAAATATGTTCCTTCTTTTGAGAATCAATGGATATTGATGGAAAAAAATACATTTTGTTAACTGAAATGAAGCTGAAATAAACGCCAGTATAATAAACTAACTTATAAACTAAAGTTTAAGAGGTACTACAATTATTAAATCTGAAATTAATATAAATTAAAACAATAGGTATAGAAAAAAAAAATAATAAAAATGACAAAAGCACATAACAACATTACTAAAAACTTAAAACTAAATTAAAAACTGAAAACAAACAAAAAAAAGCTCATTTAAAATAGCAATAAATACTATTATAGTATATAAATGAAACTAAAATAACACTGAAGAGAACCAGCAAATAAACATTGTAGGCTCTTTTTTAACAGAACCATAAAACAATTATAAAGCACAAAATAGTAAATGTCAGACTCTGTTTCTGTCTTGTGTTGTGTTTTGTTTCCCACGTGCTCCATGTAATGTTTATGCCCTTATTTGGTCTTCCTGTTCC
The DNA here is from genome assembly GCF_001515605.1 of Sinocyclocheilus anshuiensis. NCBI lineage: Eukaryota > Metazoa > Chordata > Actinopteri > Cypriniformes > Cyprinidae > Sinocyclocheilus > Sinocyclocheilus anshuiensis. The sequence goes on from NW_015539920.1 coordinate 261,039, forward strand.
TGTTCCCTGATTAGATTAATTTGTCCCAGGTGTTTCCTATGTTTAGTATGTCATTATTTCCAGGGGTTCCCCATTTAGTTCAGAGTACTTAAGCCAGGGGTGCCCAAACTCGGTCCTGGAGGGCCGGTGTCCTGCAGAGTTTAGCTCCAACTTG
>NW_015539920.1:261295-263709 GCF_001515605.1 Sinocyclocheilus anshuiensis
CGGGACACCGGCCCTCCAGGACCGAGTTTGGACACCCCTGACTTAAGCCCTGTGTTTTTCATTGTTTCTTCGTCCGTTATTGAATGTCTATGTTAACCTCTCCTGCTACGTGTGTTTTCCTGGTTCCCTGGATATAATTAAAGTCTTCTTGTTGATGTACTCCTCGTCTCCTCGCTCCCTCACAGTAGCGAATGTGACAGAAACATACAAAATATTTATCCATTGTTTAGGCTAGAGTAAAATATTGCATTGTGAAAACTTCATGTGCGACACCTAGCTCTGGTTTCCTCTCTATTGCTTTAAACAACAACAAATAATTCATTTCTAAAATGTCATTCTTAAAAAGAGTTTTGCCATTCCCAAGTCAGATGCAGAGCAGACACAGGCTAAATACTAATGAGCACTAGAAAAGTGGCCCGTCGGTGCAGAGAGTACATAAAGCCATGGATTAAACACCCACTTAAACGGAGACGCAGAACAAGCAGTTTTAATCCTGTTTTCGTAACACTCACTCTGCTGAGCTGAAAACCTGCCAAGACTTTACAAAACCACATGGTCAAAACGGTAGCGGACACCCTCTCTCGGTTTCCCTACTTCCTGCTGTTCTCGTAGAAACATCGCATAATCATCAAAAACAAAAAGGCAGTGGTACGTTAAATGTTATATTGGCAAAACCGCAGGGTAGGATCAGTTATTACAAACAAGAACGAATAAACACAGCGGGCGCAGCCACGGGCGTTTCAATGCACTTTACCTGATTTGGCACAAGGATCAACTAAATCCATGTCCTATTTATGTAATGAATCACAATTTGAGATTATTCATCAAAGTGACAAACACACAAGCTTCATTTAATAGTTGCAGGGGGGAAAAAATAATGTGCAAAAACAAATAGATGATACATTAGGAGTTGGAAAAAGAAAATTGCTCGTGCATGAGGTCTCAGAGTATTGCGACTCCTCTGTAGTCGAGAAAGAAGCAATAAAAAGTAATGAAAGAATGGCAATACGAATGTAATAAGAAACAGAAATATGAGTCAGCCGGCCCTGCGGGTGCTGACCTGTTTTCCTCCGCACTAAAACAGAGGGCAGGGGACAAATCATCAATAATATATACAAACAGTCTATTTCGCCACAGAGACTACAGCACTTCCAGACTGTGAACCGGGTTTCATTAAAGTCCCGCGCTCTGACCTCAACACACTGACTGCAGATAAGTTTGGCTGGAAGAGGAAAAGTGAAGAACAACCAGATGTGCCACAATGTTCAGGTAGATTTGATCGATCTAGTGATGAGTTTTCTGGTGGTTATGACCACTGCACTCAAAGATGATTTCTAGATTTACGCACCATTTTTCTTGTTTTATGACAAGAGCTGTCTCGTTTGGTAGTATTCAATGTTTGAGAATTCTGAACACTCTACAATAACTTAAATTGATATGACTAACAAACACGATGACATTAATGAATGAATGGTATGGATTGTATAAATGTACATTTAATTAGTAAAAGATGATGATGATGATTTTTTTAATTATTATTATTAAGAAACTAAAAATACATTTAAAATATAAAAATCTAAATATTCCATGTAAAAGTATAGATATACGTATAAAAAATTATATTCATTACTACAGTATTACTGTGTGTGTATGTGTATAAAATAGCATGAACATATGAAATCTAAAAAAATAAAAATCTAAATATTAAACATGTTACATTACATTTACAAATCACATTCTATTACTGTAACTGTAATGCAGCATGAATATACGAAAATAAATAAATTAAACTACATTAAGTACATCAATTCATTAATAAGTAGAGTATTACTATACATAATTATTGATGTATTACTGTAATCATACAGTATAAATATTATACTAAAAATACTTTTAAAATAAAAATCTAAATATTAAATACATAATTACATTTTGTACATTTAAAATAAATTCCTAATTACAGTATTACTACATATAGTATTCAAACTGTATTAGAGTAAACATAATATATGAACATTGGAAAAGAAGTCTAAAAATAAATTATAAAATATAAATACCACATTATTAAACATAAATTAACATATGCACATTATAAACAATTGCAGTATTACTATGTATAATATTTATAATGTATTACTGTACTTATCTAAAATAGTCATATTCATATATAAATATAACTTTATATGGAAGTTTTAATATATTTCAACAAATATTTTATAGAAACTTGCCTGTTTCCAATAAGTCAGTTTGACTGAATTCAAATAAGTATTATAGCTTCTAAAACTGCAGTAGGCCTGTAGTTTAACACCGAGAGCAGAAACAGATCAGACAGAGAGACGATCACATGCCTGAGAGGGTCAACAGAGCGGTTAACACATCAGTGTTCATCATGAGTCAATGTGTGTCACACACAC
>NW_015539920.1:263724-264118 GCF_001515605.1 Sinocyclocheilus anshuiensis
CACACACACACACACACACACACACACACACACACACACACACACACACACACACACACACACAGACAGAGCAAAGCATGCCCTAAAGAGTTAGTGCAGACAGGCTGCATTGTGTTAGTGGACTTTTCTTGGCTACTTGTATTGAAACACTTTCAATGTCTACGTGTGCGTTTGTGTTTTGGCACTGTCCTAGACCGCGTGTTCTGGTGGACAGGTGGTAAAATCTGTGGTGTTTAAACATTCCAAGCATGTATGAGAATGTGTGGTGTACTGCAGACAGATGGTACATTTACTCTTATGTAACCATGTGTGCATGTGCGTGTGGGAATGAACAATGTAATCAGCGTCGTAAAAGAAAGCAATGGGAAGAAAATAAGTACTTTTAAATGTAAAC
>NW_015539920.1:266882-269196 GCF_001515605.1 Sinocyclocheilus anshuiensis
CACACACACACACACACACACACACACACACACACACACACACACACACACACACACACACACAGACAGAGCAAAGCATGCCCTAAAGAGTTAGTGCAGACAGGCTGCATTGTGTTAGTGGACTTTTCTTGGCTACTTGTATTGAAACACTTTCAATGTCTACGTGTGCGTTTGTGTTTTGGCACTGTCCTAGACCGCGTGTTCTGGTGGACAGGTGGTAAAATCTGTGGTGTTTAAACATTCCAAGCATGTATGAGAATGTGTGGTGTACTGCAGACAGATGGTACATTTACTCTTATGTAACCATGTGTGCATGTGCGTGTGGGAATGAACAATGTAATCAGTGCTGTAAAAGAAAGGAATGAGAAGAGACAGAAGAGGAAAATAAGCACTTTTAAATGTGACCCTGAACCACAAAACCAGTCTTAAGTTGCACAGGGATATTTGTAGCAATAGCCAGAAATACATTGTATGGGGCAAAATTATAGATTTTTCTTTTATGCCAAAAATCATTAGGATATTAAGTAAAGATCATGTTCCATGAAGATATTTTGTAACTTCATTGAAGGTTAAAGGCGATTTTCTCAATATTTAGATTTTTTTGCACCCTCAGATTCCAGATATTCAAATAGTTGTATCTCTACCAAATATTGTCCTATCCTAACAAACCATACACCATACATCAGCGTATTTATTCAGCTTTCAGGTTATATATAAATCTCAATTTTGAAAAATTGACACTTAACACTTAATTTGTGGTCCAGGGTCACAAATGTAAAATAGCACTAGTATATATTGTGTGTTCAGTAACACTGGCGGTCCATACTCACAATACTGAATATATTCTGCACATTAACAGAGAAAAAAGGACTTCAATGATGTGATTTCACACTACATTTCTATAAATGATGACTGCAGTGTCTCAGCCATGACACACTGGTCGGTCTCTCTCTCTCTCTCTCTCTCTGTGTGTGTGTGTGTGTGTTTTAATGTTTTTCTTCTGGACATAATGTAACTGGTCAAGGCAAAAGTCATCAGTCATAGCAGACTCCATTCACTGAAAACTCATCCAAGCCATTTAGTATTTATGCCCTGCATGTGTATTTAGCTCTGTGATCTCCGTTTCGCCCTATTTTCTTTCTTTATTTTTTCTTGTTTTAACTGCCAAAATCAATAGCATCCATATTGTAACACATAAAACTAAAGTGTTTTTAAGTGTGTCGCTTAAAAAAAAAATCTTCTTTTACCACTGTGGAGTAGCTATATATAGACTATTGTTTAAAGCCAGCTATCAATACATGACAAAAATTGTCACTTAATTCCAGAAATAGATACTGCCCCCCCCCCCAAAAAAAAAACTATTTAGACTCTTAAGACACAATGTATGAATGTTATTTCTTTACAAATGTCAAACAAAGTGTAATTTATTTTAATGAAACTTGGCAAATGCATACTTTAACTAAAATGTCTAAAAATGTCTTTGTTAGGCTAAAAACAATAGTTGTACTTCATAATTAAGACGACAAAGATGTGTGTACACTTTCTAGTTGTCAAATGTTAGTGTAACTGATTTCAGACCACTCCATAACCACTAAAATAATTGCCATTGCAAATAATGGCTTAGAAAAGTGAAGTTAGTTCTAAAAATAAATAAATAAACCAAACCTTTATGAGTTTCTTTCTTTTGTTGAATATACATGACGGTATTTTGAAAAATGTTGGTAACCAAACAGTTGTTGGTAGCCATTGACTTCCATAGTGTATAAGTTTATATAAGTCAATGGGGACCAGCAACATTCTTCAAAATATCTTGTTCCATTATTTGGATGAACTATCCCTATAACTAACCAAATAATTTCTGGGGTCACTATATGCACATTTTCTTCATGCATGATCTCTTCCCTCTCTCTCAGACACACAGAACTGTTCAAAATGCTCCAAGTGATGTTCTCATCTCACACCCTTTTAGATTATCTGCTCATCAATAATGCACAAGGCTTTATTCCTCTGAATCTGTGGCTCTATATCACCATCACCGTGTTCTCACCTCATACCAAGCAAGAAAAATCACCTCACCGCTCGCTCACACTCCACCTTTCTAAGATCCATTTTTCATCCCTTACACTCATTTATTTCGCTCCTTCCATTTATCCATACAGTAATCTGCCCTTCGGTGCGTGACAAGACAAATCATAGTGCTTCTGTCACTCGGCACAGAGAAGCAATAACAGAGTTTGGAGACAAAAACCTGCTTGAATATCTGGCCAAAAGTTTGAAAGTGCTGGAAGACACACACACACACAAAAAAAAACAA
>NW_015539920.1:269546-271900 GCF_001515605.1 Sinocyclocheilus anshuiensis
CACACACACACACACACACACACACACACACACACACACACACACACACACACACACACACACAGACAGAGCAAAGCATGCCCTAAAGAGTTAGTGCAGACAGGCTGCATTGTGTTAGTGGACTTTTCTTGGCTACTTGTATTGAAACACTTTCAATGTCTACGTGTGCGTTTGTGTTTTGGCACTGTCCTAGACCGCGTGTTCTGGTGGACAGGTGGTAAAATCTGTGGTGTTTAAACATTCCAAGCATGTATGAGAATGTGTGGTGTACTGCAGACAGATGGTACATTTACTCTTATGTAACCATGTGTGCATGTGCGTGTGGGAATGAACAATGTAATCAGTGCTGTAAAAGAAAGGAATGAGAAGAGACAGAAGAGGAAAATAAGCACTTTTAAATGTGACCCTGAACCACAAAACCAGTCTTAAGTTGCACAGGGATATTTGTAGCAATAGCCAGAAATACATTGTATGGGGCAAAATTATAGATTTTTCTTTTATGCCAAAAATCATTAGGATATTAAGTAAAGATCATGTTCCATGAAGATATTTTGTAACTTCATTTTTGACTGGTAATATGCATTGCCAAGAACCTCATTTGGACAGCTTTAAAGGCGATTTTCTCAATATTTCGATTTTGTTTGCATCCTCAGATTCCAGATTTTCAAATAGTTGTATCTCTACCAAATATTGTCCTATCCTAACAAACCATACATCAATGGAAAGCGTATTTATTCAGCTTTCAGGTTATATATAAATCTCAATTTTGAAAAATTGACACTTAAGACTGGTTTTGTGGTCCAGGGTCACAAATGTAAAATAGCACTAGTATATATTGTGTGTTCAGTAACACTGGCGGTCCATACTCACAATACTGAATATATTCTGCACATTAACAGAGAAAAAAGGACTTCAATGATGTGATTTCACACTACATTTCTATAAATGATGACTGCAGTGTCTCAGCCATGACACACTGGTCGGTCTCTCTCTCTCTCTCTCTCTCTGTGTGTGTGTGTGTGTGTTTTAATGTTTTTCTTCTGGACATAATGTAACTGGTCAAGGCAAAAGTCATCAGTCATAGCAGACTCCATTCACTGAAAACTCATCCAAGCCATTTAGTATTTATGCCCTGCATGTGTATTTAGCTCTGTGATCTCCGTTTCGCCCTATTTTCTTTCTTTATTTTTTCTTGTTTTAACTGCCAAAATCAATAGCATCCATATTGTAACACATAAAACTAAAGTGTTTTTAAGTGTGTCGCTTAAAAAAAAAATCTTCTTTTACCACTGTGGAGTAGCTATATATAGACTATTGTTTAAAGCCAGCTATTAATACATGACAAAAATTGTCACTTAATTCCAGAAATAGATACTGCCCCCCCCCCAAAAAAAAAAACTATTTAGACTCTTAAGACACAATGTATGAATGTTATTTCTTTACAAATGTCAAACAAAGTGTAATTTATTTTAATGAAACTTGGCAAATGCATACTTTAACTAAAATGTCTAAAAATGTCTTTGTTAGGCTAAAAACAATAGTTGTACTTCATAATTAAGACGACAAAGATGTGTGTACACTTTCTAGTTGTCAAATGTTAGTGTAACTGATTTCAGACCACTCCATAACCACTAAAATAATTGCCATTGCAAATAATGGCTTAGAAAAGTGAAGTTAGTTCTAAAAATAAATAAATAAACCAAACCTTTATGAGTTTCTTTCTTTTGTTGAATATACATGACGGTATTTTGAAAAATGTTGGTAACCAAACAGTTGTTGGTAGCCATTGACTTCCATAGTGTATAAGTTTATATAAGTCAATGGGGACCAGCAACATTCTTCAAAATATCTTGTTCCATTATTTGGATGAACTATCCCTATAACTAACCAAATAATTTCTGGGGTCACTATATGCACATTTTCTTCATGCATGATCTCTTCCCTCTCTCTCAGACACACAGAACTGTTCAAAATGCTCCAAGTGATGTTCTCATCTCACATCCTTTTAGATTATCTGCTCATCAATAATGCACAAGGCTTTATTCCTCTGAATCTGTGGCTCTATATCACCATCACCGTGTTCTCACCTCATACCAAGCAAGAAAAATCACCTCACCGCTCGCTCACACTCCACCTTTCTAAGATACATTTTTCATCCCTTACACTCATTTATTTCGCTCCTTCCATTTATCCATACAGTAATCTGCCCTTCGGTGCGTGACAAGACAAATCATAGTGCTTCTGTCACTCGGCACAGAGAAGCAATAACAGAGTTTGGAGACAAAAACCTGCTTGAATATCTGGCCAAAAGTTTGAAAGTGCTGGAAGACACACACACACACAAAAAAAAACAA
>NW_015539920.1:271933-278873 GCF_001515605.1 Sinocyclocheilus anshuiensis
TATATATATATATTGTTTATAAACAAACAAACAAATAAATAAATAACCAACCAACCTATTGCAGTCCAAAACTGAGATTGGACATATAATAACAGTGAAGAAGATGAGACTAGACGTTCAATAACAGTGAAAGGCTATTCTAATAATGCTAAATAATACACATCATATCTGCTAACCTCCTGCCTTTAGGACTGTGTACTGTAGATAAGAGAATATGTGTCAACTTCAACATCATTCTGAAGCACATAAACCAATATGATGAAGATTGTGAGTGACTGTATATAACCGCAGGTGGCTTGACCTCTCTTTTCTAATACATTCCCTCCCGGTTCCCAAGTGAGTCCAAATCGCTCGCAACAACATATCCTCAAGCACCGATCTGAGACCAGAGTGCTCCCTTAATGTTTAACACCTGCCGTTATGAGTGAAGCAGAAAACTGCTCTCAGACCAGTATCTTCGGGCGTTTTCTCTAGGGCGCTGGTATCCATCAGTGGCCAGGTGATTTATAGAGGTAATATAAAGTTCATTCACAGCACAGTGGCCTGCTGTTTTTCTGTGTTTGTGCCCCTGTCAGCAACCACGATGAAAACGGAAAACGCCAGTCTCTAAATTCCAAGTTTTGACCAAGACACCAAACCACTTATACACGTATTAAAACCACTCTAAGTGCCTTTTACAGACTCAACTATTTAACTTCAAATCACATTTTGGATGGATGGAAAAAATAAAATAGAATGATTACACAAAAATAAACAGATTACAACCAGTAAAAATAAACAAATACAAACAAACAAAAAAAATAATAAAATTAATAAAATAAGTTATTAACATAGGTAAAAATATATTACATAAACAAATAAAAACAATCATGAATGTTTTGCTATATTATTGATTAATATTATTTTCCCCTGCCCATTCAGCCTGTTTTACATCAGTAGCAAAACAAAAGCTGTTATTGTATGTTTGTTGTAATAAAACAAACAAACAATACTTTTAAAGCAAACAATAAATACATTATAAAAATTAAATAGATTACAAAATAAAATAAAAATAAATACTTACATTAAATACATTACAACAAATAAAAAATAAACAAAATACATACATACATACAAACAATAAATAAATACAAACAAATAAAAAGTTACATAAGATAAAATTTTACATAAAACTAAACAGATTACACAAATAAAAATGAACAACAACAACAACAACAAAAAAACTAATAAATAAACACTTTTAAACGGGCCATGTAGAAACATGTAGCAACATTTTTTGCTTGCATAATGATCTAGTTTATAGCATCTACCGACAAGATAACTGGCGAACATAATCAGACAAACCCTGAACACTTGCTACATGACATTCTCTGGGAACTGAACCCGTGACCATTTGTTGCCAGCGTCAGGTTTTTCCAGTCTAGAACTACATATTTAAATGGCGTGTCGAATACATTTAATAAACATTATTCTGCATCTTAAAACTGCATCCTGTCGGCCTGCTAAAACAACACACAAACACATTTCCAGAAAGCTAATGTGCTCTGGGGAACTGTAGGAAACGGTTTCACAGACCTCCATGTTTCATCAATAAACACACAAGAGCCAATTTGTGCATGTGAGAAAGCGAGTGTGAGAGATTCGGGTGAGAATGTGTGCAGGAAACGTGTGAATGTGTGTAACTCTTAGGGAAGGCAGGAGCACAGCGCAGGGCAGATGTTCATGAGCATTGCTAATGCATGAAATGTGCCTGGAGTGACAAGTGTTTTAACGGTTTCTAGCAATTGTTGAGAGAGGTCAAGGAGTGAATGAGCGATGAAGAGGAGGTGAAAGCAAAGCATAGTGACACAAATAAAAGTTGGAAAGAAATATCTGTGGAAAGGCAGAATCTGTGAATCTCACTATATCAGTATTTATGGGCTAATTACAAGTCTTCTGTACTGCAGTAACATCAAATTTATGGTTTAGGGAAAGTTATTATCTCAGAACTCGCAGCTAAACAAATTAAAATGCATCCAAATATAGTTAGTGTCTCAAAATGAGAAACTGTAGCATAACAGTTTCAGCAAAGCTTTCTAAGGGTTTGGCTGGCTGGCAATAACACAATGCATTTCCTGTCCTCTGATTATCCACGGGCACATCAGGCAGCTGTGTAACTATAATCCAACAAAAACCCTGGGAAATAGCTAGGCTAATTGCTGAATTTGCATAGGTAATCAGAGTTTTGAAACAAACCTAACTAATTGCTGAAATTGCATTCAAAGGTTCCGGCTATTGTCAATAGTAGTATGTTCATTAGTGGCACCCACAATTATTGCAATCAACAGTGTGAGTGTGTGTGCCAGGAATCATTAAAGAGAGGTCCCTCCGATCCTGTTCTCATCAAGTGACTATTTCCTAAAAAACAAGATATAAAAGATTGTCTTTTAAAGCCACATATTGAGACAAGAAGTTCCTGAGGACCCGCAAAGGTTGACTTTAGGCCCGCTTTGGGTCTTTTTGGCTCTTGAGAAGCTTCATTCTTCTTTGATTAATGAAACTGATGAAACTGCATTCAAAAGTTCTGTGTCTATAGTCAACTCTATGCACTCTATTTCTGTCCTCATCACATAATCAATATTTAAGAAATGAAAGACATTTCAGGCCAGACATGCTGTAGAAGGCCCACAAGACTTTTCAAGACTTTTTGAATTGAGAATTATTTGAATTTGAGACAGCAAACAGGACACAGGATTGGAATTTAAAGTATAATTAAAAAATTTAAATTCAAAGAAATTCAGTCATTTTTAAATCTGAAAAACAACGTTTTTTAAAGCAAATATCAAAAGTTTGTTCAAAACAATCTTTTATTTATATATATTTAAATTACATTTAAAGAAATGCATACTGTCACGTTTAATCTGAAAAGCAAATTATAAAAGTGTTTGAATGTTTTAAAAAAAGTTAGAAAATAACTTCTTAGAATTTTACAACTATTTTATAAATATTTCATATTATACATGTTATATAAATATTTTATAAATAAATGCAGAATTGCAAATCGAATTCGAATGCAAGAAAGTCGAATTAAAATTAAGTGAAATTCAAAGAAAATCATTCATCATTTATAACTAGAAAAATAACTTTTTTTCAAACTTATTAGAAAAGTATAGAAGCCTTAAAGTATGAAATGTTATAAGAGAGTGATTGACTAATCAAAAGAACAATAGAACAAACAATCAAACGTATCATCGAACAAACAATAGACAGAATGATCGAACAATAGAAAGAACGACAATGATAGAACGATATATACATAGAACAATAGATAGAATGATTGAACAAACGAATGACAGATAGAACAATAAATACATAGAACGATAGACAGAATGATCGAACAAACAAATGATAGACAGAAAGATAAATACATAGAACAGATAGAACAACAGAATGATCAAACAAACAAATGATATATAGAAAAACAGATTGCTAGAATGATAAATACATGGATGAATAAATAGAATGATAAAAACAATTGAACAAATGAATGATAGATAGACCAATAAATACATAGAACAATAGAGAGATAAAATGAGCGAACTGATGAATGATATATAGAATGACAGAATGATAGAATAATAAATACTTAGAATGATGGATAGAGTGATAAATACACACGATAGATAGAACAATCGAGCAAACGGATTATGAATAGGACAGCAAATATGCAGAACAACAGATAGAACGTTTGAACAAATGAGTGATATATAGAACACCAGAATGATAGAACGATAAATACACAAAATGTTACATAGAACGATCGAACAAACAAATGATAAATAGAACGATAAATACACAATAGATAGATATCAGCATTCAGAAAACATTCAGTCACACAGATACACATCCACAGTTTGAGCAGATAAAGAAAAGGCCTCTGGCTCTCAACACAAAGAGAAACCAGAGAACAGAAGAGGTCTTCAACGAGACAGAGGCCAATTGCTGAGGAAAAGAAAAGAAACAATGAAAGACCCACTAAAGAACAGACGAATATTAAGCTTCAGAGCTCCTGAACCCAATAACACAAACTAATCCATGAAACGTGTGCAGGTCTGTGTAAACAGACCCTCAATCACACACACAATGGCAAAATGCCATCCCTGGTAATCGCTCACTTGTGCCACCTCACATATCACTCCATATTTGCAATTAAACAGTTGATGACAATCACTTCAGAGGCTCTCTAATTCAGCAGCTGTCTCTGTACGACACACCAGCATTTAGCGGCTGATGAGTCGGCTGCCTTATCTGCGTGTGTTCTCCAGATGAAAGCCGCGTTCCTCTAACCCCCACCCACCATGTTTGTTTGTTCCTTGTTTATCGACTGGCATCCGATTCGTGCACGCCAAAGTTGAAACTGTCGAGGTTCAAACAAAATGCCTTCGCTGCTAATTACCCACAATTCTTTATCTCCACCGGTCGATTCTTCTCCCCCTGCTTAAACATGCATGTATTTTCATAATAATAAGAATTGTCCCATTGCGGTTAGTGGTGAGAAGGCTGCCCTATTTCTGGGGTTTGTTAGAAAGCGGTGCGCAGTAGGATGCAGGTTCGCCTCTAGGGGGCATCGCTCTAGGGTACATCAATGCAATGGCATTACGCTGAGGGCTAAATGTGGACAGCCCTGGAGAGGGAAGAGTGTCATGTCAACACACATCAAAAGCTGAGATAAATGAGCAGTCGTGTTTGAGGCTTCACACACACTAAGAAAAGCCTCATATGTTAAAGTGGCATAACAAAGGGCTTGTTTTTATCACAGTTCATATGCAACAACCAAATAACCTCAATACTTAATGGTGCTTGTTAAGGCGAACATCACTACTTTTGATCATACTACAAACAACAGCATTTTAGAGCCAATAAATAATTAAACAAAAATAAATATATAAAAACTAGAAATATACATATACACAATTAGAAATAATTTCCACTCCGAATTCGCTAGCAAATTGTACAACTACATTAAATTAAGTAGAAACGCTGAAATAGTATTTTCTTTTAAAACAAACTCCAATAATATTTGTTTTCAACATTAATATCAGTATATCAATATATTTTACAGTATAGGTCTTTATTCCTAAATAATTTCTAGTAACAAGAATAAAGTTGTAACAAATTAATGTAATATTTTGAGAATAATGTTCAAATTGCAACAACAAAATCATAGCATTACAATATTGTGCTGCTTCTTTAATATTGTGGTTTTTCAGAAAAATACTCCAATTATCTTCATTTACAACTTTTTCTAGTAAAACGTACTCCAATCATTTTTGTTTTATCTACATCTTTGTGATTGTTCACAAAATATTTCTACCTAATTTACACAATATTTTTGCTTTAATTTCCTAATTGCAACTTCATTCTTGTAATTTTGCAACTTCATTCCATTGCTATTTGCTAATAGGAAGCTTGCAAATATGTTACAATACAAAATTAAACTGACTTTTTTTTCTGGCAGTCAATGTAAATGGTGAAGAAGAAAAAAATCTCATGGATTTACTTTAAAGAAAAGAATCCAGGCCATATCTAAAGCACACAAATTATCAATGACATTTTTTTTTATCTTCAGAAAATATAAAAATCTAATTCTGACATGCTGTTTGCAAAGGAATGTGAATTAAACATCATTTTCTCAATTTGAAACCTTTTTTCTGTCTGTTCTGTCTGAATGATTACAGAGTGATTAAACATCTAATGAAAAAGCAAACTCAAGAGATTCTCAGAACCCAGTGTCAAAAGCTTCAGCTTCTCAAAAGCTTTTTTTGTTTTCAGTGCCTGGAGATAGAAATGAGGCATGATGGGAAATATTCTAACAAATTCATACCATTTAATGACATGCCAGTTTCATACTATGTACAATCTACTGACTTTCTCCTTCTACTGAGATTCCCACAAATGGTTCTGACACAGAAAACACAGATAGCATGTAACTGCAGGTTTATTAACCTGACTATTATTAATGGCGAACTATACAACTAATGAACCCGGTGCCGTCTTGAGCATATTTCGGGGAATACTTTTTTTTGCGCATTCATCTTTAAACCACTGCACTTGGATCCAAGATGGATGTGCTTACCATTTAGTAAGTAATAAAAACTCTAATAGCAGTTTAATGTGGATTGAAATATTCATACACTGTGACAGAGGTTATTACAAATCTGCATAAAAACACAATAAAACGGGAAGGTGTATTAAAGAGAAAAAGAGACTGACTTCGATTTAGCAAAGCAATTGGTACAGGTCCCTCAGATTCCAAACAAAGGGCGCCTCATAAAACTGACAAGGCCAACACAAAACATGAATGGCTATAAAAGCGAACAGAAACAGAGACCTTGAGCTCTGCCACTTCAATGGCTTTCACAACCATCAGTCAGAGCAGAGCCGCTCTGCCAGGAGGACGGATCACAGGAGAAGCACATTTTACAGCATCTCTCGCCTCTGAAGTAAATGACAGTTTGATCAAAACGCAGGCCTCTGACTTCTCCTAAACACACCTGGCTGGCAGGCTACATATATATACATATATACATTGCATTTTCACGATGGCGCCGACGCTGATGGCTGCCTTAGTGGCGTGCTCCGCAGTTGTTTTTATGTTTTTGATAGTTTGTCCTGTCTTTAGTTATATCCCTGCAATCAGTTTCACCAGTTCCTTCTGCTCTCCTGGACAAATAAGGACTGCTGCTCTGTGTTTCACGGAAACCTGGCTGAAAGATGCCATTCCGGACAGCGCGTTGAGTCTCCCGGGCTTTCAGCTGTTTAGAGCAGATCACGATGCAGAATCAACGGGGAAATCACACGGCGGCGGGACATGTTTTTACATCAACGCAAGGTGGTGTACAGATGTAACAGCGTTAAAGAAGATGTGCTGTTCCGATCTAGAAGCGCTTTTCATTAACTG
>NW_015539920.1:279080-328669 GCF_001515605.1 Sinocyclocheilus anshuiensis
ACTATGGACCCCTCACATCCAGCACACTCCCTCTTTGAACTGTTGCCATCTGGTTGACGCTACAGAGCTCTGAGCACCAGAACGGCCAGACACAGGAACAGTTTCTTCCCTCAGGCCATCCATCTCATGAACACTTGACAATAACTGTGGAGCACACACTATTTATTCACTCATACACTTATTTATCTAACACACATACTCAGTCTACATTTCAATTTGCACATAATATATCTGTACATACAACTGTATATTGTTATATATCTGTACATACAATTGTCGATTTGTATATTTTTTATTCCTTATTTTACTTGTTCTATTTTTTTTATTATTTTTTTTTATTATCTGTGTTTTTTTGTTCTGTCACTGTCATTCTGTTACACTGTGGAAGCTTCTGTCACGAAAACAAATTCCTCGTATGTGTAAACATACCTGGCAATAAAGCTCATTCTGATTCTGATTCTGAAATACGTGACCGTAGAATACAGGTGCCTGTTCTGCAATTTATGAGGTAAATAATGGTTCTGTTCACACACAAAGTAAGACTGACAAATCACATCCCACTCTTTTGGACACCTATCGCTTGTCTGAAAAATACAACAAATAAAAAAAAAATAATAAAAATAAAAAAATAAATAAAAACATTAAATAAAAAAATAAATAAAAACAAAATTGTTCACTTTGTAGTGTATATGTGGTTTATTTCATCTGCATAAAAAAAAACAAAGCAAACCAAAGCAAAGCAAAGCAAAGCAATACAAAAGCAAAGCAAAGCAAAGCAAAGCAAAGCAAAACAAAACAAAACAAAACAAAACAAAAGAAAAGAAAAGAAAAGAAAAGAAAAGAAAAGAAAAGAAAAGAAAAGAAAACAAAACAGCCAGGTTTTTACACTTTGTAGTGTGTATGGCTGCGTTTACACTTGGCATTAACATGCGATCACCATGACCCGATCAAGCAGATCGGATCATCAGTCAATCAGAACACGGCGCGTTTACACTTGGCAACATCAACTGACTTTTCTATCTGGATAACCGATCGGATCTGTCTTTCCCGCGCAATATTTAAATAAGTCTGCAGAGAATGGCCCAATGCAAAGTCAACCTGAAGTGTTGGGCTTTCTTTTGAAAAGCATTTTCAGTCGCGGGACATTTTACAAATCAAAGATAAGTGTAGGAGTCTCACTAGTCTGGGTGTTCTCCATCTTTTTTTCTGACAGTTCGCGAGAGAGGGGGTGGCGTTTTGCGTGATGTCGACCTGCGAATGCAGACCTCTGGACCAGGGCACGCTGATCGGATAACATTCCGATCAGAAGCGCATTTACACTTGTCTTTTCAATGTGTATGTGGACAACATCCGGATACAGGTCGCATGTTAATGCCAAGTGTAAATGCAGCCTATATGGCCTATTTGCATTAAAAAAAACAGCCATGGTTGGCTGTTTGTGGCCTATTTGCATCACATACAAAGTGTGTAAGTTGTGCATAAGTGAAATAATCACAGCTAGATTTGTCTGGTGTAATTCTTTCAGAATAGGGTCAGGACTCATAATTTACTGTTATTTGCGCTGAAAACTTTACAAACACATACTGTGTTGTAATGCTTTCATTACTGGTGTAGCAGATGTCTTCAATACTTAGTGGGATTCTGTTGTTTGTCATTGCCAGTTTTAAAAAGCACACATAAAAACTAAAGCACTGTTTGAAGGTCGTTTTGGATATGAGTGTCTGCTTAATGCTTTAAATGTAAATAGCTATTGGTTAATTAGTGCAATGGCATTTTAGTTTTATTCAAGAAGGATTTTACCGCTCTTACTGACACCGCGGTAATCTGGGATACGGTATTAGCTACCAAAACCTTTTAAATAAAAACTAGTTAAAAAAATAATAATAAAACCAATTTTGTGTTCCACTGTGTTTCATTTTTGAGTTAACTATAACCTCAACACACCCAGACATCTGCTGCCTGACAAATGTTCTCATTAACTTGCTGATACCAAAGAGGCGAACTAAACGAAAGGTTATGAAAGAGCATAACCATCCATTTCCTTCATGACATTAGCTGACTTTATTCACATTTAAGTTGAGTCTTTAGAGCTCTGAAAAGAACCTTTAAGCTGAAGTGCTAAACTCTATTACAGCAAAAGTAAATGAATAATTAGACACCGTCTGAATTAAAGGAGAACATGAGGGAATCAGGGAGGACGCTTGGCAGAATTAATGCACGCTACACACTCACCATTAAAATGCTTTTTGATGAAATCCATGGAACTAGATGAAAAGATCAGGAAGATATATTCATACATTCCCATCACAACTAATGACAACCCATTAATATCTTTGATGGGCCTCCTGGGAAAATCTGCATTTTCTCCTTTTTACTTCTTAATTGATAAATAAATCTCAGTAAAATACTCCTTGGTGGAAAAAATAATATATCTTGAAGGCTACTAGAGCTAGTAACAAAGCTCATTAAAAACTCATTAAGGGATTTGAAATTCATGATGCCAAACTAAAAACTCTGGAAATGAATGGCTGGTACATTGACACCTTAGCTACTGCATTCAAGGGAGGGCTCAGATTTCAATAAATCACAGCTTGGGGCTTTATAATATATTTTACTTTTGAACGCACACTGTTCTTTTGACTGTCAATAGCTATTTGTCTCCTAGATTGTTCATAAAAGTGAAAACCACTCCTTCTGTGGTGTAACTGAGTTCAGAAAGCATTTACGACACTGTGGCAAAATCTTTCCATGATGGTGTTCCTTGGAGTCTTTATGAAACAGATATTGTCAGTCACCATTCAGAAAAAAACTCTAGAAAAAGAAACAAGATCTCTGATATGATCTACCAAACATGCTGTTCTGGATTCCAGTCATGAAACCTTCAAATCACTTTCTACAACATGCGAGTTATTTCAGCCTTGTTGCCACTTTCATTGATGGAGATAGAAGAGAGGACAGGAAATGGAGATATGATGGTGAAAGAGGATTCGGAAATGATATATAAAAAAAAAAAAGAACACTCATACATACATACACACATACATAAATTCAGTGTTTATGACCCCACACTAAAATTAAATAAATAAATTAATTACATTTTTTGTATTTATGAACCCATACTAAAACTGAAATAAAATATACATGTTACAAATTACATTCAGCTCTTTAATATATTGTATTAGCGTATATATCAAATTTTATAACGCAACTGCATTAAACATGAAAATGGCATTAGATAAGATTAAATGGGCCTGAGAAATTGAATGCTGCTATTTAAATAATTCGGTTAAGATTCTATTTTACAGAAAGTAAATAAGTACTTACAGTGCATGCATACATACATACATAAAAGGCCAAACTCAACTATTCCAAGACCTCATTGTGTTTTACAAAACAAAGTAGACATTTTTTTTTTACCCCAAATTTTGTTTGCCAACAAAATTCAGCCAGCCTAGCCAAAACTACCACCCTCAATCTTTGCTTTGGAACCAAAACCAGAAAATTTGCAGCATGCTTCTGCCTCCAGCTGTATCTGGCTCAAACGTGGTCCTCCAGGCTCAGGAAGAGGTCCGGTCCCACATGCTGGTCCCGTGTAGATGCGCCCCTCTGAAAGGCGGCCATCCCTCCTCCACTCCAGCCTAAAGGCTAATCTAACTATCACCTTCCTCCCAGCACAGCTCCGTTTGGCTCTAATCTCTCAGCCAACGTGTGGCTCCACAGTGAGCTAATACCATTCGACACACTCAAACCACCAACACACACACACACACACACACACACACACACACACACACGGATGGGGTAATATGTGCTTGAAGAGGGTGGGGTGGGAGGCAAGCTACTCAAACACATTGTGAATGAGGAGGATCAAGAATATGAGAGCAGGATTAGCCCACTGAGAACATCTACTCATCTAGTCATCCAGATTAACAGGCTAATGATATGTGGGTTTATTGGGAGATAAATAAATACTAAACAAATTAACCAAAAATTCCAGATGAAATGATTATAATAAAGTATTCCAATAAAATTCTGCAGCTAAATTATGAACAAATGTTCAATTAATTCAGGGTATTTGGATTAATTAAAAAATAAAGACTCCAGCTAGCAACAAGAAGAACAAAAAGATATGAATAAATAAGTAAATAAATAAATACATATACAACCTTCATTTAAAAACATAAAAATAAAAATAGGCTGCCACAAACATTATTGGAACTCTAAATCAAAGTAAAGCACTGCTGGCTGCGTTTCTTTCCACACACCTACATTTCTTGTTGATGTTGTTTTGCATGAGCCGCTCGAAAGGGAAATGCACCCACAGGGAATGTTTAGTTCCACTGGTGAGGGCATATTTCGCATAAATATATATATTTTTCCCTAAAACTGGGACATTGCTTCTTGGCATGTAGTGATGTGGAAGCGTACAGCTTAGTAAACTAAATTGCTCTGAGTGCTGAAAAAAATTGACCTATTCAGGCTCACTTCAACAAGCTTTCTGACAAGGTCATCAGCAGATGACACCAGCTGATAGCAGAGCAGCGCGGCATGATGGAAACAGACTCTCAGTCTCTGGGGCTTGCTGGAACTTAGCCGTGATTGCATTTAATCATTATAAGCTCCACAAACCCATCCTCGACAGAGCCCAGATCAGACCACAGATACATGACCAGAGGAAGAACGCAAGGATGGGGATGAAAAAGAGAGAGCGTAAAGGAAGGAACATCCAGATTTTTTTTATATATTGTTGCTGTGCAGTTGCCAGATTTGTGCCAGATTTATGCCAAATCTGGCATAGTGTTGCTATGCCAGATTTGTACATTTTCTAACAAAAATGTGATGGGTACTTGAGCAAAAGTCAGTGCAGTTGCCAGGGTGTTGCTATGCTGTTGCTAAAGTGTTCGGAATGATTATAGCATGTTGCTATGCAGTTACCAGAGTGTTGCTATGCTTGATTTTTACATTTACTAATCAAAATGTGATGCGTACATGCCTCAAAAAAATCAGTGCAGTTGGTGTTGCTATGCTGTTGCTAAAATGTTTGGTGTTATTTACAGTATGTTGATATGCAGTTGTCAGGGTGTTGCTAAAGTTTTCTGAGTGGTTCTTAGCAATAACATACTAGCTACACATTGGCATATACATGGCAACTTCCTAAGGTGTTCTGACTGTTTTATAGCATGTTGCTATGCAGTTGCTATGCTTGAATTTTACATTTAATGTGATGGGTACTTGAGCAAAAGATAGTGCAGTTGCCAGTGTATTGCTATGCTGTTTCTAAAGTGTTCAGAAGGATTATAGCATGTTGCTATGCAGTTGCCAGGGTGTTGCTATGCTGTTGCTAAGTGTGTTCTAAGTGGGATTTTTTTTAGCAACAGCATACTAGCATCACCCTGGAATGTACATGGCAACCTGCTAAGGTGTTCTGAGTAATTTATAACATGTTACTGTGCTGTTGCTTATGTGCTTTGAGTTTAATTCTTCAGGTTAGAGATTTTTAACCCCCAATAGCAATAGTAATGGTTTCATTACACATAGGTATTATTGTAACCTACTTTAACAGGTTGGAAATAAATTAGCTTGGCATGTATTCTTCTTGATATTCAAACAAACAAAAAAAAAAAATGGATAATTGCTTTTTCACAGATATGATATAGGATAAATTTATGCAGAATAGGCTTTACACAGCACTGAGCTTCATACAAGTCCCTATTTTTCCTCATCAACTGATCATTTCCTCCACCCACCACTTCTATATGCCACTCCACCCTGCTATGTCTATTTCCAACACTTCTGAGAGGCAATTACGGATGAATAAAAAACTGTCACCCATGTCATGAAAACAAAAGCATGACCTCATTATCGTGCCAAAAAGTTTTAATGCATCTCATCTGAAACATCATAGCTCGCTATTAAATGGCATATTTGTGCTTACAGTGCCGTTTCAGCCAGACAAGAGTCTGAATAGATTTCTGTAATGTCATGAAGCAGAGACGATGAACTCAAAGCTTTGAACACAGAACTACTGACATGAATTTATTATAGAACTGTTTTATTTTATGATGCAAGATGTCTGTCTGCTGACCTTAATTATTGTCAGTAAAATGCCTAGAATGATATCTAAAATCAAACACTTGGATTAAAGGAATAGTTCACAACCAAAAAACACATTTACAATGTTGTTCCATATTCTGTATGTCTTTCTCTCATCTGCTGAACACAAAGGAGAATTTTTTTAATATTTATTGTCCATGCAATTACAATGAGACTAAAACATTCAATCATCAGAAAGTATGTAAAAATCATAAAATAATTATAAAAGCAGACTACATGGCTCATCATGACTCGTTATCATATGATCATTTTGTGTGATAAACAGACAGAAATGTAAGTTAATTATTCAATAACAATCTACCCCTCCCTTTTGAACGTCAGAACCGGATCAATTTGATTCATCAATGAATTATTCAGAATGGTTTTGTGAACCACATCAAATGATTAATTGAAAAGATCCAATTCGAAAAACTTGGAATATTAAACCGTTTTGAACACTATTTGAGTTCCACTGAAAAAAGAAAAACAGTTGCCAGTTGACATTGATTTTTTTTTTTTTACCATACTATGGAAGTCAATGGCTACCGGCAACGGTTTGCTTACCAACATTCTTCAAAATATCTTCTTTTGTGTTCAACAGAAGAAAGAAAGAAATTCATATAGGTTCGGAACAACTTGAGGGTGAGTAAATGATGACAATTTTCATTTAGAGGTGAACTATCCCCAAACAACGTTTTATTCATTTTACTGTAATTTTCAATCTAGCTTGTTTGGAAATTCATTGTTGACTGTTAGACATCAAGTATGTTAAAAACAAATAGTTAGCATTCTAAAGGTGTTTCTCCCTGAATTGACATGCAGTATCATGGGTTCAGCCTGGTCCCTAATGATCCCTGCTCAGCATCTGCCTGATTCCTCGTCTCGGACCGGATGGCTGCGGTGTATCAGGCCGATAGCACTACATTTGCATTCAGCGGGCAGCAGGTTCCGCTTCAAAGCCATAATGAAGTGTGAAGTGTGACAACATTTAACAGGGAGGCAGGATCAGTTGATCTGCACCATTTCCAACTCTCCCTGACAGGTGACGTTTGGCTTTCATTAATGTCCAGGCAGACATGTGAGACAAGAGGTAGCTGGGGAGAGTGATTTGAGCTTCACGCAAGACAAATTCAATTCCAGGTAAGCTCTCTGCATGGATGAGTGGCATACAAGACACTCTCAGTTTTTGACGATGGCTGAATGCCAAGCTGTGTTCAAGAATGTAATGTTTAAATGTCTCAGTAGCGAAAGGCAGATTCAGAATCAACCATGCTGAGACCCTGAACTACACCGGAACTACACCGAACGTTGCTGAAACATGCTTTACTATATTGATAATAAATCAATTAAACAGGCAATTTATGCTTTCCACAACCTGAAAAGATCCCTTTCACGTCTAACTACAGGTGATGTTGCAGGAGTAGTGCATGTATGAATGCATGTATGCATGTATATATCTGTGTATAACTGTATGAATGTATGCATATGAATGTATGAATTAATTTTATATATATATATATATATATATATGGAAAATGAATGAATACATGCATGCATACATACCGCTTTTAAACTTGCCTAAATTTCATCTTATAACTTGTTTAAAATTTTAAAATATTATTTTATTATTTTATATTTTTATATATACACACACATATATTGACCACTAATTTTTAAAGCATATCGGCATTTTTTTTTTTTTTAAGTAAAAACAGTATAATAATATAATATAATATATAACATAACATAACATGGACGACTTTTAATATTATGCGGCTCAATATTTAATTTTTAATATGTCAAAAAATAATAATAATATAAAACATTACATGAGGATGAGAAAATGCTGACAGGAAATTCAATTATTATCAACAAAATTCAAGACTGAGTATGGGGTAAAGGATGAGCCAGATTCATTTTCCCACAGGAGCACCACAGTTCAAAGTGTCAGAGCACACGTACTAACCACTAAGGCTCTGACCATTTATTTTAGCTAATCAGAAGACAGAAATGGATTTCTCCTCTTTGGCCGGTGGAAGAAGATTTGAAGCATTTGCTTAAGGCAGCCGGTGAGAGCTGAGGATCCAGTACTGATCTGCTGTGCCATAAGGAATTCATTAAACTTTTACATCAAGCCCCCTGCACCACCCCTTCTTTCCTGTCTTTCTCTCTTTCTATCAGTCTCCCTGAGTGATGTCACACCGCAACTTCCATCTCCATTCTCTGTAGAGTCCTTCTGTTTAATAACGGACACCCTTCTGTGTCTCCCTGTGACCCTGGTCTCATCCGCTCAGCCGGCTCTTAAATTACTGTCCGTAAGCACTCCGTCCACTAGCACTTTCAGAGTCATTATGCCATTCGGGCCACGAGTGTGAGGGTAAGTGTGCATGCGTGTTAAGTACAGCCTGTAATTGAAAAAGTGTCATTAAGTGTGCGTCTACTAGCATGTATTTGTGTTCAAGTGTTGAATATTGATGTAGGAAAGTGTGGGGCTTGGCGTAAATGTATCTGTGAGAGTGTGTGTTTTGCTTGTGTGTAGCAGTTAGGCCGCTGTACCCTCTCCTCCTTAGATTACCTCTCATTGCCAGCGGAAAGCTAATCACAGGTCTGTTGGAGTCAGCATCCTGGGAGCATTTCAAGGGGAACAATCCCTGACCTGCTCACTTCAGCTGATTCTGGCCATGTGAGAACACGCACACACACACACCGCAACAGAGATCAACGTACACCAGTGGAAACGTCTTCCTGCTAACACCAACCATTCTGGTTTGCACAAATCATAAAACAAGGCTGCATAACATTATATAGCAATCAACTGCAATTAAGAAAGCAATAAGTCATGAAAGCCTGTGAGTTACACTAGTTTTACAGTATGATTTATATATCATGTTTTTGGGAATCAAACACATGATTGAATATGATACAAGTATCCGCCACATGCATAAATGTGTATTTATATAAAGTTCTAAACTGCCATCATACCTTGGAAATGAACACATGACCTTATGTATATATATGTATGTGTATGCAAGTAGACAAAATACCCAAATAAGTACATCTGAATTCTAAACGACGAAAAAAAATTCTATCATTTATTTACACCTGGTATCAAAACTAAATGTTTTTGTTACACAAAGCACACAGTAAAATTGATTCATTTTATACCATTTGCTACAGACGTGCTTTCTGTTCACTGATGCCTATATATAGATTATATTGTAGAATATTGTCCATTTTATAGCATTTCCACCATATTTCAAATCCACATGCCCATTCCAACGTCACAACTCGGCAATTTGTGTATCATCTAGAATTTGGTTCTTTCTACTTGTAAATATGTTTTGTCATTCATGTACTCAGAACTCACAATTATGATATTTCTGACTCCACTTGAAGGGCAAATCCTTTGATATAAAGCAGATTTTTCAAAGAGTTAAATTAAACAGATTATTGTAATACATGTTAGTAAACGTAAATACTATATCAGTTTCACTTGTTCAGAGTTTCAAGCTTAATTTAATTTGTTACTTTCAGTTTCTTTGTTATTGTGAAATTTACTGTACTAGCAATTTGAGTGAAAATTGTTTCTACACAATTTTTTTTTCTGTGCATCAAGCATTGTGAATTACATCACTGAATCAAAAACATAGGTGCAATATAAAACTGTAGAAGTATAGCCTTTAGTTTATGAACAAATGTAAATGAACCACACAAACACATACACAAATATATAACGATTTTGAGTGTGTGGGAACCAACTGGCATGATTTCGTGTGTTTTTTTGGCTAATAAATGCATCAGAAATTGATTGGATTGTAGCTGTTAACCTCATTCCCAATCCATTAGATGCGAGCAGAAAATGAGATACTGCTTCAACAAAACTATGTATCGCCTTAATAAACAACCTCAAAGTTCATGGTAGGTCTTGAAAGGTTTATTTATTTTTTATTTACTTCTGAGAGCCACAAGTTGCACGTGTATTGCATGCCCTGAACAATTCATGGGATCTTTAAGAACACATACTGCATATATCCAATGAATTAATTGACCTTTGTGACATTGTTATAACAGTCTATGTAAGATCCCACTGTGTGCAGCCTGGCAGGTGTTTATATGGCAAGTCACGTTACTCTCA
The DNA here is from genome assembly GCF_001515605.1 of Sinocyclocheilus anshuiensis. Lineage (NCBI taxonomy): Eukaryota > Metazoa > Chordata > Actinopteri > Cypriniformes > Cyprinidae > Sinocyclocheilus > Sinocyclocheilus anshuiensis. The sequence continues at coordinate 289,309 of NW_015539920.1, forward strand.
CAGCGGGACGGACAATATAAAGATCAAGGCTAGTTATCAAGCTCATGCATTGTAAATATTGCTTCTTTTCAGTAGTTCATAGTTTCTCATGCATCCATAAAGGACTCCAAGTCTAATTTTCCAGCATGTCGTCCACTCATGTTTTCTCTTGCCTCAGGCATAACCATCTCCCTTCCCTCAGGTGGAGGATTAGTCTTGGTGGGCATCCAGATCGCCCCTGGTTTCCTCTGCGTGCACCTTGCCTCTTTCAAGCCTGTCCCTCTGCAAGCTGTTCCTGGACCCTGGCACTGCCCTCTGTTTTGCCCCCCACCATGTTCATTTATCTCCATACACTCCTCTGACAGCCTTGGGTCTTAAGCTGGCACTGCGGGCGACTGCTTCACCAGTCCAAATCCACTCCGGTCCTCCCATCTGTTTGGCTCTCGACCGCGGGCATCTGCTGAAGGCTATTGTTGGGAACCGTCATATGCCGGGCCAAAAGGGCCCCAAGAGAGCCGCCGTCGTCCTGTGTATACGTCTGAGGGTGTGTTCAATGGTGTGCGGTTGTGTGATTGTGTATGTTTGCTTGTGGCACGAGCTCAGAGAAGCAGCGGCAGGTCTTGGCCCCAGTCAGTGTCTTTGCTCTGGAGCTGTCCGGAAGCAGGCGTGCTGTGAAACCCCACGCTGACCTGGCGGAGCGGACGGAATGCCCTCCTGCAGAAGGGACTTGACACGGGGTCAACACGCAGCCCATCTCCAAGAGGCACTGGGCGTAACTCGGGAGGAGGCCACCACTGATGAACTCTGTCCGCTGCTGCCAGACTTCAGGAATTGTTTACCCTGCCGTTTGTGGTGTCTTTATTGATTGCACACTTCATGAGACTCAATCTGCAGATGACACTGTGAGCTGCTGAGATGTGCAATAATAGAAAAATCGCTCACAAATGTCCAGCCTTCTTCTATGGTGTGAATGAAATTACTTCTTAAAGATCACATGAATTCAAAATAGGAGTTTTGGGGCAATGTCTGATAACGTTGAGATGTTCGTGTAGGTGCACTTGTATAAACTGAAAAATAAATAAATAAATAAATAAATAGACAGTCTTTCACTTCCAGAAAATTAAACCAAAAATACTGATGCAATCTAACTGGTTTATAATTGACAATCCAAATGAGATCCTTAAAGAAAGAAATTGGTGTTCATCAAACCATTTTGGTTATGGGGAGATAGATAGACACGCAGATAGACAGATATAAATAAATAAAAAAAATATAATAAATAAATAAATAAATAAAACATCCTAAAATATATAGTAGTCAATATTAATTCTGTATGCTTGTTTCCTCCATTTTTATATTTAAATTACATTGTAATGTTCACTTATGTAATACTGACTTAAAGTGTATCTTTAAAAACACTAATAATTAAATAACACTATTAAATGTAGCCACTCAAAATGAGAATTTGAGAACTCAAAATTATATAAATATAATGCTGTGAATACCTAAATTCATCTGTAGCATAAATGTTTTTTTATGATTTATTTACAAATATATATATATATATATAAAAATACAACTCTTCAAAAATACAAAATACAACTCTTCATTGTTTGCTCATATTAGTTTGTTTAAGGTGCATTAACAGAATGATTTAAAAAAAAATGTATTTCAATATTTACTTCATTAATTTATTTTATTATTAAGATTAACAAATGCTGTAGAAGTATTTTTCATTGTTTATGTTTACTAGTGTAGTTAACTTATGTTAACAAATGAAACCTTATATAAAGTGTCACCCAAGCAACTAATTGTCACTAACTATTAATCCCTGATACGCATCCTACAAGTATGCAAATCATTTGGTGACCTTTGTAATATCACAATCAACTTTGATGGCATCTCATGCTGAGCAGGCTGTGCTTGCCTAGCAGGTTGATCACGTAGCTGTCATAGCAGGGTGGTTAATGTAAAGATCAAGGCAACCAAACCCAATGAGCAGCAAACACACACACACACACACACACACACACACACACACAATCACACTCGAATTCACCTGTTTCCCACTGTTGCACTTGAGTAGATCATGCTCAGAGATCTCTTTAGCCTATTTAGTTTACTCTATTCCCTGCTACGCCTTCTGCCACTGCACATTAACAATTCATCAGGTAATTATAGCCAGCAAACAGTCCAAAACATCATGTGCCATTACACTGTTAATGACAATGCGGAGAGAGAGTGACAGAATGAGAACGTCAGAGGAAGTCGTTTGACAACAATAAGAGCAATAACAATGAAGATAGAGAAGAATATGACATTCCTCCAGCTTATCGTCTTCCTCGGGATGTGTATTCTGTCTCTTTGCCTTTCATATCTTTTTCCAGGCGTCTCTTATATTCCAGTTTTTCCAATGTTTGGAAGTGTATAATTGACAATGTTAGTTCCCAAATCATGAAAGATTAATTTATGAAGGATGCATAATTAAGCAGTTTAAATCCAGGCTTTCCGAAGCATTACTCATTCTTTTCACTTTCATTCTCTCTTTCCATCCCTTTCCTCTTTTCAGCCCCACACCCCCTTTTTGCATGCTTGAAGATAATCAGAACAGACAGGGGCCTTTCATCTGAGCAATGGAATGATCTGAGAAAGGAGTTGTCTAGTGGGCTAAAACAAATCATCTCAAGTGTATTTGAAAAGGAGGATTGTATGTGTGAGCAGTTTATGAGGGTAATTTAACAAAAAAGTAAACAAAATCTAAAAATCTAACAAGACTGCAGCACAATGCGTTTTGCAAACAACTCTATAGTAACAGCCTGCATGAATTTATAACAGCACACTAGCAAAACGGAAACAGATATGTTAGCATATAAAACAATAAATAAATAAATAAATAAAGGTTCCACATGGGTTTTTTTGCAGTGATGCAATATAACTAGTTTGGGTTCACCAAAGAAGCTTTCAGTGAATATTTCTTTAAAATAACTATTTTTCTTAGTGTGAAGAACATTTTATTAATCTAAAGAACCTTTTTTTTCCACTATAAAAATCATTCTGTGCATTGGAAAGGTTCCATGGATGTTAAACGTTCTTTGTGTAACCATCAATGCCAGTAAAGAACCATTATTTTTAAGCATGTAAGGAGAACTGTGAAGTTTTTGATGTTAAAATACTTCTAACCCAGTTCAATATTCAAAAAGACAACCATAAATAAACCACGTGTTGGTTGATTCCTGCATTAACATGGACTATGTGGCTTTTCAGAACATTGTTCTGCTTGTTTGAGAATCTCCAACACTTTGACAAAGCAATACTGGCTTGAGGTAAGACTGCTTTTCAGTTTTGTGATGCTAGATGAGGAACAAAGTAGACTTTATCTTTAAAAATCAACATAACAGCATTCATAATCCATTTACTTCTGTTACATGACATATTTCCAAGTGAAATAGGATAAACAACAAACAAAATGGACTTTTGTGATTTTATTCATGTAGAATTAATTTGGTTGTAAAAAGTGGGCTTTCTGTTCTAGAACAGACAGAGACTTCAATGTACATTTGCTAAAACAATGCCTAAATGTAAATGTAAATGTAAATGTAAATAGCTTTTTGGCTATAAGTTAAAATTATTATTTTTAGTCTAAAAGATCAAAAATGTTTTAGAGGTGAAGCAAGATTTTATATTTTGATTAACATTAGGCTGACAAATATTCTTCTTCTTGGGATAACATGCACTAATGAATAATGCATTATAAGACCACAAACGTTTAATAAAACAGTAAAAAGGGTCACTTTGTATTTTACGTTGACTTTTAAAGGACATCCGATGAATAAAAACAACTCCCACTTCACTCTCTAAATCAATCTTTGAATATACTCCTGAATGAGAAACTCTTTGCACATCTTTGTACTGGTTGCAGTTTGTTTGAGGTTCACTTGCTTACCCGAAATGCTAAGTTGTGGTAAAACATTTTTAACAGTCGCCTCAGCAAAGAAAAAAAACTCGACTACACTCAGCATTCTGTCTCCTTGAACTGCTTTTCAGATCCAAATGCAAGACACACTCGTCTCTCAACTGCTACAGTAGAAAATTCTAAAGCTATGATGCAAAATAAAACCCACAAAACACAGCGCCTCTCAAAAAAAAACTATTAGCATGAGTAATTCACAGATAACAAAAGGACGCTGCATTTCAAAATTTAGTCCATAAGCAAAAAATAATTTCCATCCACAGGGTTACAGAATTTATACTCCAACATTAATGTGGCATAATTCATGGGCACTATTATTTGTAAACAGCCAGTATGAGGCACAGCCTTTCCAAAGAACGCCTAAATGCAGAATATCCTACAGAGGACAAATGGCATTATATTTGTCTGTAGGGTGCAGGTTGGAACAAGTCTAATGTTAATTCAGGAGCCTGGAGCTCGGTCGCCCTTCCCATCTAGTGCAGTCTCTTACACACACACACACACCTCTCACGGGGAGTGTTGAATTGCTAAGTAGCTTTATATAACACCAGTTACCATTTAGATCCGTGTTTTCATAATCTGATTAAACATATCTGCCACAGACGATTTTGGAAAAGTGTTTCATGAAGACCAGAATATAGGAGTGTTCAAAAAGTGTAAAACACTCATAAACCCTGATACAGCTACAATACAGCTCTGAGTTCACATTAGCCTGATTAGCATTCCTGTGGCTAAATTTGATGCTAGTAACATCAATGTACTTTGAAAATGCATATCTTGAATCCACTGTAAGTCACTTTTTGGTGTAAGTCACTTTTATAAAAGTGTCTATAAATTACTACATGTACATGAAAACATAAGACAAGACACTGCTACGTTGTACAGGAGGAAGCAAAGATAAGCAGGAACAAAAAAAAAATACCTAGAAACATATATTTGAAGCCACAGTCTTCAACAGAAGCTGAGTTTAGATTCACTAGCAGGGTACAAAACAACAAATTTTGTTAAGCAATCACCCTCCTGTCGGTTTCCCACAGCAGCGGTTCTGCTCTGGTTACAGATATTATAATAATCATAAACTAGGTTTTTACATTTTATGAAGAAAATCTGAGTGGTGCTTCCTGTGCAAAATTCCACACAAACCTGTCTGCTCACAATTTCATTGTCTGCCAGCTGAAAAATAACCACATGTCTGTGCAAAACACCCAATAAGCTGTACAATTTGAGAGCAAGTTACATTCTGAAGTTTAATACTTAGGTTAAAGATTTACACAAAGCAAGCACCACTAATAAAAATAATAATAATAATGAATTCAACTGTTCAAAAGCTCCATTGAACAAAACAGGCATTGTAGAAGAGATGCCTTTGAGCTGTGCAAAAACCACGTGGGTGTTTTGGGTTCTTTTTGCAAAATTTTGCATTTGGCATCTGACTTTGGCATCAATGCATTTTAATACTTCACCTGGCAAAAAACAAGTACACTCTGAACTCCCAAATTGGAGAATTGGAATACTGTGGGATGCAGACACTATGCCTGGATCGGGAATGACTGTGTCTTGCAATTCCTCTACCCTGGGAGAAGAAACACAGACGCAGTGTTGCCACTGTGGCATAAGAAAAAGTTTTTTGTCCAACAATAATTAGAACCCAAAAGGAGAGAAATGAGAAACGGAGATACTGAAAGTAAATAACTTAAAACTCACAATAGATCTTTAATAAGGATTCAAAATATCTTAAAGATTAGGATTATTTCCAGTCTACAAATCCTCAATCAGCCTAGAATATAGATTCAATCAGATGTTTCGTCTAATACTATTAATAACAATAATCCACCCTATCAAAGTGGAGATGACTGTCACGCCGACATCAAAAGAATCAAATGCATCTTAAACATGATTATCAGCACAAGATATAAGCTTGTGAACACTCATAAAACTCTCATTTGGCCTACTTCCTGTTAGATAGTTTTGCATAGTCAATCATACCACACAACAATATTCTATGTAGGGACCTACTTGATTCAAATTAGGCTTTCCTTAAGGCAACTTTGCTAACATGTAATTAAGATCAGCATTATGCACACTGAGACTGTTTCTCCACTAATTATCACTGTTGGATGTCACAGGCTTTCCCACATACACCCACGTCCATGAAAATCTCATGCTATACTATTAATCCAATCAGTTAACATGCCTCGACATCCTACTTTTTTTACATTTAAAAACAAATCATCATGCAAAGAGGAGGCACGCTACATAAAGAACGTATTAATCTCTGATGTGAAAATTCAGATTGCACCACACATCTGCAACCATAAGAGTTGCACTTCTTCTAAACAAGACAGTGGACATGTTAAACTCTCAAACATCCTGTCCATAGATCGAGAACTTTCAAGCCTCCAAAGAGGATGTCCCATACAGCCTCTCGGTTTCCCACAGGTACACTCAACCACTGTGACATCCACAAACCAGACTCTTCTGAACGTGGGTCAACATGCATGCTGCAGAATGCAGGTTGCATATATATTTCTACATGCGTGACAACATATGCCGCTTGTGGCATAAATATTAATCACAATAAGATGCTAAAACAGATTTTTTTTTCTTGGTGTGAAGGGCTAAATGGAGATTGGCTCTCTGTAATTTTTCTGTCCTCTAGCAATTAACTCTGTGATGGGGGAGGATTCTGAATTCTTGTAGAAAATGAGGGAGATAAGAGACCCTAGACCCAGTGTCAGCGGTAGCTCTTCAGCCCCGATGCGGGCCGCAGGCTCGAGAAGATAGCAGAAGCTCTCTACGTTTCCCCGAGCCTAGCTAGAGAAAGCACAAGGTGAAGATCCACAGATAATACATGCTGCCAATCACACGGCAAGGCAGGATGAAGATGTGGAAATCTTAAGAAATGAAAACCACGAGGGGGACATCGTGTGAAGGTTAGAGACAAGGCTAGACAGAAAGAAATTCAGAGTCAGGAAAAGCTAAGACAGTCAAAGAAAAAAAAAAAGACAACTTCTAAGTTGAACAACAGATGGGTCTTTGGCTAGACTGTTAGGTTGTTCAGGAATTTCAAGTTTGAGTAAGTTGAGCAGCTAGTTCAGTATTAGTAGTGCTTTCCAAAGCAGTTATATTTGCCCAAACCCCAAACTTGCTCAAAACCCCAACAATCCCACACTTAAGAAGATTACCAACCTACGGACCAGAATCTTGGAAAAGTGAATTGGGAATGGGTCATTTTTAATTAGGCAAGTAAGCAACCACCGACAACACCCTTGGAGAACACCTTACCCATATACCAAAGCCCTGGAGACCACGCAGAAGCATAATAGCATTGTAGCAACACATTTGCGCAGGTAAACACTAAATAAATCCATTTCAATCCTCAAAATCACATTTCAGTTATATTTGCCATACTTCACTGACGGTTTTTGCACAAGTTTGCCACTGTCCTCACAATTTAATAAAAGCGAGGATTCGCTGTCCATTGCACACATTGCAAACAGGGGTGCATTAATCTGTCTGAATCCTTTCCCAGCTTTCCTTACCACAACACTCCGTGAAGGATGATACCTTCAAACCTCTCAAAAAATGATCTTCAGAAAACGGTTTTGTTCTTCAATAAAACAAGCAATCGATTGGAACCAATCCAGGCTGACCCCTGTGAGACCAAGGAGAATTGTGATCTTTCTTTTTTTCATACCGAAAGGCAACTTGAGATAAACAGTGCACTTTCACTGGTGCACCTGACCAACACAGTCTGATTTTTTTCTTCTCTCTGGAGTCCCCTGTAGCCAATTTCACTGCAACAGGAGGCTAGGGAGATAAAGCTAACCGGCAGCCTGCTCTAATCTGGAGTCTCTGTGTTCCAACTTCGTGCATAGCTGACGTGAAGGAAGCCTGTGCTTTCAAGGACTTGATAGATAATCCTGACTGTGAGATAAAGATCAAGAGCCGTGATACCCAAGATATGATAGCAGAGGGGACAGGGACGCCATCCCCACCAAACGCACCCGTCTTCCCTCACCCTCTGCCCCGAGGGCAAAAGCAGGCTGTCACAAGAGAAGGCAAAAGTAAGGGTGGATGTGAAGGCAAATTCCAAAGAAGGTGAGAGAGGGAAAAGAAAAAACAAAAGAAAAGCATTTTATTTTTTCTGATTGAAGCAGTCCCACAAAGCTCCCGGTGCAGACTAATACACATGATGCTTCCTTTTTTCAGGCACACTTAAATATCCACAGCATAGCTTTGAATTATTTACCACCAAGTATCCTTTTCTTACAGCTCAGAGCTACTGCCAGGGCTTTTATGATGCACCTTTTCTGGAAAAGGGGGGTAGGGAGGAAAAAGAAATATGTCACTCTTCTTCTTGTTAGCACTGAACTCAGTACATGTCTCCCACCATGTACGCTACTACTTTAATCATACGCCTAACACTGCATGCTGTTTGATGAAATCATGTCCCTTCAACCTTTGACATGTGACTCCTGCATTGTTTGGCTAAATCGGTGGCTCAGGTACTGAGGGCTGGTTTTACACCGCAATCAGATGGAAATGGCTGGTGCTACAGTAATGAGATTGTCCGAATACAAATATCCAAATGTATAATGTTCATTCTCGGCTCAAGTAGCAAACCCAGGCTGCAACTATCCTGCAAGCCTCCCTGCAGAGAGAGGCATATTAAAAGCTATTTATCTGGATATCGCTAGGATATTAGAAGGCGGGTTGGCAGGAGATTATCTGGTTTATCGGTTAGCCTGCTCTGTATCTGAAGAACATCACGAAGACAGATTTTGTTACAGAAGGTGCCTCGCTAGACCGCAAACTATTACACAAGATCGTGCTGACCAATTTGCTTTCACACTTCACTGAGTGCACGAGGTCTAGCCGCAAGTCGTACGTTTTCATCAGCGGATGCTCTAACCGCCAAGTTCCCCCGATTCCAAGTCAGTTGACATGTACCATCAATAACAAGGTACCGTCAATGAGGCAAGACTAGACAAAGACATCACTTTTGATCGGTCTATATTTCATGAGATTCATTACCCAGGACGCTGCGCAAATGCGCTAATTGCTTGTTGCCTCGTTACAAATTCACTTTGATAACGGAAAGATTTTGTCTCTATTAATGAAGTGTTATTCAGTGCATTATTCAGACTACAGATTCCTGCGATGAAATTTGGCCCCCTCTCAAAACACCCTGCTTAGTAATTGCCATGCAAATGGGCACATAAGAGCTATCTGCTTTGCACAATCCCAGTCAGCAGCTAGTCGTGCACAATCGAGACTCTGGCTGCCCATCAAAATGTGGTCAGTCTGTTTCAGCCCAGGCGCTCCTGAGTGGAGTTACACCTGTCCAGAGCTGGGCTTTATAAGAACTGACAGGCTCCTCCGGCTTTTCACAGCACCTCGGAGACCCTGATTTTCTGTGTAAGTGTGCGCAGCCAGCAGGTTCAGTGATTTTGCACAAACTATGCAGAGGAAGGCACCCCCTCTTCATTTCCCGCTTATCAGCAGGCATTTACTATGAGCCAACTTTAGCGAAAGCTTTAAAGCAGGGGTGGGGAACGTTGATCCTGGAGGGCCGGTGTCCCTGCAGAGTTTAGCTCCAACCCTAATCAAAAACACCTGAACCAGCTAATCAAGGTCTTCGGGATGCTTCGGGGTTTTTCAGGGTTGGAACTAAACTCTGCAGGAGAGTGGCCCTCCAGGATCAACGTTCCCCACCCCTGCTTTAAAGATTGCTTCTGCTGCTAAATGAAATGCAGGACAAATGTGTGCATTAACAGGCCCTGTTTACACCTAATACTGTATTAACTCTTGTCTGTAATTTTTGCTCTAGATAAGCAAAACATTTTTTATCCGGCAGATCCGTTGGCCAACTAAGGACAAACTCCCTACAATCAAGAGCTACGCAGTGTTCACTGTCCCATTTACTTAACTTTTAACAATAAAATAAAGTCCAGATATCATGAAAACCAGCCAGAAAAATAATGCATTACCTCTGGGGGCTTCCATTTGTTTGGAAACTAACTTGAACTTGTTCTATGACGCCGTCCTTGTCTTGTTTATTAATTAGCTCTAAATATTTCTGTGCAATATTTCTCACAGCTTCAGCATATTGAAAATCAATGGCCATGTGGATAGACTCCAGATGAATGCTGTCCATTCATTTAGCTCTAATTCAAGAAACAGATTTTTTTCTTAGTCTGCCTTCAGCAGAATTGTTAACTCTGCACAGAAACAACATCATAAGTGCAGCTTAGAAGGAACATCAGTCTCAGGTGATCTGAGTGCACAGTGCTAAATACGGGTGTAATTAGGGTCCAAAATTATAGGAACTCAGTTAATTAGAAAACATGAATGGCCATCTATCTTGACTATCTTGATAACCTGACACTGAGTTTGCATCTTATTGCATCATTACAACTGTGCATACCATTTAACTAGGCCTTATCTTAGCTGCAGAATCAACATTTTTACAGGTGATACTAAAGGGTGTTCACGATGACAGTGATTTGCATCGACAAAGTGATCTGAAATCCTCCTTTTCAGTGAGAGATTTCTTATGACAGGTGTGACAGAGACCAATGGTGATGCAACAGAGCTCAACTTTATGCAAATGAGCAGTGATGTGATACAGTGACTACCAATGACACAGCAGTGTGAATGTGAATACTAAAAGAAGAAAAACGTTAAATATTACAGAATTGTCTTGCAGGAAATGTTTAAGCAAACAGAGTTGTTCTGCAGGACATGTTTAAGCAATTCTAGCTGTGCAAAACATCGTTTCTCTTTATCTATATTTTTCTGGTAATTGGGTTTCTTCGCACATGGTTTTCCAAAGGAAAAAACTCACAAAAACAAAATTCTTATTTTCTGAAGCCATCATTTCATGCTTTGCTACACTGAATGACAGAAAATTATGACACAAACCATCACTACGACCATCAGATTCTGAGATAAAGCTTTAATTGAAATGCGGGATGCTTCATTCCTCTGGGGTCAACCTGCCAAGAGGTGTTTTTATTTATTTTGCCTGCAGTTGTACACAGCTGTAACATCTGGAGGAAGAACTTGCCAATCTGTGCGTTCTTATCGAAACAAGGACTCCACCGTACCAGATCTTTAAACAAGATTTCATTACAAATTTTCATCATTTGTAGCAACTGTGCTCATTATTGCATAGGTAAATCATTACTATAATTTATAAAACAGCCAAAGGCTTAGTCACCTAGCATCATTATTTTTCTTAACATATGCTAAATATTGTACTGTAAATGTCACTGGCAAGAGTGTCTAGCTTTCATTATTCAGCTATTTTACAAATGCTAAATCGGTTTAATATATTAATATACTTTGTAGCAGTTAATTTTACACTGCACTAAATAAGACTTTGCTGATTTAACATTACTGACATTACCTAAATATCCATATGCAACACTGAGAGGCAATAATATTTTCCTGGTCTTGCAACTTAATTTTACATTTGGAAAAGTTGCAATTCATAATTTGCACATCAAACCATGAAGACGCTTTAAGAAATTAAAGTAAAAAGAAAAAAAGGGGAGAGAAAGTGCAAGAAGGAAAGGCCAGTATTAAATGTGAATTGCAACTTATTCAACTTTTTACAATGGAAACGGGCTAACAGCTTAAACATGGCACACTGTCAGCATGCTAATTCAAGCAGTAAAATACCATAACACATCGCTTCCATGTGCAGTAACAATATAAAGAAAACTTACAGTAGCTGTGCACTTTTGTTGTATATGTTAACTTGTCCATTTACTTAGAAATGATCTTGCAACATAGTACTTGAATCAAAGAACCAACAAATCAAAGACTTCCATACTTTGTTAAATGTATTATTCATTCAAATTCTAATGAGGCATCGGGTGCAGCTTGTAATTTGTACAAAGTAATTTTTTTGCTCTGAACAAACATAAAAGTGACAATAAAGATCATCTGGATCTGATTGCATCCAACTGGATCTCTAAATAATGAATAGGCCTAACTACGTTAATGCATTTTCACTCATAGCACTCTAGAGAAAAAAAAAAATATGCATGACTTGCTGACCCTTTGCATTGATACATTAGACATCATCTGGGAGTCAAATTGTTTTCCATAGCTCAAAGCACATGACAAAGACAAATACATTTTCAAACAGGTCAACGCAACCGGTGCAGACCAGTGCATGACAGATGGAGGAAGTGTGAAGGAAACTTGTCTGATGCCAATAACCAGTCTACATTTTGAGAGATTCTACATGCTTCAAATGAAAAAACAACTGCAGCTTATTCAACAAACATTAGCCTACTATGAACAGCCAACTAATATATATATATATATATATATATATATAATGTTTTAGTTTATAATGTCACAGAGGAAAGCTGACCTGTGAAAACACACTAGGTTTAATTTCACACTCTCATTTGCAGTGTGGCTCAATAATCATTTAAATGCAGATCACATGAAAGCATATCACGCTGAAATTGTTTTGAGTGAACTAACCTGTGCTGTCTTTAAAAATGCTTCTGAGCAGAAAAACACTAAAACAGCAAATCATCGGCGCTTGAATTAATGAGGCCATCGTGTGGGAATATTTTCTGAGCGCTATCTGAAGACGCGTGCATCCCTCAGACTGGGTGGGGTGTTTCGGGGGAACTTGAGTGTTGTAATTGTCTCTGTCTGTGAGCCTCTGAAACTGCTGCTGACATTAGACACTGCTCATTTCAAAGAGCGCGTCAGATGCAATGCCTCCTTCAAACGGAAACCACTTCATTTCATCCACATCATTTGAAAACTCGCCACACATGGGTGTCAGGAGTATACGGCTCTTGCTTAAAAAGGTTTTTAACTACAGAGCTAAGGAAACAACAACAACTGAGAATTATAAACATAACTGGAAGCCATGTTATTACTTAGTCTCTGATTTTTTTTTCTTTCTTTGATTCATGTGAGGAAAGTTACAAATGGCAGAACAAATACACAAGTACCATACGAGGCAGTGTTATGACAAGCATTTGTAATGCTTGACAAGATGTCTTACTATAATGATTCTGCAATCTCACAATGCAATCACACTCCCATCATCAGCTCACTGACAACAATACTGTAAACACCGCCATATGCTTCTCCTGTATTCAGTATATTATATGATGCACAATGATACACAAGTGATCATGTGTGATCATAAAGCAGACATCAACAGGGTGACCAGAACCTCAATGCAAAGCAGAAGCTATGTAGAAAGAGACCACAGAACGATACAAGTGATATGAGACCATCACAGCTGTGTAAGAAATCAGTTACGACGGTCAATTATATAGTTTAACAGTATCCATCCATTACAAAAGCACTTAAAATTGCTAAAACAAACAAAACTAAAAATATAAAACTTAAAGCCAATTCAAAATAACAATAAGAGCTATAATTTTGCATTATTTAATGCACATATGGAAATGTAAATTGCTATAGATAACTAATAATAATGTTAAAACAGACATTAAAAAAACGAATAGAATCTAAATAATACTAAACACTAATGTTCAGTTGTTAAAAAAAAAACAACTGCAGGAAAAATGAATTTGAATTTCATCAAAACAGATAATGGTGTTTAAAGTTCCTACTCCCTCTCTTTAAAAAAAAAAATAAAAAAAAACATAAATACCCAAGTGCTTCAGGTGACACACAACAGGTGAAAAGCCCCCGACACCCTGAACAAGAAACTCATTCTGGGTTAAACTGCTCCAGGTGAGGAAGGGAGAAAGAGAGCGCAATAGGGGGGTATGATCTGTGACATTTAAGGTACTGTGAAGGTGAGCTGCTGTGGGCGCCCGCTATGAGTGACAGGTGATAAATACAACGGTCAGCCCGCAGCTCTGCTTCACACACTAATCGTACGGAAACCTTTCATGCCGTGTCCCACCTGCCACCAAAGCCCCTTGCCTCCATCTGCCCTGAACACCACCCTCCCCCTCTGCTCTCTCGAAAACTACACTTTCACCTTTAATTACCCCATTTAACTGACAAAAAACAGGAAGTAAAGAAATATATAAATAAAAAAGTACTGTTTTCAAGTAGTGTAAAACAAATGTATTCTCATTCACCTTCTGCAGTGCATTTAAACAGATCCCGGGGCCCCTTTTTTAGTTGTTCTTTTCTTCGTTGGTCATTTGTATGTGTCCAAAGCACAAAAGGAAGTGCCAACAAACAAGACATCCATCACCTTGACAGACAAAACAAATTACACACTGAAGAGAACCTTAATGTGTCACCCAGGCTAACAGTGTCAAGGCCGGTTGCCAGGGAACCTGCACTCTCCCCTGCGTCCTTTCATCCACTCGGGCTGCTTTTAGACACGAGGCCAACCACAAGACACCGCTGTGAGCACAGCAAGCTAAAGCACTTCAAAAAACACTGATGTTACATCAACACGCTTTTTGTTTTTATGGGGTTTCTTTCTCAAGCGTTAAATATTCAGACATTTCACTTCACGAGTTTATGAAGGCTGTTTCTTCACAGCTTCAAAGCGAGATAATACTAAAGTGATGTCTTTCATCATTTCGCTGAACTCAAACAGTCAGTGAACTTTATGCAATATGTGACCTGTTCCATCATTTTGAGCTGCTTGTCCCAAAAACAGATTGAGTGAACAAGGACAGTCTCTCTAATGGTATATGTTTCTACTCCAAATCATTATAGAATCAAGATAAAATCATGTACATTAAGTATAAATTAATTCATTAATTTCAGATCCTTTATACTGTTTTTATTTACAATATTAGTAAAGGTTGTGGCTGTCAGAAAAACTTGTTTCTTAGTAAATGATTTCTAAAGATTCTAAACAATTTTCAGAGAAAATCAGGATATTTTTTCAAACATATGTTTAATATAATGTAAAATATCAGTAGTAAAAATACAAGGCATTTCTAATATAGTGCATATTTTGAACAACATATGATTTTAGCGATATGCTCTTCTCTAAAGTCTAGAGCATATTTCAGTAGTTCAGAAATGAAATGTCCAGTGAGTGGCACTAAAAGATTAATGCTCTGTCTCGTTCGAAGATAACATACCACCTACACTAGACTATAAACCTAACTGTTAGTGTTAATATAAGCAAATATGAGATAAAAACAGGTTAGCTTGAGCAATCATGCTATTTTAGCTTGTTTTTTTTCCCAAGTCTTTGAGTGGTTTTATCATGACTCGTGTTTCACCGGACTTGCTGTACCAGGTGAGCTTCCAAGCAAGTTTACCACGTCAGAAAAGCCATTCATATGGAGCTGGTTATATAATGAAAACATCATAATATATTTGTTTGCAAATCATGCACTATGATAAAACTGTTTTGAGGTAATTAAATAGTATTGTGTAAGAAACGGCACAAAAATAAGTCTTTACTTATCAATAATCTACCAAAGATTTGTTTGCGTTTTACTGCCAATAGTGCTCATTTCATCTGGAAACTGGAATTTACTATATTTACACATTTACAATTTTACACTTATGCATTCAGCAAACCCTTTTATCCGAAGTGACTTACAAAAGTAGATACATTTTTGGAGTTTCACTAAAATGTAGTTAGAGACACATTTTTCCAATAAGCCTGGGTTGCATATACTGTTCTACAGTATAGAGTGTTTCTTCACACAAAGACTTGGTTGAATTCAGCAAGTAAAATATAATCATGATCTATAAGCATTAGACTAAACCAAGTCTGTAGAGTGGATGGATGGATACAGAGGGTTTTGTAAAGCCAATAAAAGTATAATTACATGCCTTCGGCTTTGGTGAGAATGTGTGGCGCTGGTCACATCCACCAGGGCTGTGAAGAGGCAGGAAGGATTACCGTCACCCAGCCTCTAGTCACCTCAGCGGGGGTGGGTCACCTTGAATGCAGCCTTACAATTTTACCAGTCATTAAACACCAAATCCAGTCTCCACGCACACCTTCCTCATCATCGCTCAAAACTGACAAGGCCATCACATTAGAACCGGAGCATCTCCCTCTAGACGAGCAGAGCCGCGAGTTGAGGCGTCTTTGTGACTAAGCTAAACTGTGTTTGACATAATAACGTTGTGTACACAGACTGTACTCCCTGCCAAACAGATTAGGTCTCAGACTCAAAACAAGCCCTTGGAATTAGCATTTATTCAAATCGACGTGATGAAATGGACATTTCAAGTTCAGCGTCTTCATTGTCTCCTTGTTTCGTTTTTTTTTTTTTCATTTAGCTGGTTTGTACTCGCCACAACCAGCGTCCGGTGACATAGTTAAAGGTACGTGTTGACGTCTCTTAAGATTCTTCGTGTTCAATATCGAAGCGCCGAGCCTTACATATTCAGCAATTGGGAGATATTTTTCAGGACAGACAAAGCGCCCATGATAAATTGGACAATAAACACTCTAATCTAATATGGCAGACGTGCGCAGGAGGCTAATGGGCTGGTGAATATGAGCTTGGTGTACGCAGAGACACCTCCTGAAGCGGGCCAGCAAAGGATTAGCACTACTCACAGTTAGCACCATTACGCCCAGGCATTTATTCCACAGAATTGGTGTCTTAAGTTTTTTTTTTTTTTTAAGTGGGCGCAGAACGAACAGGAAATTGGTAACAGGAACTGATCTGCAGGCAGTATTGAACAGTCAAATCATAGAATGAGCAACAATGAGATCTAATAGCTATATTTAGACCACTGCTTTGGACTATTTTTATAGGCAGATAATGAAAAACAAGGACGACAGATGAACACAAAAAGTTGTCAAACACAAGAAAAGAGATTTTTCTAAAGGATTCAGCCCTTGCTGTGCCACATCAAGGCCATTTACTTCCCTAACGCCTGACGGCTGTTGTTCAGCAGGTATTTCGAGCTCAGAGTATTTCAAGCATATTCGTAAACTTCTGAGAATATTTTTAAGTTTGTCGAGATGAGCACTGACTTTAACAGCACAGTTTCCTGGAATATAAGTATCATGTGGTTGCTATTTAATATTCAACATCCTGGTTATACAATTTCTTAGGGCATTTTTTTTCTGTTACATGGAATTCATTAGCCTGGTGCAGCAACTCCCCAGAGCGCTCAAAAGCTTTCAACAAAATACATTTTGATTACACAATGCCCAAAATAATTTTGAACCAGAAGCGAGTTTTCACTGTCTTGCTTTTAGCGGGAAAAAGGTTCCATGCCCTTCAACTCCATCTTTTATTCGAGAACAATGAATTATGAAACATGCCAATGTGAAATGCCCAAATGGAATGAGACTTCATATATGTACTTTTTTTTATTTCAGTTAAGTTAATTCAAGGCTGCAGCTTTGCATGAAATCAATCTTAACTTGCCAAACTCCTGTATGAAGAAATTATAAATCTCCTTAAAAGCAGTGTAAGATAATATAACCTATTAAATATTAATGATAATAAGTAATCTTCATCTATCAATGTGACCACTGATAGCCTGAAGTTACTTTATCATTATAGTCTATTAGTGCGTAAATTAAGGTCTTAAGGGTTAATGAAGAGTGAATACGTTTGGTTAATAATGCATAAATATCATACAGCACATAGGACGATCCCTGGGTCATGACATTGAGATAAAACTGGGTTTATCTCTGTATTTTGTGCAAAAATGGGTCTTAACATAATAGGGTCTGAAATTAACACCCGCCAAGTGCCAAATGAGAGTCAACACATGACAACAGACAATTAAAATTTGCCGGTTGTAATGTCAAAATAAAATTAAATAAAATATTGAATTAAATATGAAATAGTTGCAATGATAGTCTCGCTGATGCAAACGATGTGCTCAGCTGAAATCAAAGATATAGAAACTTCCTAATAAAGAAAAACACCTAATGTGACTCACATGCATCTCACTTTAACCTCAATGAAAAATGTAGTCATAAGTAAATAAAGAAAAATAGGGTAACGTTTGTTGTTGTTGTTTAACCACAGATATGCAATGAAAATGTTGAATAACTATGCATCTTAATGTTTTTGTAATAGTTTCAGTGTGACAAATATTTAATGGAAAAAACAGCTAAATAATTTTTAAAAGTATATTTTTTTGTCTGTGTTTTTGTATATACACACAGTTTGAATGCTATAGTAAAAATGACAACAAGTTAGTTTTGGACGTTGTCACACAAGCAACCCAAAAGGTACTTTTTTGACTATATTTTTAAATTCAAGCTCGTCTTTTTTTTTTTTGGAGGGGCGGTGGTATTTTTCCCTGACAGTTCACAAGGATATAGAGCAGCGATACTAGATTCCCATCTTACAACCCGGTTAAAAAAAAATGCATATGCTGGTTAGGTATGTTTTGAAGCATGGTAGCTAGTTTGAGCTGGTTTAAGCTGGTCATTAGTTGGTCATGAGCTGGTTTAAGCTGGTTGAAAGCTGGTCCTGGGCAACTAGCTCAAAATCAGGTACCATGCTTCAAAACATACCTAATCAGCATATGCCATTTTTTTTCAACAGGGAAGACTGTATCTCAGGGACACAGTCATACATTCAGCCACTTAAACACTTCTTTCCTGAAGAATGTACAAATTCCATGTCACTTCCACTTCTGAAAGCTCAGTAAAGTGACTCCCGCAAACCACAGGGAATCGTCCTTTAGCTGTCCTGTCCGCACTACATTCCCGGCTTGATGCGCACTGATCTCTCCCAGTCCAATTTCTCCCTTTATTCTGGGCCAGGACTGTTCAGCGTTTCACAATTGCTTCCCAAATGTTATTGGATGAGACAGAGACACGAAGCATTTGGAGGAAAAACAGGCCTCGCCAGCTGCGATAACAATGTATAATTTAATCTAAGACTGTGTACCGACCCTCTGTAGACCTTCAGCCACTCCTTCTCAAGTCTTTGCATTATTCAAGCTAATGGTGACCCTGAAATAGAAAAACAGCTTCTTATCTCTTAAAAGTTTAATAATGCAGAGCGCTCAGAGAGTGGGAGGCAGGCACACGATGCAAAGACGGAGCATGAGGAACCGAGCAAGTGACATGTTTGCTCTAATGTAAACTGAAGGATGTTTTTGGCCTAGAGACAGTGAGCCTCCAGCGGAAGAATCCCATTGGATGAAAAAGTGAGATAATTCCTTGAGGGATCTTCTCGCTGGTCTCGGTCCAAGCAGAGCTGGTGACGTTTAAGTCTAATGACATGATTTGGGTTGCGACATCATTTGAGGAATGAGGAGGAGGGTCGTCGGACACTGTTTATCCTGTAGGGGGGTTTTAAACAGGATTATGGAGCAGCAATGAAGTTCTGAAGCCAAGTCTTAGACGCATCAAAATAATGACAAGTCTACCAAACTTCAACTGCTCTTGACTATAATAACAAGAGGCGCTCAAAAATAACTCGCAGCAAAAATAAAGCAAAGATATTTAAAGAGGTCACAGGAAGGTTTTAAATAAATCTAAAGCCAGCTGACATGCACTACATAATCTAAAGCACTTGTGACCAAAAACAGCATCTCAGTTCTGCAATACCGCGAGAAATCACACTTCATTAGATGGCCAGCTTGACCATCTGTGAGTACATTAGGGAGTCCAGTGAGTTTATTGTCACAAGTCCAGTGAGTTTATTGTGATACTGTTTATAACTAAACATATGTACTTACATATACTTTTTTTTTTATTAAATATATATAAACATTCACTACTAGTCAAACTGTTTGACACACTTGACTGAATTCTCCTCAGCAAGCAACACAATTTAAAATATCATTCATGTCCACAGCACAACTGTGCATAATGAGTTGCACACCAAATTGTAATAGTTATTTTGACTTGACTTAGCAAGCACCACTAATAAAAAAAATTAGTATGCGTGTACAAACTTTTGATTGGTATAAACCCTTTTGGACTAGTGTGTCTTTGACTCCAAAAAAAAAAAGCAAGAGGAGAGAAAGAGAAGGAGAATGGAAATGAATAGAAGACATGGGTGAGAGGGTCTTAGGCCGTAAAATCTACGTCCTCCCATCCATCAGCCTTTGCTGTCATCTCTGAAGCATAAAATCCCCCATAAAACACTGTTACTTTTGGGAACGCTCCCCACTGCAATTAGACAGCAGCTTCATTAGAGAGAGTGTGACGGAAATGGCAGCGTTCAGAGGAAGGGGCAGCGCGGGGCAGATGTGCTCTGATCATAAGAGTCCAATCTGGACAAATATTTCTTCCCTACTGTCCATCAAGACCCGAAATAGAATATAACATGGTGTTTTCAATGATGAAATACGTCCAGCATGAATAATAGCTATACTGTATGTGCCAGTTAAACTTCAGTCAGCAGATCAGATCTCTCACGAACACACACTATGAAAATCTCCTTCATGTTAAATTGAATACTTGGCATCAATACGTGGTCAATGTTGGAGAATAATCAACTAAATGCAGTGCAACATTCATCAGAAGCATGACAATAGCCGTTGTAGCTTCTTGAGTAGCAAGCTATATTTTCAACAATTAGCT
The DNA here is from genome assembly GCF_001515605.1 of Sinocyclocheilus anshuiensis. Taxonomy (NCBI): domain Eukaryota; kingdom Metazoa; phylum Chordata; class Actinopteri; order Cypriniformes; family Cyprinidae; genus Sinocyclocheilus; species Sinocyclocheilus anshuiensis. The sequence continues at coordinate 309,732 of NW_015539920.1, forward strand.
GTGTAGCATGACAAAATGCTACATAGCTTTTTTATTGTCACTGTGTTGCTTAAATAGATTTACAGCCAAAGAATAAGAGTCAAGAATAAGAATAGAGTCAATAAGCAAACAAAAACCCTCTTAATAAGTTGTAAAATAAAATTATCAATCTCAAATAAACACTTCTCAAATTAAAACTACATTGCATCCTTAGTATCAATGTAGTTAGCTATGTGTTAGCAACTAGCTTCAAAAAAGTAGACTGTAGTTTAACAACTTAAAATGGAACAGTTAAAAGGCAATGTCTCCTTACATGGTGTCAGTTCAGTTAGCTACTTTTTGTTAGCAACTAGCTTCAAAAGAGTAGATTTACTCTAGTTTACCTTAAAAACAGTAGTATTTTGCTGCTTGCCAAACTACTGTAGCTTCAAAATAACTCTGCCTGACTGTGGTGCAGTGTACATGCTCTAGATATGTTGGAGCCTAGGTGTTTACACTAGTAATGTAGGTTTGAATCTGGCTAACACATTCTGATTCCATCCCCACTCTCATCACAATAATGTCCTTTCTGCATTTTCCACTGTATCCAATAAAAAAGCAGCAAAAGCCCCAAATATAAAAAGATTGAATACTTGGCAAAACTGTGATAAGCTGAAAATTGCACTCAAATCTGTCACCCTGAGCTTCAAAAAAAGAACACTGTTCATTTTAGTGATAAATTTACCTTCTTTTGAGGCATGTCTGCATTGTGCAACGTAAGAGCATATAGACCACCACACTTCAGCTCCCCGGTGAGACATTATTACCAGTTATGAAAGCAGCGGTCTGGTTGGGGGCACTCTGTCGAGATGTTGCGACATTGACAGTGAGAGGAGAGAATAATTGAATGTGCCATTGTTGCATGGCACTCTGCAAGCGCTCTGTGCGGCAGACTGTTCAGAGGAACAGAGAAATTATTATTCTCCCATGCACAGTTAGTATCACTTGTCTCGCAGGCATATAATGGTGAGCGCTGAGACATCAGTGAAGCACAGGCCCATGAGAGAGCCTGAAATCCATTTCCACACAAGCAGCAAGTTGTGAGAATTGTTAATTGCTTCTCTGATTCTAGCCGCTCTGAAAATCTGGCCACCCAGGACCTCAAGACTCCCAAGTCGGAAAGGATTGTGAATTGGGATCCATAAGCAAGACATTTCTTTTACTTACTAGTCTTCAGGCAGTAGCAGTGACTTGCATGAAGGTGCTCCTTGGTCACAAGCAGATGGGGGCCTGAAGGAAGAATTACACTTCTGAGCTTTGGGTTTATGTTCATTTTCATGGACTAGTTTCATGACGAAGCCAGACAGCCAAGTGCATTAGAATTCAGGTACATTTCTGAGAGTGTGTCTCAATGTCTTCTCACAGTGGGCAGCCTACAGGTCCTCATGCGGTCTAGCGTTTGCCATATGGAGGGACTGCATTTCAGGGATTCGGTGACCTGAACAATAGGAAAGGGAAAAAAATATCTGGTGGAGAAGGCAGCGGTGGATATTTCCAAGCTGAGTTTGAAGGGAATGCTGGGATATGGTGTGAAACAGATGGAGGGTGACATTGAGTGGGTTCGGTTTGCCCTCTAAATGCCATGTCCCTCAGGTAGCCCAGGAGAATAAACCTCTATTAGGACAGAGAGATTGACTGGCACATTTAAATTTTGTGAGGGCATAGCTTCGCAAGACTGTGTTTATGTCAGGGAGAGAACGAGAGATAGCGTATGAGGTCTGACTTGGCCCCTGAGAATTCCCCACTATCAGGAAGTCCATGGTGACATTCACATTTAAATACATGGGGAGACAACATGCTTGAATTTCATTTTAGATAACCTAGGAGACCGCGGAAGCCGAACAGAAAAGCACAGACTTTAAGTGCAAGAGTGCTAACTGGGGCCAGGGCTACAAGGTTCTCTCCATTCAGCCCTTTCAAAAGCACTAACAAAAAATTAAAATGCTTCATGCGCTGTACTCACATGCAAAATGTGATGCATAATTACATATACTAATATAAAAATGCCATTGCATTTTTGAAAATGTAAGGAGAAATTAAACTGAATTTGCATTGCTAGTGGTGCGTTTTGGAATTATGTGACACTTAAATCAGAAATGCAAAGCACAAGTGAAATTAAAAATATAAATAAACCTACCAAAGCACTGGGCAACAATTATGATCACTTTAATCAAACATTTAAAATCTAATCCAAGCATCATTAAAAAAAAAGACAGCAACCACTGTTCCCGGGCAAATACCCTCACACACAGAGCAAAGTAGAACTAGGGATTGTTCTAAACGTTCATAATAACAGTACAGCAACAAATACTCGCCCATGCTAGGCTGATCTTATCATATCCACAGGTAAAATTACACCTTTTCAAGTGTGTCATGAAGAGGTAATTGGGCGTGCGGTGTCATCTTCACAAAGAGGAAAGCTGGAGCCCAATTCACACAGCTGTTCTGACCATGCCCTAATTGCGCCATGGGAAGCCAATGCCAATCTCAACAGAGGCCAAAGATTGTAGGGATGTCACATTTATTTACGTCCCACTGAAATACAGATTATACTATTTAGAAAGTATAGGCTAACACTGTGTCTTGTTTTCCCATTTCAAACAGAAATGGGCCAAAAATAGGGGAGAGTGTTCAGATTACAGATGGCAACATGCTTTCCACTCAACGGAAACTATTCAAGGACAACATCCCTGATATTTACAAAACACAGACTGAGATCAGCCTCTTAATGTATTATCACTAATTAAAATGAAATTAAATGGCACTGCTTCTGATAAATGTATTCAGTTTTGGATTAAAAAAAAACATTATTTTAGAATGTTCACCCTCCAAACATGTAGGGCTTTTCTTCTGCAAAAAATGCAAGAGAGTTTTCCATCATGAAATCCAAGCTGCTAATTAACATATTATTAAATTCAATTGTGACAATGGCTGTCATTTGCGAAAAAGCAGGCTGGACATTTCCGATAAATACCTCCAGTCGTGTTCCACAGAAGAAAGAATGTGAAATGGGTTTGGAAGGACATGAAGAGGAGTAAATGATGACAGACTTTGCGATTTTTGGATGAACCTTCTCTTTAAACATTGTCCAACTACGACATAGTGTAAATAGAGATCTGTCTGACTAACCCCTGAGTCAGATGTCCGACCTTTCAACCAGATAGCACTCAACAAGACGTGAGTCAGCTTTGAAGTCCATCTGACACCTGCTAAATCAGAAGAGGGAGATGAGAGGAACAGCCACTGCAGAGCAGTTATGGGGGAGACTCGCAGGACCGGCGACTCTTTGAAGACGAGAGTCTGTAGCGCTTGCGACACCCATGGGCTTCGGATGAGCATCAGAGAGTCTTCGCCAGGAGCGGCCGCTAAGATTACAGCTCTCTCTTTAATCCCACAAAGGGGATTAGATGCTGCCTGAGAAGCGGGAGAGCAGTTTTCCCATAGAATGGGGGTCTGCTTTGAATTATTAACACTTATCTACAGCCTGGTAAGACATGACTTTATAGCACAATCACAAGGTTCATGGTTTATGTTTTAGCACATTCGCACACATATCCATGCACGTGGAATCAGAGTTCCCCCACATATAGTCACAAGCACTCCAAATTCTCAAGGGGTTTTCCTTCCCTCAGAGTCTTCTTCGACAGCTTTTTCGAGCCCAATAACCTCCTACAGAAGAGCGCAGAGGAAGTGAAATACTATCAGTGTGGTAGGAAAGCTTTTAGCTGAGTAGCGTCTGCACACACAACGGAACATAGCGCTGACGGCACAAGAGGGAAAAAAACTAAACTTTATTGTGATGCATGATAGCAATGTCAACCATCAAGTTTCAGAGCACCTCAACTACATCCTGTAAGGAAGACAACTACAACAAGCCCAACAATATAATCATGATATTTAATAATAAATTTGAACAATAAAATAAAGTTCTACACAAGGATTGTTCGTAAGAATCTCCCGAGTTGACCAATAATGCTCCAATCACTGCCTGACACTCTCAGATAATTTCCCCAACCAGCGGGACAAACATTATAGATATCAGAGTACAACAAGCACTGACTTCCTGAGGTGAAAGAACCTGTCCGAAACTTACCCCCCTTGTTCCATCTGCCCTTATTCCTGCCCTGAAGGGATGGATGGGGAACGTCCAGGAAGACCAGCAGAAACAAAGTGAGTCTCACAGGAGAGAGGAGGAACATCTCCAGAGGTCTCGGGGGTCGAAGGTGATGGTCCTTCACCTGGCCGTATTTATGCTCACTGGAGCACGAGGGGCACACGGAACCTGGCTCTTTGGTCCAGTCATCGGTCACAGTCCAGAAGCAAGCGTGAAGCGTGCGTGTGCCTCCACCCCGCTGCAGAGAGCTCCTGAGCTCTGCCCGCCTAAGAGCGCACGGGTGAGAGTGAGACCCCCTTCTCAGTCAAGCTCCATCATATGCGATTGAGAGCCTTCATCATCCGAGAGTGAGAGAATGAGCGTTTGAGAAGCGCAGCACAGCTCAGTCTTCCCTCGAAACATGCGCACGGATGCATGCACACACACGCTCCCTCTCGCTGCTGTCACCGCTGTCCGAAGCAGTCCGCTGTTTGCCCTGCAGTAGTGGATCTGTCCCAGTCCACAGTGAGAAATCTCCCACACGATCGTTCTCCTTTTCCCGTTTTGCACGCCAAAAAGCTCCACAGCGTGCGTTCATCTATGTAGAGGAGTTTCCAGAGAGGGAAAGAAGGTGGGGAGGAATAATAGCGTAACATGCACCGTGGGTCACACGGGATGCGCCAGGAGAGAGGGAGAGCGAGGGCAGGACGGCAGAGAGATGCAGAGTGGTGACAGCACTAATCCTGGAGCTCTGATCATAACAGACGTTGAGGCAGTGGAAGCCAGAGAGGCTCTTTAAAGACTAATAACACTCTCGGCTTCAACTCTGAGAGCGAGAGAAAGAGAGAGAGAAAGAGAGAGAGGGAGAGCAAGAGAGTGACTCTTGGAGATAAGAGTAGGGGGAGAAGGAGTGATGTTGGACATTGCAATAGTCAGCAGGTTTGCCTAAACATGCTGGTTCTCAGCTTGGGGAAAGTTAGTACCATTAAACGTCCTCAGGGGGCTCATGCAAATGAACATTGCCTGAAACTCTCGAACACACATACACACACTTGCAAAACGCTTACGCTAAAGACTGTTATTTTTGCCAAGCTGCTGTCAGAGGGCAAGCGCTCACTGGGCTTGGGGTTTTAGGGTGTGTGAGACATGTGTGAGATTTATCATCATTTGGATTCACACAGAGCGCATAAATAACATCTGTAGCAGCAGCAGTGCCATTAGTGACGACTGGGTTGACAGTTACAGCAAACAATGACATATGAAAACATTTCCTGTTATCTACATGAATAAGTGTCGATTTATGATGAGCACTAGATGACCTTCCTCTTTCAACCACTGCAGTGCATCTATAAATAATTTGGTGTCAATCAAAAAGAACAATGCTAGGTTCTTTGATGGAAGGATACCATTAGAATATGCATTTTTCTATTCATATAGCACAGTCAAATCTTACAAGAATAAATATGGCATTGAATCTTACTGCTTAGCTCTCACTTTCTTTATCCTGAAGAACATTTCTCGTGTCTGTTCAAGTGAAGAAACTTCATGGCTAAATGATTCCTTGAGAGGCAAAATAAGTTTCTCTAGTGCTGCTTCTTTTAAATGTCAGCGACTAGGTATTACCCATTCAAGTGCTTAGGGGGCACAATTGTAAGGTTGTACAAATAGACATGAACATTAATTTACTGATTCCCATTGCAGTTACAAAAATCTACACACTGGGGTTGGGAATCAGTTCTTATTCAAAACATTTCCATTTAAAAAAAATGATATAAGACATTTCGATCTGTTAAACAATCTTGAATGTCTGCATTTTTTTTTTTGCCAATGCAGATGCAATGAAAGAACTGATAAAAACTGACAGTGCTTTCTACACTTCAATTGCTGTGCCGCAATTTAATCTACAGTGCCACAGCAAAAGAAATTGCTTTAGCAGAGTTGTGAGCAATTCAATGTGATGAGAGAGGAGAGCAAGAGAGTGACTCTTGGAGATAAGAGTAGGGGGAGAAGGAGTGATGTTGGACATTGCAATAGTCAGCAGGTTTGCCTAAACATGCTGGTTCTCAGCTTGGGGAAAGTTAGTACCATTAAACGTCCTCAGGGGGCTCATGCAAATGAACATTGCCTGAAACTCTCGAACACACATACACACACTTGCAAAACGCTTACGCTAAAGACTGTTATTTTTGCCAAGCTGCTGTCAGAGGGCAAGCGCTCACTGGGCTTGGGGTTTTAGGGTGTGTGAGACATGTGTGAGATTTATCATCATTTGGATTCACACAGAGCGCATAAATAACATCTGTAGCAGCAGCAGTGCCATTAGTGACGACTGGGTTGACAGTTACAGCAAACAATGACATATGAAAACATTTCCTGTTATCTACATGAATAAGTGTCGATTTATGATGAGCACTAGATGACCTTCCTCTTTCAACCACTGCAGTGCATCTATAAATAATTTGGTGTCAATCAAAAAGAACAATGCTAGGTTCTTTGATGGAAGGATACCATTAGAATATGCATTTTTCTATTCATATAGCACAGTCAAATCTTACAAGAATAAATATGGCATTGAATCTTACTGCTTAGCTCTCACTTTCTTTATCCTGAAGAACATTTCTCGTGTCTGTTCAAGTGAAGAAACTTCATGGCTAAATGATTCCTTGAGAGGCAAAATAAGTTTCTCTAGTGCTGCTTCTTTTAAATGTCAGCGACTAGGTATTACCCATTCAAGTGCTTAGGGGGCACAATTGTAAGGTTGTACAAATAGACATGAACATTAATTTACTGATTCCCATTGCAGTTACAAAAATCTACACACTGGGGTTGGGAATCAGTTCTTATTCAAAACATTTCCATTTAAAAAAAATGATATAAGACATTTCGATCTGTTAAACAATCTTGAATGTCTGCATTTTTTTTTTTGCCAATGCAGATGCAATGAAAGAACTGATAAAAACTGACAGTGCTTTCTACACTTCAATTGCTGTGCCGCAATTTAATCTACAGTGCCACAGCAAAAGAAATTGCTTTAGCAGAGTTGTGAGCAATTCAATGTGATGAGAGAGAGAAAGCCTGTGCACCATAAAATAATATAAAGACAATAAGCAAACAACATTGCCTCTTTCTATTGTATGATTCTTGCTTGTTGCAAGCAACAAACACATAGCGCAACCTGTGTAGTCCAATTACAAACTAATGACTGTGACCTGATTATTTTTTACTTTTTTATTTAATAAGTTAGTCAAAATGACAAATCAGTCTCAAACTCGTGAGTTATCAGGGATGCACCAAAATTCACACTGAACACTAGAGATATTAGAATATTGCAATCAAAATTCAAACACGACTACAAATTTAGTTCTCATTTGCTTTTCCTAATTGTGCCCATATAAATCACATAATTCAAATACCACATTGTATATTTGCATTAAAAATGTTTTAACTTGCATCCAAGATTCCCCTCTCGGATACTGGCTGATTAATAACACACATGCACTTGGCAACTTCATGCATTATACAGACAGTGAGAGACAAACCAGATTTTCATGTAATAAACTGAAGGGTAAAGATGTGCTTGCATTATATAAAATCAATTTGAGAGTGACTGTGTTCTGCACATCATAATGCTTTCATCATGATGTGTCAAAAAAGACGTCAATCAAGATCTATGTTTTAAACAGAGTTTAAAGCCAATATTACAGTACACTGCAAGACAACAATCCATAGAAAACCTAGTAATTTTAGGCCAGGACATCCAATACATTTACAGACATTTCCTTTAACCCTAAAACACCCCAATGCAAACAACTCAAAATACAGGTGAAACACGTGGATAATTAATACAGAAAATTTATTCACAGTACATTGGGCTCCATTTTGTTGTTTTTTTCTTAGTGTACATTGATCAACACTTCATATGCACAATATATTTTTTTTCTACACAGTATTTTAAAATATATTTTTTTATTATTATTAATATTATTACTGATTTTTGCTATTAAAAATGTTTTCAAAAACACTTCTTATAGTGCTTATCTTTAATACATAACAGTATATTTGGTTGGTTCCTCAAAAGTACTAAAATAATTATTAACTGAATCATTAAGGAACCATAACTGTTAATTGAAATCGTAACCAGAATCATTAAACTCCTTACTCTTATCTCTAATACGCACCATAATGCCTTGATTTATCCAATATTTTTAATTGGACATGGCTAATTGATACTCTGAAATTACACAGAACCTTGAACAGTAGCTGAACCTTTAAATGTGCAATCGCATCCAATGTTCGAACACACAATCGCACCTCAGTTCACACAAAAGCATTTTTTTTTTTGTTTGCATCGTCACCTCTCTTGCAAAATTTGAAGCAACATGGTGGCCTATTTACAGCCTCGCTGAGTGAAAAAGAGCATCTGTTCCTAATGCAAACATGCTGTAAAACTGAAATGGAGACAGATAAATCTGATCCCGAGAGAGACACGAAAACCACCTTAAATCAAGACAAACTGGGGCTGCAGGCAAACTTTTGTGGCAACTCGGCACAAGTTCAGCGGCCTCCGCAGCAACACCTGAGCCAGTGACTGCCTGCGACACCAAAACGCTTTCATTTCAAATGGTCCACTGTGAACCAATCATCAATAAATGAATTCAAAACACTGGTATAAGGTTTGGTACATGAGTGGCATGTGCTTTTGTGTGCTTTTGTGTTACTACTGCAAAGCTGAAGGCCACTGAACAGCTGTAATAGGGTTTCACAGCACCTGTACAGCACCGTGAGCCTTAGCAACACGCTAAACACTGGAAAGAATACATAAGGTGTATTTGTTCACATCATCATATTTAATTCTCACCTCAGGACTGCCTGAGCGTACTATAAACGGCTTTTTGTCATTTTTTACAATCAAATCACAAGCTATTGTTTTCATAACCATAATGTGTATGATTAAACTAATGACGTAAAAAGCCAAGTCCTTGTGATGTGAGGACAAAGTCAATGCCACAGCCAATGAAAAGAGGCAGAGTCTTACTCAGCACACTCTGTAATTTAAAGTACAGCGATTATCTGATAAATTAATGCATATTTGCATAAGCTGCTAATTATTGCCTTACCAAAGCCCAAGATGGAAAATTACAATCCAAGGATGGGAAAATAGAAACATTATAAATAAAAACTCTTGGCGCTACAATACCTAAGAGCTTCTATGATGCTAATATTATAGGCATAAGCTCTGGTGTAACATTAACTCAAAGAACGGCATAAATCTTGAGGCAGAACGCCAGTTAGCGCTAGTGTCGTCTATGTCAAGCTTCCTGGGAGCCTATTTGCTAAAACTGTTTGTAGATGGGTTTGTTACACAAATACCTCTTTATTTCTGCATTTGAGAACAAAAGAGAAGGAGATGAGCCATTTGGAGAATGATAGATAGACTGAGGGGCAGTGGAAACCGTAGTGTTAGAACATCAGGGGAAAAAACTGAGAGACCTTGGATCCATGTAGGGGTGAGCCTGACGGCTTATCGCCCCCAGGCAAGAACCTCCCGGATAAACGCGGTCCGAACAGGAGTGGGGTGCAGCACTGTGATAAGCAAGGAAGTTCGGTAAGGCAAAACACGCAAGGAATGACAGCGAGAGGGAAAGATATAGAGAATGTAGTGTATGAATGTAGTGAATAAGCCTCGGGAAGAGAGTGCCAACAGTGCCAGCAGTGCCAGAAATGCCTCACCAGCGCCGCACGGCTAAAACTCTTTAAAAAATGTACACATAGACATTCAGCCAATGTAGGTTATCAAAAGCGCATGCGTGTAGCAGCGGCGTTCGTTACAGCAAAATGCTGAAACATTAAAGTCAGAAAGACAGACAACAAACTAAATGGAGAATCTAGTTGCAGCAAGGCCTGACTCTTGATTGCTCACCATGAAATGTGCTTCAGGCGCTGGAAGTAGCATGGAGAACAGTCAAAATGTATCACCCGATGGCAATCTGGCTCTTTTGTAACTAGTTTTTCAGCTTGGGCAACTGCTTCGCAAGACACTGGATAATCTATTTTCTTCTCGGTCTCAATAATCCAAACCCTGCGCCCATTTCTCGTACAGCGTAGTTTGCAAATCCGGACCTAATTTGCTTGTTTGTCTTTGAATGTACCACTGTTATGCAGCACTGAAATAATAATAATAAAACTAATAATTATCTAGCATTGCTACCATCTGGCTCACGATTAACATTCCAATTAGAATTCGCTGCAATCAGAGTGCAACTTCCAACGCAGGAAATAACTGCTGTGACAATGGCTATTATTAGCCCCGAGTATCCCAGCTTATGAATTTTAATTCTACAAATGAACTGTCCGCATACGTCACTATAAAACTGGCAAACTGAGTATCGGAAATATAGTGCTTGGCTTTCCAAAGCAGCCGAGGGCTTATTGAAAAGTTGCATGCGGCCAAACTGAAATTCAAACTATGACTCGTCCCCAGATGGGAACAACACTGCTCATGCTTCACTGATTCGTTCAGTCTTAATGGATTTTGTAAATCAATATACACAATGGCTTTCATATACTGTCATAATAAGAGCTTTGGTCAGTGTTGCTTTTTGTTATGAGGTAGAGCAATTGATTACATCTTATGGGATAAAAATTCACATCGGATATAACTTTTGAAAGTGAATGATCTAACTGAACAAATTACAATTAGGGATGTCAATAAATAAAAAATAAAAAAGATCAAAATGATATATGATCTGCCAATTAATCAACCAAAAGAAATCTGTTAAGAAAAACCTGCAAATGAAGATAATTTGAAATGTTAAATTAATTTGACAGTCAAAATCATTGAATAGCATTGCAATAATCACTTTTTGAAGCCAATAAATTATTTGTTTTAATTGCATACCATTAAACAGATCACTGTCACTGGTCTAATGATCAATTTCAGTTGAAAACATGAAGGTGAAGATTTCTAGATTTTTTTTTAATAGTAGGATAATTAACATATAGATCAAGGGGCTTGATTAATTCCATAATTTTTTATATAAATCATACTAATTTAATGCATTAAATTGACAGGCATAATTATAATCCATCTCTTCACTGTCCGACAGGTAGCACTGGCAAAAGTGTGTGTGCGAGACACAGCGTGCGGCGATATTCCCCACCATCTGACACCCTAATGCCATAAACACACATATATTTCTCACAAGAGCTCGCTGTGACACCTGGTATAATTACAAAAACAATATCCTCAGTGCATGTCGTCTTATAGGAGGTAAAAAAATGCTGAACACCTGAAAGAGTATTTTATTGAAAAAGCTAGCACTGAATGGCTTCACCAGCCAGACTACATGAATAAGACATCAAATCCATGATAAAAGACAGACTATATCTTTAGAACCCTGAATGGCATAGCTGGAAAGAAATCGAGATGCTGCCACATTGTTTACAAAACTGCAATATAATATATGTACACTGTACGCAGCATTTATCACCTGGAAAAATTGAAAACAAACAATAAGAGCATGTTTTAGGTCATTAAGATTCATCCTGTTTGTCTTTTCCATGAACCTGAAAAATAATACAGTGGCCCCAAAAAAGTTTTTGGAGACTTAAGTCATACTTTAGATTTCATTATTTATCAAAATATCAAAACACACATTTAAATCAAAGTTTGTTAGGCTTCAAATGATAAAACAGTAGATATAATGTTTGCAGCATTTGAACACTTTATGATTGTCATAAAATTGTGGATTAAATGCCCAAACTGTCCAAATACATTTTAGGGTCACTGCATATACAGTACATGACATAACATTCAACCTGATCCAGCCGTGGAAATAAACAGGAAAATAAGGCCAACATATAAAAGTACAAAATGACTTTGCTGATCGATGGACCTGCAAAAGAAAGGGACAGAATATATGCTTGTGATGTTTTTGGACTCACAGTTGTTGATTCATGGTTGTGATGTTGCTTTTATCCTTGTGATTATGCTCCTTTGAGGTTTAATTAGGGTAAGAGGTGTCACAAAAACACCCCCCCCCCCAAAAAAAAAACCCACTTTATGTAGCACTTCAACCACCTGACTGGTCACATGACCCAACCAAGTTCTCCTCTAAGCCTACACAAGCCTAGAATGAACAAAAAATCAGGGTTTGATTCAACTAGTACTAAACAAAGTTGTCCGTTAGCAATTTAATCATGAGTTTCATTGCAATTGCATGTTATATTTCATGCAAATCAGGATATATTTAACTAATGGTTATCCATTCTCAGATAAAAACAGGCCTAGTCAGGTTGGCAGTCATATGACCAGTCAGGTGATTAAAGGTGATTATTATTATTATTATTATTATTATTATTACATTAAAATTGTCAATAAATATGTATATGGTAACATGTGAATATTAATATTTTGAGTTACATTTTACAATATGATTCTATAAGCTACCATTAACAAACTAATAGTGAGCAGTAATATTTTTAATATGATAATATAATACCTACAATATTTGTATGAGTAGAAGGTACAATTTCAAATTTTTAGTTCATATTAATTACTGCTAACAAATGTTAACATAAGCAACCTAATTGTTGCTTATATTATTTTATTGCGGCATATAATCAGAAAAATGTATATTCACTACAGAATATTTATAGTCACTAGTCATTCCTCTTGAAAGGCTTCAGAGATAATTTTAAATATCTATATATTTTCAATGCATGGAAATCACAATAAAGTCCTTGATATTTCCTGGTTTTTGATGACCATGAGAACCTAAAAAACATAATTATAATTAAAATAATATTTGTACAACACAGATTCTGTGAATGATTTCCCTCTCATTGTGAGATCAATGACTTGCAACAACATTTTAAGAGTTAACATTTGTCAATACTGTGAAATTTGAGGAAACAGCACTCACATGAAATGTTATTTTCATCTGTCACATAATCCGCCAACCACATAAAACATCATGTTCCTCGATCATCTTCCAAACATCCTCCTTTTAAAAAGACTCCCAAACCCACTTAGATTCAGCACAACATTCCCTTCGGATCCATATGTGTGATTATGAACAAGAAAACAAGTGATTCAATTAAATGCTGCGGCACTTGTTAAAGACGCAGTTACACCACAGTGATAAATCCCACAGCCGTCAGAAGTTTGGGCAGCGCAGAAGAGCGGCAGGCTGCTCTGGGAGTGGCAGGCTGGCCATTGGCGGCATTCGAGAGGCAATAAGAATCAGAATGAGTTAGTGATAGCTGTCGTAAAAAATGGCAGGACGGTCTATTTACAACCGACAGTAAAACTGCCGCTTGTGCGATTTATGCCTACACTTGGCCCGCAATGACCAGACCCTTTTTTTTTTGCCAAGGGCATGCCAGTACCCTCCACACTACATTCGAATAACGCAGATGGATGTCATATCCGACCACAAATTTGGGTAACACAAGATGAGCATGGAAAATTAGGCAGAAAGGTGGCCGGTAATGGTCAACCATTGTCTTCGCCACATGTGGAGCACCTACATATGGGTGTTTGTGTCTGTGCCATCATTAATGCACCTGTATGTGTGTGTGTGTCTTGCCCATCCCCTCCACCTTCACACACTTCAAATACTCCTCAAATACTCCAAATACACCACCCACAGTGAAGAGTTATCAACACCTCGGTCACACCTTCAGATAATGGCAGCAAATATGCTTTGAGTTATAAGGTATGAATTTCAGCCGCTCTGGCCCCTTTGTGTCTTCCCTCTCTCTGAGTTATGCTTTTGATTTAAGAGCTCAGATCCTGAGTTAGAGCAAAGATGAAGCTGCTGTGGCCTGGATGAGAGAGGTGGGAAGACTCGTGTCAAAGTTTGAAACTTATGAAGGTATGGTTAGCGATTTGAACACGCTAACTTTGAGTATTTCATCTAAAAACAAACATATATATATATAATATAATTTAAACTTACTTTTACAAACTTTCTCTTCAAAGAAAATACATAAAAAATGTAGGTGACTCAATTTTTAACCAGTTGCACAGAATAAATAATTAGCTACTTAAAAATTAAAGCCCTTTTATATGTCCCACACCAATTTCAATATGAAATTGAACAGGAAAGAGAAAAAAAAAAAAAAAAAACACGAGGGGGGGGGGTTTCATGGGGTCTTAAAAAGACAGAGTCAGTGAGAGAGACACCAGGACGTAAAGAGAGAAAAAGCAAGAGATTCTCAGATTTCAGTACTTTGAGATGTGATCATAGTCTCTGAGGACAATTAGGTCATACATTACTTTAACTGTTAACTACTTAATCTCTGTTAAAAATAAGGATATTACCATGTATATGAACACTTAAAAAGTCTTCATTGTAAATAAATGAATCCATCTCTCACTGACTGGATATGTGTGTATGTATATAACAGCTACATTTTCCACCTGGATCTTTTTTGTTATGTGTTCATGAATTGGCACGCCTGAACCACACAATCTGACAGCAATCAGAAACAACTTAAATTTAACACACTGGACCGGAACAGCCTCCCTGCATATTGAACTTTATCTGCAAGGCTCCCCGCGGTAAATACTGCCATGCCACACGCCGTGTTCACACAAATGACATTTAGGCATGTTTTCTTCTCTGTTAAATTGCAGCTCATCCAAACGGTACAAATTCAACGAATCAAACCACTGCCATTTGAGTAACCTTAGGGCCTTTTGACCTCTTTTTGTGAAGAGTCAAATGTTGACTGAACCCTGCAGCCACCTCATTGTTTTTAAAGGTCAGAACCTTGTTTTGACCAAAATGAGTTTGGTGTCCATGGTTTTTTCCTATGCATATATGACCATAAATGGAGTCTGAGTAAAAAAATTAAAAGGTTTAACTGTGAATTGGCATTAATAGTTGAATATAAATCTCATAGCTATAATGTCACCAACTTCATATACTTAAAAATAAGTTATCTTTGTCATCTCTAGTTCTCTTCTACTTCGGATCTTTTAATTTTCCAGCTCGCAGCTTCCATTTTTAACTCCCATTTTGCTCAACAGTGCTACTAAAAACTTTATTTTTTTTTTATTGCTGTCAGATCAGTGGCTTTGTGTCTTTTTTTAGTTAAGTCTGTTCACAATGTTGTTTTTGAAGCTTTTCCTGGAATAGATAAATAAACAGTCAGTTGAGGCTGAATAGAGAGCCATGGATTTGTCATCGGCGCTCAAAGGGAATCAGACAGGTGATGATAAAAAATGCAAACACAGATCTAAGCTCTCGCTCTGTTTTGCTGCACTATTACTGTGTGCGAGAGAAAATCTGGCATCTGTATAACTGAAAAATCATCGTTTACATCTGAGAAAATCTGGGATAAGGCAGAGGACAGACACATCAATGTTATCACAGCCAAACAGTGACCCAGAAGGTACGAATCAATGCTGTTAATGAGATACAGAGAGAAACAGTTAAAGTACAAGATAAGAGAAAGTTAACGGGCTTCTGTGTTTGTATTTAGTCACAACCTTATCCATAAACGAAAGACTTTGCAAAGTGAGGATGTTGAAGACTTGATTATTGCTGGAAACTGCATTAAACCTGAAAAGACGGGGCTCTCCTCCTCATTTGGCTTGGAAGAGTTCACCTGTGCACAGAGCGCTAATTAATGCTCATGTCTGTGCTGAAGGTCATCTGGTCCTCAGACAAACACACTCCACGCTCCATCTCACTGACTCAATTAACAGGCCTGTCTAACGACTTCCCACTGTCCCTCCTCAACACTCCCCGTCTGTACCTCTCATGTATTTTCCTTCTCTTTTCCAGTTTCTACCCGTCTCTCTCTCTCTGAAAACTCCATTACAACACACGGCGGTCTGCTAAATGACCGAGCTCGCTCATTTCTAAATGAGCATGTAGAAAGCATATTTGTGGAGCATATTGATAATGAAGTTTTGCAGCCGCTGGTTGCTGCGAGAGGAACCGCATGGTTCCAGGGTAATGAAACCAAGCCAGAAGTTGCAATTATGCCATTATTATCGAAATTTTATGACTTTCTATCTTCTATGGAACATAAAAGAAGATATTTTGAAGAATGTTGGTCAGCAAACAGTTTTGCTTCCCCTTGACTTTAATTTTATGGACAAAAAATCAGAAACTGATTGCCAACATCCTTCTTTTGCGTTCCAGAAAGAACAGAAGAAAGAACAGTTGTGGATTTTGGATGGACTATTCCATTGTATTTTGGATTCTCTATCGCCATCTATGACTGAAGCATAAAATTGCAAGCTACTTTTTTTTTTAATGTTTGAAAGTGAAGAGTGAGTTTTAGTGTGGTGAAAGCATTGGTGGCAATAGTGAAACATTATCTATTTTTTAGGCAGTAAAAGGCAAGAAAAAAAACTGTCAAATGTTGTGGGCATCACACACCTAAAAGGCTGGCTAAAACAATAGGCAGTAAAATTTGCTTTCTAAAATTAAAAATTAAAAATAAAATAAAACTTGAAAAATGAAATTCAGGAGTTTTAATTACATCTTTGTCAGAGACCCCGTTCCTAAAACATAAAGGTAATTATATATTACCATATTCCGTATAAAGGCTCATTTATACTGTGTGAGAAAAATATTAGGTATAATATTATTAGCCTATATTACACAAATTTACTTTTACCTAAATTGTACTTAAGCAACAATCTATCAGATATATAAACCTGGGGAAAAAAACATTTAAAACAATTAAAAAATATTCATGCTTAAACTTATTTTTTCTGACAGTAATAATATTAAATTCAGTGTTAAAACATATTGCAATAAATAAAATACTTAAATATAATTATCCTATTAATTCTGACAGCTTTTAATCAATCAATAAATCAGTCAATCAAATACAGTCCAAATACCTCATACTGTCCAACTTAAATGGACAATTGACTTCCATAATGGGGACCAGATACTGTTTGGTTACGCACATTCTTTAAAACATCTTTCTTTGTATTCAACAGAAGAAAGAAGCTCATACAGGTTTGGAAGAACTTGAGGGTGAGTAAATGATGACAGAATTTTTATATTTTCCGTCAAGTTTAATTTTCAGCACAGCCATCGACTTTATCCACAACACCAGACAGCGTCACTGGTGCCATTCTTAGTCCAACATGCAAAAGCATCTTTACTAACCCAGTTATGCCAACCACAGCCAATGTTCCCATGCAGTCTAGATCAGAAGACCATCTTTAAATGTATCTGTCTCTGATGCATCTCCATAAGAGTGTATCTGCAGATGTGTGCCAGTTTGGCGATCAACGAAGCTCCCACTCCTTCCATTAGTACTATCAACTTCCTCGATTACACGAGGCCTCAGACTCACTCAGGTACCGCTTGGGCTTCTGCGTTCTCCCTGGCAGCGTCTGGCATCCAGACAGGCTCTATCAAGCCTGGCACTCGAGCCTGACACCTCAATAACCCTCTTGATCACAGCAAATCGAATAAGCATAATAAGGTAGTCAATAGGTAATTTATGGTCCCATAACTGGCTGGAAATATGGCTTCTCAGGGATAAGCAGCAGAGAGGCGGCACTCAGACTGGAGTCAGATGCTTCTTAATTAAATATTTCTCCTCTTTCTCTCTGCCTCGCTCTCAGAAAATAGGATCGCTTTTCATGTTAGGCAGTGAAATTCCTCTGGACGCTTCTGCTGGCATCACTCAATAAGTCATTTTTTCTTATACCTCAAGTATGGAGAGGCTAATTTTGGCCTACTGTATATTAATACAAACAAGTTTTCATTTTGCTTTAAATATTCAGCACATTAAAAAGCCATACACATGTTGATTCCCTTCTTTTTCTTTTTTTCTTTTTTTTTTTGGAAAGAAAGAAAGGTAAATAAAAGTGTCTTACGGAAAAAAAAAAGAAAACAAGAAAATGGACAGGAAAAATTGTGCAAACATCAGTTCTACAATGGCATGGTTGCATAACAGTAAAGAAATACACAAGTAATATAGGCTATTAGGCTACTTTACATTGCAAGCCAGCGAAAACGGCACATGTGAGATTAGTGATTGACAAATAATATGAATTATATATAAATTAATTAATATCACAAGCAAGATTGATGTTGTTCAGATGATCATTTGACCAACAGCAAGGTAAAAATGTTTCCAAACAAAGTCAAGAACTAACCGTTGCTTCTGAGCAAAACACACACGATAATGGTGTTTCATTCACGAGTGAATCAGTGCTTTGAATGAATCGTTTGAATTAATGATTCAATGACTCACTCAAATTATTTCACTTATTTCATTCCTGAATGAATGGGTGTTTGACAATGAATCGACTGACTGCAGGACTCATTGCATAACTCCTAAACAGTCATAAAAAAATATTTAAAAAAAATGCAAGTTTCATTTTTGAATGAATCAGTGTTTTTAAGCGAATCCATTAACTAAATGATTTAAATTTAGCAGGTAAAAAAGGATCATAGTCCATTGTCAATAGTGTCTTGATACATGAAGCACTGCTCACACAGTCAAACCAAGCAGCTTTCTGATGATCAGCGCAACAAATTTGCGCAAACAACTTCATGTTAAAATTGAGGAACCTTTCACCCTCACGATCATTTGAATTCCTACTGAAAATTCTGGATTTTTCGCAGAGCAACAGTAAATGTGATCACACCTTAACTCACTCATGAAGATTGTCACTTACTTCGTTCGTTCTTGAATGAGTTGACTGAACGATTAACAACTCACATTTTAAAAAAACACTTTTCGCCATCTACTGGCATATCGATGTAACTGCAGAAAAAGTCACCGAAAATCCTCACGAACAGACTTGTTTTCTGTAGGCGTTATCTCTCTCTCT